>NC_091285.1:609140125-609460958 GCF_032444005.1 Ranitomeya imitator | reverse complement strand
TGCAAACTTGAAAACACGAAATTTGAACTGCATTACTGCACTAGAAATATGAAAAATGAGAGCTTTTAGCGCATAAAAATGGCCAATTTTATGTGTACCTGGTAGCCCCGTTACGGCATCTCTCTTATACCAGGTCCTAAACTTGCCTTACCTCGCTGAGAATAAACGTCTCCATCTGAATGGGTACATGTGAAAACCTCTTACTAGACTAAAATTCTCTCTCTCTGTGGAGGGGTATTGGACCTGCTGTAATTAAAACACCTGAAGCTAGGGGGCGGAGTGCACGATCAGAAGGCTAAAGAATACATTTCAAAAACCTGACCTGCACATCCAAACATAGACTAAGTGTGAACAGGTGCTGAACCCAGAGTCGCCAACTCGTATATAGTTAAGTAAATAAGGCAGCACACTGCAGCGCTAAAACATGCAAACTTGAAAACACGAAATTTGAACTGCATTACTGCACTAGAAATATGAAAAATGAGAGCTTTTAGCGCATAAAAATGGCCAATTTTATGTGTACCTGGTAGCCTCTTTACGGCATCTCTCTTATACCAGGTCCTACGCTTGCCCTACCTCACTGAGAATAAACATCTCCATCTGAATGGGTACATGTGAAACCTCTTCCTAGACAAAAATTCTCTCTCTCTGTGGAGGGGTATTGGACCTGCTGTAATTAAAACACCTGTGGCTAGGAGGCGGGTTGTAAACCGCTGCGTTTCTGCACAGTTTTTCCCGCAGCATATGGACAGCGGTTTGCGGTTTCCCATTGGTTTACATGTTTACTGTAAACGCAATGGAAACTGCTGCGGACCCGCAGCATCAAAATCGCCGCGGTTCCGCGCTAAAAACCGCAATGTGTGCACATAGCCTAACAGTAAAATACTTACCATTTCTAAGCTTGCAATCATCAGAAAATGACATATACAATTTATGGCAATGTTTTTTTGTTTAAACATACAGCACAGACCAAAAGTTTGGACACACCTTCTCATTTAAAGATTTTTCTGTATTTTCATGACTATGAAAATTGTATATTCACACTGAAGGCATCAAAACTATAAATTAACACATGTGGAATTATATTATGTCTTATATTCTAGGTTCTTCAAAGTAGCCACCTTTTGCTTTGATGACTGCTTTGCACACTCTTGGCATTCTCTTGATGAGCTTAAAGAGGTAGTCACCGGGAATGGTTTTCAGTTCACAGGTGTGCCCTGTCAGGTTTAATAAGTGGGAATTCTTGCCTTATAAATGGGGTTGGGACCATCAGTTGTGTTGTGCAGAAGTCTGGTGGATACACAGCTGATAGTCCTACTGAATAGACTGTTAGCTGCTTTTTTCTTGCCATAATACAAATTCTAAGTAAAGAAAAAGGAGTGGTCATCATTACTTTAAGAAATGAAGGTCAGTCAGTCCGAAAAATTGGGAAAACTTTGAAAGTGTCCCCAAGTGCAGTGGCAAAAACCATCAAGCGCTACAAAGAAACTGGCTCACATGAGGACCGCCCCAGGAAAGGAAGACTAAGAGTCACCTCTGCAGGTTAACAGCAGCTCAGATTAGAGACTAGGTCAATGCCACATAGAGTTCTAGCAGCAGACACATCTCTACAACAACTGTTAAGAGGAGACTTTGTGCAGCAGGCCTTCATGGTAAAATAGCTGCTAGGAAACCACTGCTAAGGACAGGCAACAAGCAGAAGAGACTTGTTTGGGCTAAAGAACACAAGGAATGGACATTAGACCAGTGGAAATCTGTGCTTTGGTCTGATGAGTCCAAATTTGAGACCTTTGGTTCCAACCACCGTGTTTTTGTGCGATGCAGAAAAGGTGAACGGATGGATTCTACATGCCTTGATTCCCACCGTGAAGCATGGAGGAGGAGGTGTGATGGTGTGGGAGTGCTTTGCTGGTGACACTGTTGGGGATTTATTCAAAATTGAAGGCATACTGAACCAGCATGGCTACCACAGCATCTTGCAGCGGCATGCTATATCATTCGGTTTGTGTTTAGTTGGACCATCATTTATTTTTCAACAGGACAATGACCCCCAAACACACCTCCAGGCTGTGTGAGGGCTATTTGAACAAGAAGGAGAGTGATGGGGTGTTACGCCAGATGACCTGGCCTCCACAGTCACCAGACCTGAGCCCAATTGAGATGGTTTGGGGTGGGCTGGACCGCAGAGTGAAGGCAAAAGGGCTAACAAGTGCTAAGCATCTCTGGGAACTCCTTCAAGATTGTTGGAAGCCCATTTCCGGTGACTACCTCTTGAAGCTCATCAAGAGAATGCCAAGAGTGTGCAAGGCAGTCATCAAAGCAAAATGTTGCTACTTTGAAGAACTTAGAATATAAGATATAATTTCAGTTGTTTCACACTTTTTTGTTAAGTATATAATTCCACATGTGTTAATTCATAGTTTTGATGCCTTCAGTGTGAATGTACAATTTTCATAGTCATGAAAATACAGAAAAATCTTTAAATGAGAAGGTGTGTCCAAATTTTTGCTCTGTACTGTACGTCTATTCTTCCCATTTATTCATATATTTTCCATTTTCCCTATCTCTGGACAGTTCTCTAATGAGGTAGTGTATACCTCTACAATAGAAAATAATTCAAAGACTTTTATACTATATTTTTATTTATAGCCCTGTGTCTGAGCTTTTGCTAGGGACAAACATATCTCGTCGGACACATTCTGGATTCAAATCTATGAACCTGTGTTCGCCCCTCCCTTTTGTTATTTACTTTCATCCGTGGATTCACGTTTTTTATTTATTTGTTTCATTTCATTATGATTTATCTTTATGTCTCCTCATTCTCCACCACTAGATCACCAGGCTTAACGTCTTCTGTGCCGCTACAGGCAGTCCATTTTTTGGCAAGGTTGTCTATGATGCCCATACTATATTTTTAAAAAATGTATCCCCCTTGGGGAAATGTTTGTCAGCCCATGCACTGCGTGAAAGGGCATTACAAGTCTAGGATACACACTCCTTTACATTGGGCGTAGTTTTTAATGCGGCCTTCTGCAATGTTTCCTCATTCTCCACCACTCAATCACCCGGCATAACGTCTTCTGTGCTGCTACAGATAGTCAATTTTTGGCATGGGTGTCTATGATGACCATAGTATATTTTAGAAATATGTACCCCCCCACTTAGTTTGTGGGCATTACAAGTCTAGGAGACCCGCTCCTTTAAATTGGGCCTAGTTTTTAATGAGGCCTTCAGCAATGTCTCTTCATTCTCCACCACTAGATCACCAGGCTTAACGTCTTCTTTTCTGCTACAGACAGTAAATTTTTTGGAAAGGGTGTCTATGATGCCCATAGAATATTGTTTTAAAATTCACCCCCCATGGGGAAATTTTTGTCAGCCCATACATTTAGTGTATGGGAATTACTAGTCTATAAATCATAAACCTACTCTATTAAATCATATTTTATTATTCCTTATTAAAAACCAAAACGTGGTCACACATCAAAATCAAAACACCGTGAAATTTCAAACAACCCTTTGGGGATTTTTGGGGATCCCTAGTATGGTACCTATGCTTGCACCTTCCCATCAGCAGAGGATGGCACCCTATAGGATACGTATTGGCGCCCCCGCTCAGTGATGGCTGCCTCTGATGGCCCTAAATATTTCAGTGAACCATATGCTCCCTCCCAAGATAGGGAATAAAGGGCACCTCTATATCTAAACAATGGTCACTCCTAATTTCTAGGGATACCTTAGTCCCCAACAAAAGTGCAAATAAAAACAATGATGAACACAATCGGCGTTCGGTGGTAACAATAAGCATTTAGATTCTAGTTTTCAATACTGGCAAGATAACCATCCAGGAAGATCAACCTCTTTAAATAGTTATAGATGATTATCCCCTTAAATGATGGGGTACCAAATAGTCATGACCGTTAGTCACATTAGTTGCTGCAGTCCAACACTGTACTAACTGCCCACTATGGTCATAAACAAAAATTCAAACATGGCAAAAAACTTGATGGTACTCATCCATGCTTCAAGCATCATATCCAGATCAGAAGACATTCTGTATATCGGGCCTCCTGATGAGCCAGAGGGGCGAAACGAGTTGAGGCGGAACTGGCGGGTGGTGTTGCATGGATGAGTACCATCAAGTTTTTATGCCATGTTTGAATTTTTGTTTATGACCATAGTGGACAGCTAGGACAGTGTTGAACTGCAGCAACTAATGTGACTAACGGTCATGGCTATTTGATATCCCATCTTTTAAGGGCATAACCATCTATAACTATTTAAAGAGGTTGATCTTCCTGGATGGTTATCTTACCAGCATTGAAAATTAGAATCTAAATGCTTATGGTTACCACCGATTGCCGATTGTGTTCATCATTGTTTTTATTTGCACTTTTGTTGGGGACTAAGGTATTCCTAGAAATTAGGAGTGATCATTGTTTAGATATAGAGATGCCCTTTATTCCCTATCTTGGGAGGGATCATATGGCTCACTGAAATATTTAGGGCCATCAGGGGCAGCCATCGCTGAGCGGGGGCGCCCATACGTATCCCATAGGGTACCAACCTCCGCTGATAGGAAGGTGCAAGCATAGGTACCATACTAGGGATCCCCAAATGGTTGTTTGGAAATTCACGGTGTTTTGATTTTGATGTGAGACCACGTTTTGGTTTTTAATAAGGAATAATAAAATATGATTTTATAGGGTAGGTTTATGATTTATATATTTAATGTATGCCCTAAAGCAATAATTTATTTTGGAATTTAGAATTACAGGTCTAGGAGACCTGTTCCTTTAAATTGGGCCTAGTTTTAATGAGGCCTTCCTCCACCTCTCATCATTTTCCACCACTTCATCACCAGGGTTCAAGTTTGCCGTGCTGCTACAGACAGTCAATTTTTTGGCAAGGGTGTCTATAATGCCCATAGTATATTTTAATTTCCCCCCCCCCCCTTGGGGAAATGTTTGTCAGCCCACTTAGTGTATGGTCATTACAAGTCTAGGAGACCCGCTCCTTTAAATTGTTCCTAGTTTTTAATGAGGCCTTCAGTAATGTCGCCTCATTCTCCACCACTAGATCACAACGCTTAATGTGTTCTTTGATGCTACAGGCAGTACAATTTTTGTCAAGCCTGTCTATGATGTCCATAAAAGATTTTTTAAAAAGGTACCCCTCATGGTGAAGTGTTTCTCAGCCCATGCACTTCATGTATGGTCGGTCCAAGCCTAGTAAATCCGGTCCTTAGCATTGGGCCTAGTTTTTAATGAAGCCTTCCTCCACCTCTCATCATTTTCCACCACTAGATCACCAGGGTTCAAGTGTTCAGTGCTGCTACAGACAGTCAATTTTTTGGCAAGGGTGTCTGTGATCCCAATTAAATATTTTTTTACAAATGTATCCCCATGGGGAAAAAGTTGGTCAGCCCATACACATAGTATATAGGCATTACAAATCTAGGAGACACACTGCTTAACATTGGGCCTAGTATTTAATAATGACTTCCTCCACATATCATCATTCTCAGCCACTAGAACACAATGGTGAATGTGTTCTCTGCTTCTACAGCCATTCAATTTTTGGCCATGGGGCGTCTATGATCCCCATAAATCATTTTAAAAAATGTAACCCCCATGGGGAAATGTTTGTCAGCCCATACACTTAGTGTATGGGCATTACAAGTGTAGGAGATCACTCCTTTGTAATGGGACGTTTTTTTTTATAAGGCCCACCTCCATGTTTCTTCCAAAGGGGATTGGGGTGCATGCAAATTTGGGTCAAGGCGGAACTTGCATTCAATGCATAAGGAAACAGTATGGCAAGGCCAACTGAAGAATGTGAAGTGGCTTTTCCTGTGGCTATCCAGTACCTAGGTTCAAAGGCTTATTGGGGTGCATATGACTTGATAGCAGGGCAGGCCTTGTATTTAATGCAACATTTTTTCAGGAAGCCCACCTGTACCGGTCGTGAATGGGGTATTGGGGTGCGTTGTAATTCTTGGCAGCCCAGCCACTCACTGCATAGGCAATAACAGCATAACAGACCCACTGTTTAATAATGGCCCTTTAAGAATATTAATGCCGCCTGATGCCCCTCTAAAAATAGGCTTTGTGACTTTAAGAGTCCCTCCTTCAGAAATTAAACAAGATCGGGGGGATCGTGGTAAAAATACAGTGCTCGGGTTTCCCATAGACTTACATTGGGCTCGATGTTCAGATCGAGTACCCGAGTATTCCAATTTGCTCGACCCGAGCAACGAGCATTTTAGTGTTCGCTCATCACTACTAACAACCATAAGCTGTCAAGTAAAAGTTTGACGGTTTTAACGAATTCAGTGTCCCCTGGATTG
The DNA here is from genome assembly GCF_032444005.1 of Ranitomeya imitator. Lineage (NCBI taxonomy): Eukaryota > Metazoa > Chordata > Amphibia > Anura > Dendrobatidae > Ranitomeya > Ranitomeya imitator. The sequence goes on along the minus strand of NC_091285.1, from coordinate 609,454,609 downwards.
TTTGCTGTGAAGGTGTTGGAACATGAAAGCCTGGAGCCTGTGGAGGTCTATACACCACAAGTAAATGTGATGCATCTCACACACAGCAGCAAAGTGTGAAGATGCAGCAGCTTGCCCACGACTACCTCGCTCAGGCACCTTTCACTGAGACAAGGCGGGGGGACACCACACCGGGAGAAATAGTGGCAGCTGGGGACAGAGTACTGAGGGACTAAATTTGTACCACTGTAGAAGGCCAATTTAGTTTTTTTTATTTCATGCCAATCGCACACAAACCAAGTTCTACAGTATATATGACAATAGTCAATATGTGGACAACCAAATTTTTATACCTTTTGCAGCAAAATTTTGTTTTTTTTATTTCAAAACAATGACATTTCACACAAAGCAGGTTCTACAGTATATATGACAAAAGTCAATCTTTTTAACAAAAATATTTGTGTACATACAGTATATACTATATACATACAGCTCTGGCAAAAATTAAGAGACCACCACATCAAAACCCTGTCATGGGCAGCCCATTCTCCAGACCTGAACCCCATTGAAAACCTCTGGAATGTAATCAAGAGGATGATGGATAGTCACAAGCCATCAAACAAAGAACTACTTACATTTTTGCACCAGGAGCAGTGTGAAAGACTGGTGGAAAGCATGCCAAGACGCATGAAAGCTGTGATTAAAAATCACGGTTATTCCACAAAATATTGATTTCTGAACTCTTCCTGAGTTAACATTAGTATTGTTGTTTCTAAATGATTATGAACGTGTTTTCTGTTCATTATTTAAGGTCTGAAAGCACTGGGGTTTTTTGTAATTTTTTCAGAAAAAAACCCCAAAATTTATTGCTTGGAAATTCGGAGGCATGTTGTCAGAAGTTTGTAGACTAAAATAAAAATTTACATTTTACTCAAAAATATATATATAAAGAGAAAAATCAGACAAACTGAACATTCTGCAGTAGTCTCTTAATTTTTGCCAGAGCTGTATATACTCTATATCGCCACCTGTTGGAAGCAGCGCATCTTTACCTTGGCATGCCAGAGCTGTTATACCACTCTCTGCAAGGAGAAATGTAACCACTTAGACCTCAGTCCGAGCCTCTCACGTAGCTAAATCAGTTGTCATAGTTTGCACTGACGATGGTGGCAATACCCCGACAGCCATGTCTGCAAATTGAGATTCTGATTTTACTTTTATCCTAAGTCATATTGCAAGACTTGTTAAAGGGCCAATAATGACTTGTAGGATTGCTGCTTTCAATAAGTGGCGCTATAGAGTTCAAGTCCTCTTCCTTTTTGAAGAGGCAATTTGCATATTAAATTTCCCAGAGGAGCATTGCATGGTGAATAAGCCTCCTTACCTTGGTATGAGTTTTGAGTATTGCAGTGTGGCTAAGCGGTGCTGTATAGCCACATATGGGGAATTGCTACGATCAGCAGAAATCGTGTGACAATGTTTTGTGTCATTTTTACCCATTCTCAGTGTAAAAATGTTAAATCTGGGGCTAAAGCAGAATTTTTGTGGCAAAAATGTAATTTTTCTTTCAACGCCCAGTGGTCTAAACTTCTGTGACACACCTGTGGTATCAATATATCAATAGTATCACTGCACCATTATATGAAAGCATTGGGAGGTGTAATTTGTAAAATGAGGTCAATTATGGAGAGTTCTGCTGTTCTGGCACCTTAGCGGCTCTGCCAACGTGAGGTGGCAACCTCAAACCATTCCAGCAAATTTTGCACTACAATATGGTACTTTTTGCCTTCTGAGCTTTGTACTGTGCCTCAAAAGTAGTTTTCGACTACATATAGGGTATTCAGCTGCACTCAAAGGAATTTTGAAGGAAATATCTTTAATTATACAAGTACAGCAATCAGTTATACACCACAATGTTCAACACAGTAGGTAATCAGTAGAGCGATAGAAAGCTACGTTTCGACTCAACCTGGGTCTTTTTCAAACATCGCTAGATGGTGGCTGCCTGGTACGCTTATGTAGAAGTGTATAACATCTTTGGTATGGTTCCCATTAGGACAGCGTAAGAAATGATGTCCAGGGGACTTTGGTATATAAGCTAAGCATGCGATCTGGTAATGATGGCACACTGTGCTTATACATCAAGTCCTCTGGACCTAATCTCTTATGCTCTCCTATCGGGAACCATTCCAAAGATGTTATACACTTCTACATAAGTTTACCAGGCAGCCACCCTATTATTTCTACACCACTGGTTCTAAAAAATACCCAGGTTGGGTCGAAACGTAACTTTCTATCGCTCTACTGCTTACCTACTGTATTGAACATTGTGGTGTACAACTACTTACCGTTCCTGTATAATTAAAGATATTTCCTGCAAAATCCCTTTGAGTGCAGATGATTACCCTCAATTTGTCTACTTGGATTCATCCAGTTAAGCCAGCACCCCCTCCATTAGCTGAGTGCGTATCCCTCCCATTCTCCAACATGGGGTATTGGCGTATTCAGGAGAAATTGATAATAAATTGTACTGTTCATTTTCTCCTATTATCTCCCTTGAAAATTGAAAACTTGAGGCCAAAGCAACATTTTTGGAGAAAAAATGGGAATTTTTCACTGACTCATCTCATTCCAATGTAATACAGTTCTGTGAATCGCCTAAAGGTTAAAAATGCCCACTACATCCCTAGATTACGGTAATTTTTTAAGAGGTGTAGTTTCCAAAATGGGGTCACTTGTGTGGATTTCAGCTGTTTTGGCATATCAGGGGCTCTCCCAATGTGACAAAGCATCTGCAATCTAATCCAGCCAAATTTGGCATCCAATAATGATGAGCTCATACATTCGGCACTATTTGATACTCGCACGAATAGCATGCGATTTGGGCTATTCGTTACTCGGCGAGTAATTTGGTATTCGCCTCGGTATATTTGAGTGACGCACCCAGCATATTTGGCACTTTATTTGCAGCCAATGAACATGTTGGGCTGGCTTGCTGTTATGCTGGGGAAGACTGTTATGTCAAAGGTGGTGGTAGATAAGAGTGGACCCACTGGACCGTGATACCAAACCTCCTCCAAGTGAGCAAACCAGTATAGACAACCCCTATACAGGGACAGTTAGGAAGCAAATGCGGAGGCCTTAAGTACCATAGATGCCAGGACCAGGGATTGGCTCAGGAAAGGAGAAAACGAGTACAGGAAAGGTGAACTAGGCAGGGAACGGAGCAGAGGACGTATGGGAGAGGTGACCAAGGAAGCGGTGAACAGAGAAACCAGAAGATGCAGAGGAAAAGGAGTGTATGGAACAAGGAGCTGGGGAAAAGGTAAAGGGACTGCGATCAGAAGTCTGATCGGAGACAGCAGGACGGGCCTGGAAAGATGAGCAAAAACCAGAGCAGGAACTCAGACCAAAACTCTACAGTCAGGCGCCTCCACAAGGAGAGTGCGCCCTGAAATACTAGATGCAAACCTCCCATTGGCCAAACAAGACTGCCGGGCCAGGTTGCAGCGCAGGATAAAGAGGAGGAGTGTGCACGCACCCGATCTCTAAGGAGAGGACAGGAGGAGACCAGGGGCATGACAGGCTGCAGAGGGGAGGTGCGCCGACACACCCGAAGATACATGTGCCGGGAACCAGACCAGGAAGAAGCGGGCAGCGGCGCGGAAGCGACAACTGAGGAGGAAGAAGGAGCAGCGAGCACGGCGCCGGCAGAGACAGCCCCGGTATCGGCGGAGGTGAGTATAGAGGTAACAGTACCCCCTCTCCTACACCCCTCTCCCCTCCTCTTAGACAAAAATCTCTTAAGAATAAGGGGTGCATTAATGTTCTCCCGGGGTTCACAAGACCTCTCCTCAGGACCAAATCCCTTCCAATCAATTAAAAAGAAGGTTTTGCCCCTAACATTCTTGGAGGCTAAAATTTCCATCACCTCAAAAACATCATCAGCATCAACCGGTGGAGGAGAAGATCCAGAAACAGGATGAAAATGGTTCAGAATGACTGGTTTGAGGAGCGAGACATGGAAGATGTTGGGAATGCGGAGCGAAGCAGGCAACCTCAGCTTGTAGGCTGCGTTATTAATATGGTGGAGGACTTCAAACGGACCGATGTAACGAGGACCCAACTTGTAGGAAGGTATCTTTAGTCTGATATATTTTGACGAAAGCCAAACCCTCTCGCCCGGCCGATAGGTAGGAGCATCCACACATTTCTTGTCTTGTCGGCTTGTGTCTTCATACGTTCTCCCGCTCTCTTGAGCGCCTCTTTAGTCTCAAGCCAGATTCTGGAAAATTCTAAAGGTACCTTCACACTGAGCAACTTTACAACGAGAAGGACAATGATCCGTGACGTTGCAGCGTCCTGGATAGCGATCTCGTTGTGTTTGACACGCAGCAGCGATCTGGATCCCGCTGTGATATCGCTGGTCGGCGCTAGAAGTCCAGAACTTTATTTGGTCGTCAGGTCAGCATGTATCGTCATGTTTGACAGCAAAAGCAACAATGCCAGCAATGTTTTACATGGAGCTAACAACCAGCTACAGCGATAAGTGAGTCGCCGTTACGTCACAGGATTGCTCCTGCATCGTTCTGGAGCTGCTGTGTTTGACGTCTCTACAGTGACCTAAACAGCGACGCTGCAGCGATCGGCTCGTTGTCTATATCGCTGCAGCGTCACTGAGTGTGACAGTACCTTAAGACCTTGGAATCAGCTGCAGGAACCCCAGAGGAGGCAGAAATCGGCAAGGGAATATTAGGATGCATGCCAAAAACTACAAAGAATGGAGACTTGCCAGAAGACTCATTGGTATGATTATTATAGGCGAACTCAGCCCACGGAAGAAGACCGGACCAGTCATCCTGATGAGAGTTGGAAAAATGACGAAGGTAGGAAGACAAAACTTGATTTATACGTTCCACTTGACCGTGGGTTTGCGGATGGTATGCGGAGGAGAAGTCCAATTTCACCTCTAAGAGACCACCAAAGCCTTCCAGAATCGAGACGTAAATTGGACTCCACGATCAGAAACAATATGTTGAGGGAATCCATGAAGTCGGAATATGTGCTGAACAAAGACTTTAGCTAATTCGGGAGCGGAGGGCAGTCCAGGTAGAGGAACAAAGTGCGCCATCTTCGAGAACCGGTCTACAACCACCAGAATGGTAGTATATCCGGAAGAGCGAGGCAGGTCAGTGATAAAATCCAGAGCAATATATTGCCACGGGGACGACAGAACATGTAATGGAAGCAGAAGCCCTGATAGAAGACGCCTGGGAACCTTGACTTTGGCACAGGAAGAACACGAGGCCGTGAAGTCAATCACATCTTGACGGAGAGAAGGCCACCAGTAGAACTTGGATATGAGTTCCAGAGTCTTCTTAACAAATTCAAACAAGGAGAAAGAAGAGCATGCTGATAGGGAGATCACCAAGATTATAAACAATGAAAACTTTATTAAAGTGTGCACACAGACCAACAATATTATAAAAACAATTAAAACCACACAGAAGTAGTTCCCTGGTTGACGTAACCCCCCCCATGCAAACAGGACAATAAATTATAACCAACAAAATAATAACCAAAAAATAATAATAATAAATAATAATAAAGTCTCAATCCAGCAATAAATCCAAAACTAGTATAGAAGACTCAGACAGCCGTCCAATGCAAAAACAGTATTGAGATTCGCACCTGGTAGGGTAAGCTGTGACTAAGTCTTATGTGGCTCAGGGCAAATAAATACCTATATCACAGAAATGTATGAATAATAAACACACAAAAGGCAATAAATAGCATTTCAAAGGTTCAGCTCAGCTTACTAGACATTGATAATGTTTAAGGTGCACAATGTAGCTGAACAAATGTTATAACCACAGAGGCTGGTCTATAAAGTGTTTGGAAAATATACCCTCATAGTCAGACAATTATGGATATTAGACATTGTAGGCAGTCATGTTTGGAGATCGCAGGAGCCAAAATGTAGTCCAGAAGTAAGGCTTCAGCCCCCCCTTACTTCTGGACTACATTTTGGCTCCTGCGATCTCCAAACATGACTGCCTACATCCTTCTGCAGTTACTCTGCCGTCCTGTGTAAGGTATAGACTCATTTTCTTGTTCCCTTTGCGTCTGGGTCTCGGTTGGTCATGTTCAATGTCTAATATCCATAATTGTCTGACTATGAGGGTGTATTTTCCACACACTTTATAGACCAGCCACTCACTGCATAGGCAATGACAGCATAGGAGACCCACTGTTTAATAATGGCCCTTTAAGAATATTAATGCCGCCTGATGGGTATGTGTATGGGCTGACAAACTTTTCCCAATGGGGGACACATTTGTAAAAAAATATTTAATTGGGATCACAGACACCCTTGCCAAAAAATTGACTGTCTGTAGCAGCACGGAGCACTTGAACCCTGGTGATCTAATGGTGGAAAATGATGAGAGGTGGAGGAAGGCTTCATTAAAAACTAGGCCCAATGCTAAGGACCGGGTTTACTAATCTTGGACCGACCACACATGAAGTGCATGGGCTGAGAAACATTTCACCATGAGGGGTACCTTTTTAAAAAATCTTTTATGGACATCATAGACAGCCCTGGCAAAAATTGTACTGCCTGTAGCATCAAAGAACACATTAAGCGTGGTGATCTAGTGGTGGAGAATGAGGAGACATTACTGAAGGCCACATTAAAAACTAGGACCAATTTAAAGGAGCGGGTCTCCTAGACTTGTAATGCCCATACACTAAGTGTATGGGCTAACAAACATTTCCCCCCTAAAAATTAAATATACTATGGGCATTATAGACACCCTTGCCAAAAAATTGACTGTCTGTAGCAGCACGGAACACTTGAACCCTGGTGATGTAGTGGTGGAAAATGATGAGAGGTGGAGGAAGGCCTCATTAAAAACTAGGCCCAATTTAAAGGAGCAGGTCTCCTAGACCTGTAATTCTAAATTCCAAAATAAATTATTGCTTTAGGGCATACATTAAATATATAAATCATAAACCTACCCTATAAAATCAGATTTTATTATTCCTTACTAAAAACTAAAACGTGGTCACACATCAAAGTCAAAACACTGTGAAATTCCAAACAACCTTTTGGGGATTTTTGGGGATGCCTAGTATGGTACCTATGCTTGCACCTTCCTATCAGCAGAGGTTGGCACCCTATGGGATACGTATTGGTGCCCCCGCTCAGCGATGGCTGCCCCTGATGGCCCTAAATATTTCAGTTAAACTAGCTTACTTGACATTGATAATGTTTAAGGTGCATGATGTAGCTGAACAAATGTTATAACCACAGAGGCTGGTCTATAAAGTGTGTGGAAAATATACCCTCATAGTCAGACAATTATGGATATTAGACATTGTAGGCAGTCATGTTTGGAGATCGCAGGAGCCAAAATGTAGTCCAGAAGTAAGGCTTCGGCCCCCCCTTACTTAAAAAGCCATCCCTGGACCAGAACTGCACGGCTAACTACAGACCTGTCTCTAACCTTTCCTTCATCTCTAAACTCCTGGAACGCTTGGTCCACTCCCGTCTAATCCGCTATCTCTTGGATAACTCTCTTCTTGACCCCTTACAATCTGGTTTCCGCTCTTTACACTCCACTGAAACTGCCCTCACTAAAGTCTCTAATGACCTAATAACAGCTAAATCCAAAGGTCATTGCTCTCTGCTGATTCTCCTGGATCTATCTGCAGCATTTGATACTGTGGATCACCAGCTCCTTCTCACCATGCTCCGCTCCATAGGCCTCAAGGACACAGCCCTCTCCTGGTTCTCCTCCTACCTCTCTGACTGCTCCTTCACTGTATCTTTTGCCAGCTCCTCTTCCTCTCCTCGTCCCCTTACTATCGGGGTTCCGCAGGGCTCAGTCCTGGGCCCCCTCCTCTTCTCTCTATACACTGCCCCTATTGGACAAACAATCAGCCAATTTGGGTTCCAGTACCATCTCTATGCTGATGACACCCAATTATACACTTCTTCCCCCGACATCACCCCTACCCTAATTCAAAATACCAAGGATTGTCTGTCTGCTGTCTCTAACATCATGTCCTCCCTCTATCTGAAACTAAATCTCTCCAAAAATGAACTTCTTGTGTTTCTCCCTTCTACTAAACTCACTCTACCCAACATCGAAATTACCCTGGAAGGTTCAACCATAACTCCCAAACAGCATGCCCGCTGTCTTGGGGTCATATTCGACACCGAACTTTCCTTTACTCCCTATATCCGATCACTCACTCGCTCCTGTCACCTGCATCTTAAAAACATCTCCAGAATCCGACCTTTTCTCACCTTTGAAACTGCTAAGACTCTTACTGTTGCTCTTATTCATTCTCGTCTGGACTACTGCAACTCTCTTCTGATCGGTCTCCCTCTTTCCAAACTTTCTCCTCTCCAATCCATCTTGAATGCGGCAGCCAGGGTCATATTTCAGTCCAACTGCTTCACCGGTGCCTCCATCTTGTGCCAGTCATTACACTGGCTACCCATTCGCTACAGGGTCCAGTATAAACTCATTTCTCTCACCCACCCACAAAGCTCTCCGCAGTTCTGCACTGCCTTATATCTCCTCTCTCATCTCAGTCTATCGCCCTACACGTGCCCTCCATTCTACAAATGACCTAAGACTAACATCCCCCGTAATCCGAACCTCGCACCTCCGTCTCCAAGACTTCTCTCGTGCTGCACCAGCTCTCTGGAATGCACTTCCCCAGACGATAAGACTGATACCTAGCGCCGACTTACTCAAGCGCGCTTTGAAAACCCATCTCTTCAAACAAGCCTACCACAAGTGCTTGAATGTTGTGAATTCTGTGGCTGAGTTCACTTCTGTGGTCACAAGTGGTATTGCAGTCTCTGGGCTTCCTCCCTCAGGTGTTTTGGTGAGCTCGTTGGCTGCCTTGCTATTTAGCTCCACCTGAGTCTGTCTTCCTTGCTCCTTGTCAATGTTCCAGTGTTGGATCTGAGCTACTGCATCTTTCCTTGGGCCTGCTGCTCTGCTAGATAAGTGCTTCTAGTTTGTTTTCTGTTTTTTTCTGTCCAGCTTGCTATTGTCTTTTGCTGGAAGCTCTGAGAAGCAGAGGGGTGCACCGCCGTGCTGTTAGTTCGGCACGGTGGGTCTTTTTGCCCCTTTGCGTGGTTTTCGTTTTAGGGTTTTTTGTAGACTGCATAGTTCTCTTTGCTATCCTCGCTCTGTCTAGAATATCGGGCCTCACTTTGCTGAATCTATTTCATTCCTACGTTTGTCTTTTCATCTTGCTAACAGTCATTATATGTGGGGGGCTGCCTATTCCTTTGGGGTATTTCTCTGAGGTAAGTCAGGCTTGTATTTCTATCTTCAGGCTAGTCAGCTCCTCAGGCAGTGCCGAGTTGCATAGGTAGTTGTTAGGCGCAATCCACTGCTGCTTATAGTTGTGTGAGGATAGATCAGGTACTGCAGTCTACAGAGATTCCACATCTCAGAGCTCGTCCTATTGTTTTTGGTTATTGCCAGATCTCTGTATGTGCGCTGATTACTGCACGCTGTGTTGCCTGATTGCCAGCCATAACAGTACAAGGAGCCACACCAATGATTCCCAATAGAGGGAAAAAAGAAATCCTGACATCATTTTTTTTTCTTAGCTCTGTCTTCAGTCTTTTTTTTCCCCTAGACATTAGAGTGCTTCAGGACACAGCTGTGGACATGGATATTCAGGCTCTGTGCTCCTCAATGGATAATCTCGTTGTAAATGTACAAAAGATTCAAGATACTATTGATCAGAAATCGATGCTAGAACCAAGAATTCCGATTCCTGATTTGTTTTTTGGTGACAGAACTAAGTTCCTGAGCTTCAGAAATAATTGTAAGCTATTTTTGGCCTTGAAACCTCATTCTTCTGGTAATCCTATTCAACAGGTTTTGATTATTATTTCTTTTTTGCGCGGCGACCCACAGGACTGGGCGTTTTCTCTTGCACCAGGAGATTCTGCATTGAGTAATGTTGATGCATTTTTCCTGGCGCTCGGATTGCTTTACGATGAGCCTAATTCAGTGGATCAGGCTGAGCAAAATCTGCTGGCTTTATGCCAGGGTCAGGATGATGTAGAAGTATATTGTCAGAAATTTAGGAAATGGTCAGTACTCACTCTGTGGAATGAATCTGCACTAGCGGCTTTGTTCAGAAAGGGTCTCTCTGAAGCTCTTAAGGATGTAATGGTGGGATTTCCTATGCCTGCTGGTTTGAATGAGTCTATGTCCTTGGCCATTCAGATCGGTCGTCGCTTGCGCGAGCGTAAATCTGTGCACCATCTGGCGGTACTGCCTGAGAGTAAACCTGAGCCTATGCAGTGCGACAGGACTATGACTAAAGTAGAACGGCAAGAACACAGACGTCTGAACAGACTGTGTTTCTATTGTGGTGATTCTACTCATGCTATTTCTAATTGTCCTAAACGCACTAGGCGGTTCGATAGCTCTGCCGTTATTGGTACTGTACAGTCCAAATTCCTTTTGTCCATTACCTTAATGTGCTCTTTGTCATCGTATTCTGTCATGGCGTTTGTGGATTCAGGCGCTGCCCTGAATCTGATGGATTTGGATTATGCTAAACGTTGTGGATTTTTCTTGGAGCCTTTGCGGTGTCCTATTCCGTTGAGAGGAATTGATGCTACACCTTTGGCCAAGAATAAGCCTCAGTACTGGGCCCAGCTGACCATGTGCATGGCTCCTGCACATCAGGAAGTTATTCGCTTTCTGGTACTGCATAATTTGCATGATGTGGTCGTGTTGGGGTTGCCATGGCTACAAACCCATAATCCAGTATTGGATTGGAACTCTATGTCGGTAACCAGCTGGGGTTGTCAGGGAGTACATGGTGATGTTCCATTTTTGTCTATTTCGTCATCCATTCCTTCTGACATCCCAGAGTTCTTGTCGGACTTTCAGGATGTATTTGAAGAGTCCAAGTCTGATGCCCTACCTCCGCATAGGAATTGTGATTGTGCTATCGATTTGATTCCTGGTAGTAAATTCCCTAAGGGTCGTTTATTTAATTTGTCCGTAACTGAACACACCGCTATGCGCAGTTATGTGAAGGAGTCCCTGGAGAAGGGACATATTCGCCCATCGTCGTCACCATTGGGAGCAGGGTTCTTTTTTGTAGCCAAGAAGGATGGTTCGCTAAGACCGTGTATTGATTACCGCCTTCTTAATAAGATCACTGTTAAGTTTCAGTATCCCTTGCCATTGATTTCTGACTTGTTTGCTCGGATTAAGGGGGCTAGTTGGTTTACTAAGATTGATCTTCGTGGTGCGTATAATCTGGTGAGAATCAGGCAGGGAGATGAATGGAAAACGGCATTTAATACGCCCGAGGGTCATTTTGAGTATCTGGTGATGCCGTTCGGACTTGCCAATGCTCCATCTGTTTTTCAGTCTTTTATGCATGACATTTTCCGTGAGTATCTGGATAAATTCTTGATTGTTTACTTGGATGACATTTTGATCTTCTCAGATGATTGGGAGTCTCATGTGAAGCAAGTCAGAATGGTTTTCCAGGTACTGCGTGCTAATTCCTTGTTTGTGAAGGGATCAAAGTGTCTCTTCGGTGTGCAGAAAGTTTCATTTTTGGGGTTCATCTTTTCCCCTTCTACTATCGAGATGGATCCGGTTAAGGTTCAGGCCATCCAGGATTGGACTCAGCCGACATCTCTAAAAAGTCTGCAGAAATTCCTGGGCTTTGCTAATTTTTATCGTCGCTTCATCTGTAATTTTTCTAGCATTGCCAGACCATTGACCGATTTGACCAAGAAGGGTGCTGATTTGGTTAATTGGTCTTCTGCTGCCGTGGAAGCTTTTCAGGAGTTGAAGCGTCGTTTTTGCTGTGCCCCTGTGTTGTGTCAACCTGATGTTTCTCTTCCGTTCCAGGTCGAGGTTGATGCTTCTGAGATTGGTGCAGGGGCGGTTTTGTCACAGAGAGGTTCTGGTTGCTCAGTGTTCAAACCATGTGCTTTCTTTTCCAGGAAATTTTCTGCTGCTGAGCGTAATTATGATGTGGGCAACCGAGAGTTGCTGGCCATGAAGTGGGCATTCGAGGAGTGGCGTCATTGGCTTGAGGGTGCTAAGCATCGCGTGGTGGTATTGACTGATCATAAGAACTTGACTTATCTCGAGTCTGCCAAGCGCTTGAATCCTAGACAGGCCCGTTGGTCGTTATTTTTTGCTCGTTTTGATTTTGTGATTTCATACCTTCCGGGCTCTAAAAATGTGAAGGCGGATGCTCTGTCTAGGAGTTTTGTGCCCGACTCTCCGGGGTTATCTGAGCCAGCGAGTATCCTCAAGGAAGGAGTCATTGTGTCTGCCATCTCCCCTGATTTGCGGAGAGTGTTGCAGAAATTTCAGGCTAATAAACCTGATCGTTGTCCGGCCGAGAAACTGTTCGTCCCTGATAGGTGGACTAGTAAAGTTATCTCTGAACTTCATTGTTCGGTGCTGGCCGGTCATCCAGGAATCTTTGGTACCAGGGAGTTGGTTGCTAGATCCTTCTGGTGGCCATCTCTGTCACGGGATGTGCGTGCTTTTGTGCAGTCCTGTGGAATTTGTGCTAGGGCTAAGCCCTGCTGTTCACGTGCCAGTGGGTTGCTTTTGCCCTTGCCGGTCCCGAAGAGGCCTTGGACACATATTTCGATGGATTTCATTTCTGACCTTCCCGTTTCTCAAAAAATGTCGGTCATTTGGGTGGTCTGTGATCGCTTTTCTAAAATGGTCCATCTGGTGCCCTTGGTTAAATTGCCTTCCTCCTCTGATTTGGTGCCTTTGTTCTTCCAGCATGTGGTTCGTTTACATGGCATTCCTGAGAATATTGTTTCTGACAGAGGTTCCCAGTTTGTCTCGAGGTTCTGGCGAGCCTTTTGTGGTAGGATGGGCATTGACCTATCTTTCTCCTCGGCCTTCCATCCTCAGACTAATGGCCAGACCGAACGAACCAATCAGACCTTGGAAACATATCTGAGATGTTTTGTTTCCGCTGACCAGGATGATTGGGTGTCATTTTTGCCGTTGGCTGAGTTCGCCCTTAATAATCGGGCCAGCTCGGCTACCTTGGTCTCTCCATTTTTCTGCAATTCTGGGTTCCATCCTCGTTTCTCTTCAGGACAGGTTGAGTCTTCGGACTGTCCTGGTGTGGATTCTGTGGTGGACAGGTTGCAGCAGATCTGGACTCAGGTAGTGGACAATTTGACCTTGTCCCAGGAGAAGGCTCAGCTTTTCGCTAATCGCAGACGCCGTGTGGGACCCCGACTTCGTGTTGGGGATTTGGTTTGGTTATCTTCTCGTCATATTCCTATGAAGGTTTCCTCTCCTAAATTTAAACCTCGTTTTATTGGTCCGTATAGGATTTCTGAGATTCTCAATCCGGTGTCTTTTCGTCTGACCCTCCCAGACTCCTTTTCCATACATAATGTATTCCATAGGTCGTTGTTGAGGAGATACGTGGCACCTATGGTTCCATCTGTGGAGCCTCCTGCCCCTGTTTTGGTGGAGGGGGAATTGGAGTATATTGTGGAGAAGATTTTGGATTCTCGTGTCTCTAGACGGAAACTCCAGTATCTGGTCAAATGGAAGGGTTATGCTCAGGAAGATAATTCCTGGGTTTTTGCCTCTGATGTCCATGCCCCAGATCTTGTTCGTGCCTTTCATGTGGCTCATCCTGGTCGGCCTGGGGGTTCTGGTGAGGGTTCGGTGACCCCTCCTCAAGGGGGGGGTACTGTTGTGAATTCTGTGGCTGAGTTCACTTCTGTGGTCACAAGTGGTATTGCAGTCTCTGGGCTTCCTCCCTCAGGTGTTTTGGTGAGCTCGTTGGCTGCCTTGCTATTTAGCTCCACCTGAGTCTGTCTTCCTTGCTCCTTGTCAATGTTCCAGTGTTGGATCTGAGCTACTGCATCTTTCCTTGGGCCTGCTGCTCTGCTAGATAAGTGCTTCTAGTTTGTTTTCTGTTTTTTTCTGTCCAGCTTGCTATTGTCTTTTGCTGGAAGCTCTGAGAAGCAGAGGGGTGCACCGCCGTGCTGTTAGTTCGGCACGGTGGGTCTTTTTGCCCCTTTGCGTGGTTTTCGTTTTAGGGTTTTTTGTAGACTGCATAGTTCTCTTTGCTATCCTCGCTCTGTCTAGAATATCGGGCCTCACTTTGCTGAATCTATTTCATTCCTACGTTTGTCTTTTCATCTTGCTAACAGTCATTATATGTGGGGGGCTGCCTATTCCTTTGGGGTATTTCTCTGAGGTAAGTCAGGCTTGTATTTCTATCTTCAGGCTAGTCAGCTCCTCAGGCAGTGCCGAGTTGCATAGGTAGTTGTTAGGCGCAATCCACTGCTGCTTATAGTTGTGTGAGGATAGATCAGGTACTGCAGTCTACAGAGATTCCACGTCTCAGAGCTCGTCCTATTGTTTTTGGTTATTGCCAGATCTCTGTATGTGCGCTGATTACTTGCACGCTGTGTTGCCTGATTGCCAGCCATAACACTTGAAATAACAAGCACTTTTCACCTATTGTGTTCCCCCATTTCCTTGTAGATTGTAAGCTTGCGAGCAGGGACCTCACTCCTAATGTTACTGGTTAAATTGTCTTAACTTATACTGAATTTATTGTCTGTACATGTCCTCGCTTAATTGTAAAGTGCTGCGGAATATGTTGGCGCTATATAAATAAAAATTATTATTATAGGTATTTATTTGCTCTGAGACACATAAGACTTAGTCACAGCTTACCCTACCAGGTGCGAATCTCAATACTGTTTTTGCATTGGACGGCTGTCTGAGTCTTCTATACTAGTTTTGGATTTATTGCTGGATTGAGCCTTTATTATTAATTATTATTATTTTTTGGTTATTATTTTTTTGGTTATAATTTTTTGTCCTGTTTGTATGGGGGGGGGGGTTTACATCAACCAGAGAACTACTTCTGTGTGGTTTTAAATGTTTTTATAATATTGTTGGTCTGTGTGCACACTTTAATAAAATTTTCATTGTTTATAATCTTGGTGATCTATCTATTAGCATGCTCTTCTTTCTCCTTGTTTGAATTCATTAAAGGGAGGGTGCCGTGATTTTAGTTTTTGTATTAATAATTATTGATTATATAATCAATTATTTTTAATACAATAGTAAATGTAGTACTTTAATACTTTTTTATTTATTCATTTTTACTTTTGCCACTGGAGGCCGCCATTTTCATTAGTGTGGGTGTAAGTGTCTGGACACGACACTTGCACACCTCACTTACGGCAGCCATGGGCATATGAGCCAACAGTCGGGCTCCGACCGCTCCTCCTGCCTCTCAGCTGTTACTTGGGCACGCCCCCTGGGCTGCTACGTCACAGCTGTGAGAGGAGATCGCGGCCATTTTGTTTTTTATTTTCCTCTGTCATCGCACACACAGCTCAGTGTGTGCGGTCATAGCAGGAGCTGCCAGGGAGAAGCTGCTGCTGGGAAGAGAAGTTCGGGGTGAGTATCTGCAGCCAGGAGCTGTGATTGCAGCCTGTACTTATTATTACAGCACAGGCTGCAATCACTGCTCACTGCCGACCTGTTCAGAGCAGAGCAGGGAGATCATCACACTGCTCTGCCCTGAACATGACTCAGCACTTCCTGGAAGAGGACTGAAGGTAAGTACAGGGTTTTTATTTTCTTATGCATCTACCACTGCTATCAGCCCCTATATACCACTGCTACCAGCCCTTATATACCACTGCTACCAGCCACTATATACCACTGCTACCAGCCACTATATACCACTGCTACCTGCCCCTATATACCACTGCTACCAGCCCCTATATACCACTGCTACCAGCCCTTATATACCACTGCTACCAGCCACTATATACCACTGCTACCAGCCCCTATATACCACTACTACCTGCTCCTATATACCACTGCTACTTGCCCCTATATACCACTGCTACTAGCCCCTATATACCACTGCTACTAGCCCCTATATACCACTGTTACCTGCCCCTATATACCACTGCTACCTGCCCCTGTATACCACTGCTACCTGCTCCTATATACCACTGCTACCAGCCACTATATACCACTGCTACCTGCCCCTATATACCACTGCTACCTGCTCCTATATACCACTGCTACCTGCCCCTATATACCACTGCTACTAGCCCCTATATACCACTGCTACTAGCCCCTATATACCACTGCTACTAGCCCCTATATACCACTGCTACTAGCCCCTATATACCACTGCTACTAGCCCCTATATACCACTGCTACTAGCCCCTATATACCACTGCTACTAGCCCCTATATACCACTGCTACCAGCCCCTATATACCACTGCTACTAGCCCCTATATACCACTGCTACCAGCCCCTATATACCACTGCTACTAGCCCCTATATACCACTGCTACCAGCCACTATATACCACTGCTACCAGCCCCTATATACCACTGCTACCTGCTCCTATATACCACTGCTACTAGCCCCTATATACCACTGCTACTAGCCCCTATATACCACTGCTACCAGCCACTATATACCACTGCTACTAGCCCCTATATACCACTGCTACCTGCTCCTATATACCACTGCTACTAGCCCCTATATACCACTGCTACCTGCCCCTATATACCACTGCTACCTGCCCCTATATACCACCGCTACCTGCCTCTGTATACCACCGCTACCTGCCTCTGTATACCACCGCTACCTGCCTCTGTATACCACCGCTACCTGCCTCTGTATACCACCTTCCACTGCTGCCTGCCTCTATATACCATCTACCACTGCTGCCTGTCTCTATATACCATCTACCACTGCTGCCTGCCTCTATATACCATCTACGACTGCTGCCTGCCTCTATATACCATCTACGACTGCTGCCTGCCTCTATATACCACCTACCACTGCTGCCTGCCTCTATATACCATCTACCACTGCTGCCTGCCTCTATATACCACCTACGACTGCTGCCTGCCTCTATATACCATCTACCACTGCTGCCTGCCTCTATATACCATCTACGACTGCTGCCTGCCTCTATATACCACCTACCACTGCTGCCTGCCTCTATATACCATCTACCACTGCTGCCTGCCTCTATATACCATCTACGACTGCTGCCTGCCTCTATATACCATCTACCACTGCTGCCTGCCTCTATATACCATCTACCACTGCTACCTCTGTCCTGTGTAGCTAATCTAGTCTTGTGTAGCTAATCCTGTCCTGTGTAAAGTATCACACAAGATAGGATTAGATACACGGCGCAGCACAGTATCACACAGGACAGGATTAGATACACGGCTCAGCAGTCAGTATCTAATCCTCTCCTATGCACTCCTCTCCCCCCTGCGTGTCTTTCCCCATTGTGGTTTATTATTTTTGTTGTGGGAGATGAGGGAGTCGAGGATTATGCGTTCGGTATGGTATAAAAAAGATTAATAAAGGACTTTATTCTGGCCGAGTCTTTATTTACAATACATGTGAGATCTATGTGGCGGCATTATGGGTGATCTATATGGCGGTATTATGTGAGAAGCATATGGTGGTATGTGACAACACTGGCGGTATTACGTGTGATCTATATGGTGGTATGTGAGAACACTGGCGGTATTATGTGTGATCTATATGGCGGTATGTGAGAACACTGGCGGTATTATGTGTGATCTATATGGCGGTATGTGAGAACACTGGCGGTATTATGTGTGATCTATATGGTGGTATCATGTGAGAACTGTATGACAGTATTGTGTGATCTATTTGATAGTATTGTGTGTGATCTATATGGCGGTATTATGCGAGAACACTATGGCAGTATTATCTTCAGAAAGCGGACCCATTCTATGGTGGTTCTGGCTGAGCACCTGCACGCGGGTCTGGGGTAATAGAGGGTAAAGCATGACCTCCAGTTAGGTGCAGTCAGGGCTGGTGAGGCAGCTGAAGAGAGGGGTCTCATTTTTATCGTTACTATATGGCTACATTTCCTACATTTTCCTGTCAGGTGGTCGAAAAGTTCAGGTATAAGCGGTAGAGGATACTTATTCATTATGGTAATAGCATTCAGACCCCGGTAATCTATGCATGGCCGAAAGGAACCATCTTTCTTTTTAACAAAGAAGAAGCCGGCACCCGAGGGTGAGGAGGATTTACATATAAACCCCTTGGCAAGGTTTTCACGGATATACTCCGACATAGCTGAGGTCTCAGCCGGAGAGAGTAGATAGATTCGACCCATTGGCGGGGTAGTCCCTGGATGTAGTTCAACTGGACAGTCATAGGGACGATGAGGTGGCAAGGTCTTCACTTCCTTTTTATCAAAAACGTCCGCATAAGACCTATGGGTGGAAAGCAGGCCGACTGGACCAGAAAAAGGTTGAGGACTAAGCATCTTTCTTGACAAGGATGTCCCCACTGAAGGACCTCTCCGAAGCACCAATCCAGAACGGGTTCATGGGTCTGAAGCCACGGAAGACCAAGAAGCAGCACATGAGACAGATTGGGCAAGACATAGAAGGCAATCTTCTCTTGATGTAAGGCCCCAACTTGAAGAACCAGTTCCTCTGTGACCATGGTGACAGACTCTTGCAGGAGTTTTCCATCTACGGAGGCAATCATACGAGGGTGCTATAAAGAAATCATGGGAATCCGGTACTTCTTCACCTCCTCAAGCCAGATGAAGTTGCCCGTCGCGCCCGAATCCACATACGCCACCTCAGTACCACATCTGTGACCTTGGACAATTAAAACAGAAAGAATAAGGGGAGAAGAGGAATCAGACACACCTAGTGAGACCTCTCCTACCTGACCTAGGTGGAGGCGTTTCCCGGCCTCTCTGGACAGGAACGCAAGAAGTGAGATGTTCCACCGCAGTATAAGCACAGACCCTGTGCCAACCTCTCTCTTCGACGACGTTCAGCCAACTTAACCCGATCTACCTGCATGGGCTCAGGAACAGAGCTACTGGGAGAACACGAAGAGCGAGGACTGAGAGACCTAGGAACAGAGGAAGAAGATGATGGCCTATAGGATTTCCTCTCCTTGGCAGCCTTTCGAGAACGTTCCTGAAAGCGCAAATCAATGCACATGGCAAGCGAAATGAGATCCTCCAGAGTGGTTGGAGTATCCCACCCTGCAAGTTCATCCTTGATCTTGCCGGACAGTCCTCTCCAAAAGGCCCCAACCAGGGCTTCATTGTTCCACCCCAGCTCCGAAGACAACGTGCGAAAGCGGATAGCATATTGCCCGACGGAGAGGGTGCCCTGCTGTAGATTAAAGATAGATTCAGTGGTGGAAGTGAGGCGACCGGGCTCCTCAAAAACCCTCCAGAAGGTGTCCAAAAAGACGGCAATACTAGAAACCACAGGATTGTTTCGTTCCCAGAGAGGGTTTACCCAGGATAGAGCCTCTCCATCCAAGTGGGAGACGATAAAAGCCACCTTAGCCCGGTCAGTGGGATACTGCTGGGGAAGCAACTCGAAGTGCAGGCGACACTGGTTAAGAAAACCTCGGCACTGCTTGGGGTCACCGCCATAACGAGGCGGTTTAGCAAGACGGGGGAAGGAGCAGGCACGGGATCAGAGGCGCGGGAAGAAGCCTGCACCGAAGTGGACTGCAGAGAAAGCAAACGGTCATCTATCGAAGCCATATATGATAAGATGTGAGCCTGGGTATCACGTTGCTGGACCAACTCTTGCTGGAGACCGGCTATCTGAGACCCACGGCCTGTAAGGCTAACAAGCGATAGTCCATTGTCTTCATAAAAGACATAATGCGGTCTGGTTCTCTCTCAGAAAAAACAGTTCCTTTTGAGCGGTGGTCCTGGTGGGATCCATGGCCCGACTGTACTGTTATGCTGGGGGCGGACTGCTATGCCAGAGGCAGTGGTAGGCAAGAGTAGACCCACTGGACCATGATACCGAACTTCCTCCAAGTGAGCGAACCAGCATAGACAACCCCTATACAGGGACAGTTAGGAAGCAAACGCGGAGGCCTCAAGTACCATGGATGCCAGGACCAGGGATCGGCTCTGGAAAGGAGAGAACGAGGACGGGAAAGGTGAACCAGGCAGAGAACGGAGCAGAGGACGTATGGGAGAGGTGACCAAGGAAGCGGTGAACAGAGAAATCAGAAGATGCAGAGGAAAAGGAGTGTATGGAACAAGGAGCTGGGGAAAAGGTAAAGGGACTGCGATCAGAAGTCTGGTTCTGGTCAGAGACAGCAGGACGGGCCTGGAAAAATGAGCAAAATCCAGAGCAGGAACTCAGAGCAAAACTCAACAGTCAGGCGGCTCCACAAGGAGAGGACGGCCTGAAATACTAGATGCAAACTTCCCATTGGCCAAACAACTCTGCCAGGTCAGGTCGCAGTGCAGGATAAAGAGGAGGAGTGTGCGCGCGTCCGATCTCTAAGGAGAGGATGGGAGGAGACAGGGGGCGTGACAGGCTGCAGAGGGGAGGCGCGCCGACGTGCCCAAAGAGACACGTGCCGGGAACCAGACCAGGAAGAAGCGGGCAGCGGCGCAGAAGTGACGACTGAAGAGGAAGAAGGAGCAGCGAGCACGGCGCCGGCAGAGACAGCCCCGGAACCAGCGGAGGTGAGTATAGAGGTAACACTTACCAATCACAGTAATGCCGGCGCTATCTTTGGTATGGTATTACTGTGATTGGCTGGCCTTACAGTGTCATAGGGGATATTTAACGGCTGCCAGCACCATCTTGCGCACATTGCTGCCGGAAAAAGCATAGGGAGAGCATAGTCTCAGCGTAGGGAGAGTGATAGGAGCGTATAGAGTTATTCATTCCAAAAAGATCTTTTAAGAGCTGAAGATTGTGAAGATTAGTTCTTTGTTAGGTGGAGATTAGTGTTGACGAGCATTCCGATACCGCAAGTATCGGGTATCGGCCGATACTTGCGGTATCGGAATTCCGATACCGAATTCCGATACTTCCCGCGTATCGGATACCGGAATCGGAAGTTCCCAGAATTCAAACTGAACGCAGCAGCCAATGAGGAATGATTGGAAGTGTGGGCACATCCTGTTTAGCATGGTGGGCATGTAAGTACTGGCAAGGCTGTGATTGGCTGCTGAAATGATGTCACTCTGCACTATAAAAAACGCTGCCGCCATTTTGCGCTCACTCTGCTGTGATTTCAGTTAGGGACAGGACGCTGTGTTCTAACTGAGGGCCAGTTGAGCTAACTAATTGCTTTATTTTCCTTTCCAAAGGCTAATTTAGCAAAACGCTGTGTGTTCTTCACTGTTCACCTTGCTCTTGCCTTGCAGCGCTGTTTTAACAGCGTTCTGCAAGGTCTCTGTGTGTGTGTGTGTGTGCAGCTCACTCTGTAGTCTGTGTGCAGCCATATACCCGGTTGTATTCAGCTCAGGGGGGGTTCACACTGCCTCACACAGTTGTCCTTTTTTGCTCATAGTGCAGCCTGCTGCACATTTTTTCTCAAATTTCCGATTAGTGTTTTTCCACCCGTCTCCAGCTAAATTGTGGAAAAACACTACATAGGATAACCTAGAGGGGTTTTTTTGGGCCTTGCAGCGCCGTTTACGGCTGTCTGCACGGTCTCCGTGTGAGCCCAGCTCGCCCTGTAGTCTGTGTGCAGCCATAGCCGGTTGGATTCAGCTCAGGGTTCGTTACTGGCTCATACCTTGAGAAAAATTTTCCTTTCTTTCAAATAGTGCAGCCTGTTTAAAAATTAAAAAAAAATTCCCTATTAGTGTTTTTCCACCCGTCTCCAGCTAAATTGTGGAAAAACACTACATAGGATAACCTAGAGGGGGGTTTTTGGGCCTTGCAGCGCCGTTTACGGCTGTCTGCACGGTCTCCGTGTGAGCCCAGCTCGCCCTGTAGTCTGTGTGCAGCCATAGCCGGTTGGATTCAGCTAAGGGTTCGTTACTGGCTCATACCTTGAGAAAAATTTTCCTTTTTTTCAAATAGTGCAGCCTGTTTAAAAATTTAAAAAAAAAATCCCTATTAGTGTTTTTCCACCCGTCTCCAGCTAAATAGTGGAAAAACACTACATAGGATAACCTAGAGGGGGTTTATTGGGCCTTGCAGCGCCGTTTACGGCTGTCTGCACGGTCTCTGTGTGAGCGCAGCTCACCCTGTAGTCTGTGTGCAGCTATAGCCGGTTGGATTCAGCTCAGGGTGCGTTACTGCCTCATACCTTGAAAAACAATTTCCTTTTTTTCAAATAGTGCAGCCTGTTTAAAATTTAAAAAAAAAAAATCCTATTAGTGTCTTTCCACCCGTCTCCAGCTAAATGGTGGAAAAACACTACATAGGATAACCTAGAGGAGGGTTTTTTGGCCTTGCAGCGCTGTTTACGGCTGTCTGCACGGTCTCCGTGTGATTTAAACTAGCTCTGTAGCCCGATCTGCACAAAAAAAAAAGTAAAGTTCACCAAACACAACTTAACACTTGTGTAGGCCACATTTGAAAAATAATAAAGTTTAGTCCACACTTTACAACATTAGTGTTTCTTACACCTGTTAGGAGGAGCATTTCAGGAATAAGCACACTAAGGCCTTAGTACTTTTCTGCTTATCTTTATCTGTCAACCAAGATGAAGAGGGCAGGGAGTAAGGCACGTGGGCGTGGGCGCGGAGCAGGGAGAGGACGTGGTGATTCTGTGCCTGCTGCGGGCGCCGGTGACTCGTCGTCACTCAGTTTCAGCAGGGAACAGTCCTTCATGCGCAGCTTTGTCGGAGAGCGCCGTGCACCGCTGCTGCGTGAAGACCAAATTGAAGCCGTTGTCGGGTGGATGGCAGCTGACGCCCCGGCATCGACTTCAGTTAGTGCCACATCCTCTCAGGCACAGACCACTGGAGAGCAGCCATCTGTCTCTTCACCACCTGCCAAATTGGCCAGGCAGTCAGAGAGCCCAGTACAGGATCCGTCTCTACTTCTGTTCTCTGAATCTCTTGGCTTGGAAACAGGGGGCCAGCCAAGCAGCATTGGAGAAATGGAAGAAGAGGCAGTGTGCAGTGATGCCCAACAGCTTTTTCTCTCTGACTCTGAAGAGGCAGGTGGGCCAGTGCCTCCGGTGACCACAGCGCAGTACGCATCTGATGATGAAACTCAGGTGCCGCTTTCTGATGCGTACTGTGCTGCCGAGACTACCCAGGAGGAGCAGTTGGTGGCAGAGGGTAGTGGAGATGATGAGGTCCTTGACCCATCGTGGCGTGAGGAACAGGAAGGTGGTGGGAGCAGCTCTGAGGAAGAGCTTCCCCTTACGGGCCAAAGAGGGAGAGGGAGGGGGAAGACTGCGGAGCCTGTAGCCTCCACTTTGGCACCCGTTAGGAGCCTGTCTCTTTCCAAAGCCAAAAAGGGCGCTCCCAAGACTTGCAGTGCCTGGTCCTTTTTTGACACATTTGCAGATGACATTTGTTTTGTCAAATGCAAGCTGTGTCATCAGAAAGTAAAAAGAGGGAAAAATGTCAGCAACCTCAATACCACAAATATGTGGAAACATGTGCGGACCAGGCACGCGGTGGAGTTACAGAAACACAGTGAAGACGTAGGCCAACCAACAGCGGCAGCTACCACCTCTTCATCTCGTGTTGCCTCTTCCTCCACTGTTGTCCAGAGACCTAGTGTAATTCCACCCACAGCACCACCTTCCCAGTCATCCTCACACTCCCAGTCTACTCTACAGCCATCGGTAGTACAGGCATGGGAGAAAAGGCGGGCATTCTCGGCCAAGCACCCCCGAGCACAGGCTCTGAATGCAGGCATTGCCAAACTGTTGTCCCTGGAAATGCTCTCGTTCAGGCTGGTGGAGACTGACAGCTTCCGTGACTTGATGGCATTGGCAGTCCCACAGTACAAGGTGCCCAGCCGCTTTTACTTCAGCAGGCAGGCTGTCCCTGCCCTGCACAGGCATGTTGAGGCAAACATAAAACATGCGCTACTGAACGCCGTCAGTAGCAAGGTCCACCTCACCACCGATGCGTGGACCAGTCAGCATGGACAGGGGCGATATGTTTCCCTCACTGCCCATTGGGTTAATGTTGTTGAGCCAGGTACAGATCGTGCGAGTGGCGCAGGACGTGTCCTGCCCACTCCAAGGATTGCAGGAATCCAGTCTGTACGCATTGACTCCTCCTCTTACACCAGTTCCTCAGATTCCTCTCTGCAGGATCCGTCACAGTCCACCTCCACATGGACCCGTGAACGTTTACCTATGACCGACATGAGCACAGCCGTGGCCAAACGTCAGCAGGCCGTCTTGAAACTAGTTTCATTGGGGCATCGAAGCCACACAGCACAGAAGCTCTGGAATGCCATCAAGCAGGAGAGCGATGTGTGGTTACTGCCAGCGAATCTCCATCCAGGCATGGTAGTGTGTGACAATGGCCGAAATCTGGTGGCAGCTTTGGCCCTTGGCAACCTCACTCACATGCCATGTCTGGCACATGTGCTCAATTTGGTTGTGCAGAGTTTTCTGAGGGACTATCCGGATCTTGATGCCCTGCTGCACAAGGTCCGCCTAGAGTGTGCTCACTTGCGGCGTTCCAGCTTGGCCAGATCCCGCATTGCTGCTCTGCAGCGCCGATTCCGCCTTCCGGAACACCGCATCATATGTGACCTACCTACCCGGTGGAATTCCACGTTACATATGTTGGAGCGGTTGTGTGAGCAGCAGCAAGCAGTTATGGAGTACCAGCTGCATCAGGCGCAAAGAAGTCGCAGTCAGCGCCGATCAGACTTCACAACCACAGAGTGGGCCACTATGAAGGACGTCTGCCAGGTTTTGCGTCCTTTTGATTATTCCATGCGGATGGCAAGTGCAGATGATGCACTAGTCAGCATGACTGTCCCCCTTATCTGCCTGCTTCAGCAAACTTTGCAAGGGTTAAGGGATGATGTTGTGGAAGAGGTGGAGGATGAGGAGTTACCTTTTCCATCAGCTTCTGGAGAGTCAGCGCCACGTGGTTCCTCACAAAGGGGTACGCAGGGGCCAATTTGTGAGGAGGATGAGGAGGAGTCAATGGAGGAGGAAGAGCTCCGTCCAGAGGAGGGAGCGACACAATTGTCCAGTGGTCAGTGTGTACAGCGAGGGTGGGGTGATGACGAGCGGGCAGAGATCATGTCTCAAGCAGGGGACAGCGTTTCTGGGCCAGTTGGCACTCTGCAGCACATGGTGGATTTCATGCTGCAGTGCCTGAGAAACGACCGCCGCATCGACCACATTCTCAACATGCCTGATTATTGGGTGTTCACCCTCCTCGATCCTCGCTACCGGGACAACGTCCAAAACCTCATCCCTGCGTTGACCCGGGAGCGTAAATTGCGGGAGTACCACGACACACTGGTGAATTCCATCATCTTCTCCTGTCCAACTGAGAGGAGTGCTGCTAGTGCTTTACAAAGCAGCTCAGTGCGTCGAGGCAGTGGGGGAGGCTCTGCCCAAAGAGGGAGCAGAAGCAGTGCCTCTGCCCAAGGCAAGCCCAGTATGGCACAACTCTGGCACACTTTTGTGTGCCCGCCACAAATGTCTACACCATCACCGGTGGCTGCAGTCAGCAGGAGGCAACGGTTCCGTCAGATGGTGACAGACTACATGGCTTGCCCTCTTACTGTACTCCCAGACGGCTCTTCCCCGTTCAAGTTTTGGGTCTCTAAGCTGGATACATGGCCAGAGCTAAGCCAGTATGCATTGGAGGTGCTGGCTTGCCCTGCGGCTAGTGTCTTATCGGAACGTGTCTTTAGTGCCGCAGGTGGTGTACTAACAGACCGTCGCATGCGACTATCCTCCGATAACGTTGACCGGCTTACTTTCCTGAAAATGAACCAGGCCTGGATCTCGCAGGAATTTGCCACTCCTCTGCCTGATTAAGTAATTGGGTGTCATCCAGGTCTCCTGCTGTGTTCATCTTTCTACCACCTGAACTGCTATTCCTGGGCTCCAACACCGCCAGTTGCGGCTCAGAAGTGCAGGCTGCACAGTAAAAACATACGACCCAGTGTTATTGGGTTTCAGTAACGTCAGCTGATCCCCAGCTGTGTAGCCGGCAATGTGTCCTGCGACCGCCACGCTGGCACAACAACCTAAATGTAAGGGAACCTGTCCCCCCCCCCCCCCGTCGTTTGTTACAGAAAGAGCCATCTTGTGCAGCAGTAATGCTGCACAAGGAAAAGGTAGCTCTTTTTTTTTAGCTCCTTGCACACACAGAACTTAACACTTATAAAATGTGTTCACTGATACCGTTATACCGTCCCGGAGCTGGGACTTTCCTTCGTAATGTGACGCAGCACAGCCGTCATTCCTACCCCCTTGGTGCCATGCGCTGCCTCCTCAGCATTGTTTTAAGCTGTCACGGAGCCTGCGCTGTTCTGTTATCCCTTGGGCATGCCCTATTTGCGCTGCCTGTCTTCTGACATAATTTGGTGTCAGGCTGGCTGCGCCTGTGCGGCCGCGCTGCCCGAGATCCCGCCTCGCAGTGTCTTCTGATTGAGTCACACTGCGGGCCTGGGATCCATGGGCATGCGCAGTGCATATCTTCCCCTCGGGCTCTCGCTCATTTCCCTCCGCCTTCTTTAGACTGTGCGCCGTCAGCTGATCCCTAGCATGCCACGGCCGTGACACCGCACAGTCTGAAGAAGAGGGAAGGAGGGGAGTGAGAGTCGAGGTTATGCACTGTGCATGCCCATGGTTCCAAGGCCCGCAGTGGGATTACGTTAGACGAGACTGCGAGGTGGGATCTGGAGCAGCGTGGACGCACAGGCACTGACAGCCTGACACCAAATTATGTCAGAAGACAGGCAGCGCTAATTGGGCATGGCCAAGGGCTAACAGAACAGCGCAGGCTCAGTGACAGCTTAAAACAACGCTGAGGAGGCAGCGCACGGCACCAAGGGGATAGGAATGACAGCTGTGCTGTGTCCCATTACGAAGGAAATTCGCACCTCCGGGACGGTTTAACGGTATAAGGGGACACATTTTTAGTGTTTACTTCGGTGTTTGCAAGGAGCATAATTAAAAGAGCAACCTTTTCCTTTTGCATCCTTAGTGCTGCACAAGATGGCTCTTTCAGCTACAAACGTCTTGGGGGGGGTTAAAGGTTCCCTTTCAACTTGCTCCAATCAGGCTTTGGCCTACACTCTGTTCCTCTGCTCCTCCTGCTGTCCCTGGGCTCTAACACTGCCAGTTGGTGCCTGGAAGTGCTGTGTGCACAGTCAACAGTCGCTCCTCTGTTATTGGGGTTCAGTAACGTCAGCTGATCCCCAGCTGTGTGTGCGGCAATACCTCCAATCTGCTCCTCCTGCTGTCCCTGGGCTCTAACACCGCCAGTTGGTGCCTGGAAGTGCTGTGTGCACAGTCAACAGTCGCTCCTCTGTTATTGGGGTTCAGTAACGTCAGCTGATCCCCAGCTGTGTGTGCGGCAATACCTCCAATCTGCTCCTCCTGCTGTCCCTGGGCTCTAACACCGCCAGTTGGTGCCTGGAAGTGCTGTGTGCACAGTCAACAGTCGCTCCTCTGTTATTGGGGTTCAGTAACGTCAGCTGATCCCCAGCTGTGTGTGCGGCAATACCTCCAATCTGCTCCTCCTGCTGTCCCTAGGCTCTAACACCGCCAGTTGGTGCCTGGAAGTGCTGTGTGCACAGTCAACAGTCGCTCCTCTGTTATTGGGGTTCAGTAACGTCAGCTGATCCCCAGCTGTGTATCCGGTAACGTGTCATGCGACCGCCACGCTGGCACAACTAAAATGTAAGGGGACCTGTCCCCCCACCCCCCTAGGCGTTTGTTACTGAAAGAGCCACCATGTGCAGCACTAATACTGCACAAGGGAAAGGTCGCTCTTGAAATTATGCTCCTTGCAAACGCTGAACTACACACTCATGTAATGTGTCCCCTCACACCGTCCAACCGTCACGGAGGTGGGACTTTCCTTTGTAATGTGACGCAGCACAGCCGTCATTGCTACCCCCTTGGCACCGTGCGCTGCCTCCTTAGCGTTGTTTGATTCCGTCATGGACCCTGCGCTGTTATGTTATCCCTTGGCCATGCACAGTTTGCGCTGCCCGTCCTCTGACATCATTTGTTGTCGTCCTGGCTGCGCCTGTGCGTCCACGCTGCCCGAAATCACACCTCGCAGTGTCGTCTAATGTGATCCCACAGTGGGCCTGGTATCCATGGCCATGCGCAGTGCATATACTAGCCTCTCACTCCCCTTCTTCACGCTTCTTCAGACTAGGCAGCGTCAGCTGATCCCTAATAGCATGCCACGGCCGTGACGTCGCACAGTCTGAAGAAGCAGGAAGGAGGTGAGTGAGAGGCGATGATATGCACTGCGCATGCCCATGGATCCCTGGCCCGCAGTGGGACTGTGGGACTACATTAGATGACACTGCAAGGTTGGATCTCGGGCAGCTTGGACGCACAGGCACTGCCAGCCTGACACCTACATGATGTCAGAAGACGGGCACCGCTAACTGTGCATGGCCAAGGGATAACATTACAGCGCGGGCTCCATGACAGAACCAAACAACGTTGAGGAGGTGGCGCCTGGCACCAAGGGGGTTGGAATGACGGCTGTGCTGTGTCACATTACAAAGGAAAGTCCCACTTCCGGGATGGTTTGACGGTGTGAGGGGACACATTATATGAGTGTGTACTTCAGTGTTTGCAAGGAGCATAATTTTCGGAGCCACCATTTTCCATGTGCAGTATTACTGCTGTACAAGATGGCTCTTTCAGCAACAAATGCCTGGGGGGGGGGGGGTTAAAGGTTCCCTTTCAACTTGCTCCACTGCAGGCTTCGGCCTACACTCTGCTCCTCTTTGATTTCCTGGGTTTCAACACTGTCAGTTGCCACCTGGAAGTGTTGTCTACACAGAAAAAACACTAGGTGATGTGTCAGTGGGGTTCAGCACCGCCAGCTGTTCCCCTGCTGTGTAGTCGGCAACGTGTCCAGCACAAGCCACGCTGGCACAACAGAACAAAAGCTGCCACCAGTGCAGGCTTCGGCCTACACTCTGCTCCTCTCCTCCTCCTGCTGACCCTGGGCTCAAACACCGCTAGTTTTTGCCCGGAAGTGCTAGCTGCACAGAGAAAAACACCAGCCAATGTGTTAGTGGGGTTCAGCAACGCCAGCTGTTCCCCTGCTGTGTAGCCGGCAACGTGACCTGCAAACGCCACGCAGGCACATGAACTGAAATTAAAGGGAACCTGGCCCCACCCCCCCAGGTGTTTCTATGTATAACAGCCACCTAGTACAGCAGTACTGCTGCATTTGTACAAGGTGGCTGACTTTTTATCCTTGCCCACGTGGAACTCAACACGTACAAAATGTGTCTCATTGAGACCATTCCACTGTCCCTGAGGTGTGACTTTCCTTTCTAATGATACACAGCACCCCCCTTGGTAGCGTTTCCCGTCTTTTGACATCATGGTTAGCTGGCTGCGCCTGTGCATCCGCCCTGCTAGAAACAACGCCCCTCATTGTCATATTTATTTTGTCAGCGAGGGTGTGGTTTATGGGCACGAGCAGTGCATATGTTCGCCTGTCTTAACTCATCTCCTTCCGCCTTCTTCAGACTGTGCGGCCTCCTGGCCGTGGTAGGCGATAAGGGATCAGCTGAGGCCGCCCAGTCTGAAGCAGGTATAAGGACATGTGTGAGCGGCAAACCTATTTAGTGCACAAGGCCACGAATCCCAGCCACGCAGTGTGATTTTTTGAAAACACACTGTGGGTCTGGGATTCATGTCCATCGCTAACCGCAACGGCCGACATGAAATGAGGTCAGAAGACAGGAAGCGCTCACAGCGCATGGCCAAGGGATCACAATAGCGCAGACTCCTGTACAGCATATAACAACGCTCAGGAATCTGCGCCCAGTACCTAGGTGCAAATTTTGACACCTGTGCTGTGTCTCCTTAAAAAGACAAGTCACGCCTCCACAACTGTTTGACAGTATAATGGGCTAAATAGTGTACGTGTTTTATTCAGCGTGTGCAAGGAGAAAACTAAATAGAGCAACCTTTTACTTGTGCAGCATTAATGCTGCACAAGGTGTGGCTCTTGTACCTTGCAACACCTGAGGGGGGGTTAAAGGTAACCTTTGAAATTGGTTCAACTAGGCTTCGGCCTACACTCTGCTCCTCTACTCCTCCTGCTGACCCTGGGCTCTAACACCGCCAGTTTTTGCCCGGACATGCGATCTGCACAGAGAAAAACACCAGTCAATGTGTCAGTGGGGTTCAGCAACGCCAGCTGTTCCCCTGCTGTGTAGCTTGCATCGTGTCCAGCACAAGCCACGCTGGCACAACCGACCCAAAGCTGCCACCAGTGCAGGCTTCGGCCTACACTTTTCTCCTCTCCTCCTCCTGCTGACCCTGGGCTCTAACACCGCCAGTTTTTGCCCGGACATGCGATCTGCACAGAGAAAAACACCAGTCAATGTGTCAGTGGGGTTCAGCAACGCCAGCTGTTCCCCTGCTGTGTAGCTTGCATCGTGTCCAGCACAAGCCACGCTGGCACAACCGACCCAAAGCTGCCACCAGTGCAGGCTTCGGCCTACACTTTTCTCCTCTCCTCCTCCTGCTGACCCTGGGCTCTAACACCGCCAGTTTTTGCCCGGACATGCGAGCTGCACAGAGAAAAACACCAGTCAATGTGTCAGTGGGGTTCAGCAACGCCAGCTGTTCCCCTGCTGTGTAGCTTGCAACGTGACCTGCAAACGCCACGCAGGCACATGAACTGAAATTGAAGGGAGCCTGCCCCCCACCCCCAGGTGTTTCTATGTATAATCGCCACCTTGTACAGCAGTACTGCTGCATTTGTACAAGGTGGCTGACTTTTTCTCCTTGCCCACGTTTAACCCCTTCATGACCAGGGGATTTTTCGTTTTTCCGTGTTCGTTTTTCGCTCCCCTCCTTCCCAGAGCCATAACTTTTTTATTTTTCCGTCAATTTGGCCATGTGAGGGCTTATTTTTTGCGGGACGAGTTGTACTTTTGAACGACATCATTGGTTTTAACATGTCGTGTACTAGAAAACGGGAAAAAAATTCCAAGTGCGGTGAAATTGCAAAAAAAGTGCAATCCCACATTGGTTTTTTGTTTGGCTTTTTTGCTAGGTTCACTAAATGCTAAAAATGACCTGCCATTATGATTCTCCAGGTCATTACGAGTTCATAGACACCAAACATGACTAGGTTATTTTATATCTAAGTGGTGAAAAAAAATTCCAAACTTTGCTAAAAAAAAAAAAAAAAAAAATTGCGCCATTTTCCGATACTCGTAGCGTCTCCATTTTTCGTGATCTGGGGTCGGTTGAGGGCTTATTTTTTGCGTGCCGAGATGACGTTTTTAATGATAGCATTTCGGTGCAGATACGTTCTTTTGATCGCCCGTTATTGCATTTTAATGCAATGTCGCGGCGACCAAAAAAACGTAATTCTGGCGTTTCTAGTTTTTTTCCCGCTACGCTGTTTAGCGATCAGGTTAATACTTTTTTTTATTTGATAGATCGGGCAATTCTGAGCGCGGCGATACCAAATATGCGTACATTTGATATTTTTTTTATTGATTTATTTTGATTGGGGCGAAAGGGGGGTGATTTAAACTTTTATGTTTTTTTTATTTTTTTCACATTTTTTTAAACTTTTTTTTTTAACTTTTGCCATGCTTCAATAGCCTCCATGAGAGGCTAGAAGCAGGCACAAGCCGATCGGCTCTGCTACATAGCAGCGATCTGCTGATCGCTGCTATGTAGCAGAATTGCACGTGTGCTGTGAGCGCCGACCACAGGGTGGCGCTCACAGCGACGGGCAATCAGTAACCATAGAGGTCTCAAGGACCTCTATGGCTACAATGGAGACGCATCGCCGACCCCCGGACATGTGACGGGGGTCGGCGATGACGTCATTTCCGGCCGCCCGGCCGGAAGCGGTAGTTAAATGCCGCTGTCTGCGTTTGACAGCGGCATTTAACTAGTTAATAGGTGCGGGCAGATCGCGATTCTGCCCGCGCCTATTACGGGCACATGTCAGCTGTTCAAAACAGCTGACATGTCCCGGCTTTGGTGCGGGCTCACCGCGGAGCCCTGCATCAAAGCAGGGGAGCCGGCATCGGACGGTATAGTACGTCCGATGCTGGTAAGGGGTTAATTAACCCTCCGTCACATACAACTGATCTGACAGGCGCTTCTCTTTTACTTTCATTTCTCCTTCCTCACCAGATTGTGAGGAAACCCCCTCCCTCCAGGTAGTCTCCTGTCTCTTGAAGGTCTGTGAAACCTGATATCACAGTTGGATTTCAGAGCTTCAGGGGAGAGGATATAGCTGCACAGATCTCTCAGGCTCATTGTATGTGAATATGTCACATTCAGTAAGGTTGGTATTTTATGTTTTTATTCATCACAATAGTTTATTTAATTTGTTTTATGAATGTATAGCACAAAATGTGAGGATATTTCATAGAAATAAGGGAGATTTTATAAAAGAAAGTGTGCTGCTCAGGCATATACAGTAGTTCCCTATCATATTCCTTCTCATGCTTCAGATTATCTGCTGAAATGGAGAGGAAAATGTACAATTTATCCAAACAACTTGATGTTGAGGAAGTAACAAACATGCTGTTAGATGATAGAGACCTCACACTGAATGAGGATTTAGGAGAGGAAAGTGAGATTGATTCTCATGATGAGGTGGAAGAATGTGTCCTGGATTCTGAAACAGAGCAAGATGGTGACAGTGGTGAGGATGAAGAAGTTGGATC
This sequence comes from Ranitomeya imitator, assembly GCF_032444005.1. Classification (NCBI taxonomy): domain Eukaryota; kingdom Metazoa; phylum Chordata; class Amphibia; order Anura; family Dendrobatidae; genus Ranitomeya; species Ranitomeya imitator. The sequence goes on along the minus strand of NC_091285.1, from coordinate 609,421,889 downwards.
ATATTATATTGGAAAAGATAAAAATACTAAATGGAGCAAGAAGCCATTCCAGAAAAAACGTAGGGAACCTTTAAACATTATTACTCACCTTCCTGCAGTAATAGGAACTGCACGTAATGCAAAAACTGCAGTTGAATGCTGGAACAGTATATTTACAGATGACATTCTGGACTCTATTGTCACATATACCAACCAATATATAGACATTATAAAGGACAAGTACATCTGCAACAGAACCATCAAGCCCACAGATGAAATAGAACTGCGTGCTTTTTTTGGATTACTGTACCTTGCAGGAGCTTATAGGGCAAATAGACAAAGTTTGGAGGAACTTTGGGGTAAAGATGGGGATGGAGTTGAAAAATTTAGCCTTGTTATGTCCATAAACAGATTCAAGATTCTAATTCGTTGCCTTCGGTTTGACGACAGAACTACCCGAACCGAACGCAAAACACATGACCGACTTGCTCCAATTCGTGATATATTTCAAAGATTTGTTGTAAACTGTAAACAAAGTTATTACCCTGGAGAGAATCTCACTATTGACGAAATGCTCCCTGGTTTTCGTGGTAGATGTGCCTTTCGTCAATATATTCCATCAAAGCCAAACAAATATGGAATAAAAATTTATGCCCTTGTTGATGCCAGTAAGACCTACACTTACAACCTGGAAGTTTATGCAGGAAAACAACCAGAAGGTCCTTACTGTGTGAGCAACAAACCCATTGATGTTGTAAAAAGACTGGCTGAACCCTTATTTGGATCGGGTCGCAATATTACAGCTGACAATTGGTTTACAAGTTGTGATCTGATTGATTATCTGAAAATTCAGAAGCTGTCATATGTGGGAACTGTAAGAAAAAACAAAAGGGAATTGCCGCCACAGTTTGTAAGTGTGAAAGAGAGACAACAGTACAGCAGTATGTTTGCATTCCATAATGGAAAGGCTTTAGTTTCCTATGTACCACATGCCAAAAAAATCGTACTTCTTCTATCAACACTTCATGATGATGCTGCCATCGATCCTGGGACTGGGGCAGAAAAAAACCCGGAGATAATTACATTTTACAATGCCACCAAAGGGGGTGTGGATACAGCAGATCAGATGTGCTCCACTTTCAACGTCAGCAGAAACATCAAACGCTGGCCAATGGTCATATTTTTTGCTATGTTGAATTTGGGTGGTATAAATTCACAAGTAATTTATCTTGAAAACAAGCTTGAACCACTCCGTAGACGATTGTATCTGAAAAAATTGGCCCATGAACTAGTACTTGGAGAGCTACGCAGGAGAAGCGTGAAAACAATCGGTATCCCCTCTCGCCTTCAAGTTCAGCTCAAAAGGTTCTGCCCAGAAGATGATGGTGAAAAGTCACCATCTGCACCACCTCACAAAAGAAGGAGATGCACCACCTGCCAAACGGAAAGTGGAACCAGAAGGCTTTCAAATTATGAATGTCTCAAATGTCAGAAAGCAATTTGCCTGACACATGCAAAAATGGTGTGTAATTCTTGCTATTTGCTCTGCAAGTGTGACTTTTCTGGGGAAACCTCAGCATCTACTTCTGAATGAATATGTTTTTAATAGTACTTAAGGTACCTTAAAATTAAGTTTGTGTTCAAAAATTTTCTTTGTACATTTTTTTGAGAGAGTCGAACTGGGGACTATTTGGCGGGAGTTTTGAAAAGTTTGTATTTCATAGTTATTAGTTTTATGTTAAGTAAATGTTTTTTTTGCAACTGATTATGTGTAGTCTCTTTTATTACATCCCTATGAAGGTCACTGATCACTTTTAGAGCACTGAAATTGCAAACATTAGATAATATAGGTATTTTTCCAGCAGGCGCCTGACAGGCACATTGTATGTGAACTCGTTAGTCCGAATATTGTATGTGACGGAGGGTTAAACACGTACTAAATGTGTCTCATTGAGACCATTCCACTGTCCCTGAGGTGTGACTTTCCTTTCTAATGATACGCAGCACCACCCTTGTTAGCGCTGCCTGTCTTTTGACATCATTGGTTAGCTGGCTGCGCCTGTGCGTCTGCCCTGCTCGAAACAACGCCCCTCGGTGTCTTATTTTTTTGGACAGCGAGGGTGTGATTGATGGGCATGTGCAGTGCATATGTTTGCCTGTGTTCACTCATCTCCTTCCGCCTTCTTCAGACTGGGTGTCCTCATGGCCGCGGCAGGCGATAAGGGATCAGATGAGGCCGCCCAGTCTGAAGCAGGTGTAAGGACATGTGTGAGCGTCAAACATATTTACTGAACAAGGCCACGAATCCTAGCCACGCAGTGTGATTTTTTGAAAACACACTGTGGGTCTGGGATTCATGTCCATCGCTAACCGTAACGGCCGACATGAAATGAGGTCAGAAGACAGGAAGCGCTCACAGCGCATGGCCAAGGGATCACAATAGTTCAGACTCCTGTACAGCAAATAACAACGCTCAGGAATCTGCGCACAGCAGCTAGGTGTAAATTTTGACCCCTGTGCTGCATCTCCTTAAAAAGACAAGTCACGCCTCCACTACTGTTTGACAGTATAATGGGCTAAATAGTGTACGTGTTTTATTCAGCGTGTGCAAGGAGCAAATTAAATAGAGCAACCTTTTACTTGTGCAGCATTAATGCTGCACAAGGTGTGGCTCTTGTACCTTGCAACACCTGAGGGGGGGTTAAAGGTAACCTTTGAAATTGGTTCAACTAGGCTTCGGCCTACACTCTGCTCCTCTCCTCCTCCTGCTGACCCTGGGCTCAAACACCGCTAGTTTTTGCCCGGAACTGCTAGCTGCACAGAGAAAAACACCAGTCAATGTGTTAGTGGGGTTCAGCACCGCCAGCTGTTCCCCTGCTGTGTAGTCGGCATCGTGTCCAGCACAAGCCACGCTGGCACAACTGACCAAAAGCTGCCACCAGTGCAGGCTTCGGCCTACATTTTGCTCCTCTCCTCCTGCTGCTGACCCTGGGCTCTAACACCGCTAGTTTTTACCCAGAACTGCTAGCTGCACAGAGAAAAACACCAGCCAATGTGTTAGTGGGGTTCAGCACCGCCAGCTGTTCCCCTGCTGTGTAGTCGGCATTGTGTCCAGCACAAGCCACGCTGGCACAACCGACCAAAAGCTGTCACCAGTGCAGGCTTCGGCCTACACTCTGCTCCTCTCCTCCTCCTGCTGACCCCGGGCTCAAACACCGCCAGTTTCTGCCCGGACATGCTAGCTGCACAGAGAAAAACACCAGCCAATGTGTTAGTGGGGTTCAGCACCGCCAGCTGTTCCCCTGCTGTGTAGCTTGCAACGTGACCTGCAAACGCCACGCAGGCACATGAACTGAAATTGAAGGGAGCCTGCCCCCCACCCCCAGGTGTTTCTATGTATAATAGCCACCTTGTACAGCAGTACTGCTGCATTTGTACAAGGTGGCTGACTTTTTCTCCTTGCCCACGTTTAATTAAACACGTACTAAATGTGTCTCATTGAGACCATTCCACTGTCCCTGAGGTGTGACTTTCCTTTCTAATGATACGCAGCACCACCCTTGTTAGCGCTGCCCGTCTTTTGACATCATTGGTTGGCTGGCTGTGCCTGTGCGTCCGCCCTGCCCGACACAACGGCCCTCGTTGTCTCATATATTTTGACTGCGAGGGTGTGATTGATGGGCACGAGCAGTGCATATGTTCCCCTGTCTTCACTCCCCTCCTTCCGCCTTCTTCTGACTGTGCGGCCTCATGGCCGCGGCATGCGATAAGGGATCAGCTGAGGCCGCCCAGTCTGAAGCAGGTATAAGGACATGTGTGAGCGGCGAACATATTTACTGCACAAGGCCACGAATCCCAGCACCGCAGTGTGACTTTAGGAAAAGCCACTGTGGGTCTGGGATTTATGGCCATCGTTAACCGCACCGACCAACATGAAATGAGGTCATGAGACGGCCTGCACTAACAGGGTATTGCCAAGTGATAACACAAGAGCGCAGTTTCCTGTACTGCAAATAACAACGGTAAGGAATCTGCGCCCAGCAGCTAGGTGTAAATTTGTACACCTGTGCTGCGTCTCCTTAAAAAGACAAGTCACGCCTCCACTACTGTTTGACAGTATAATGGGCTAAATAGTGTACGTGTTTTATTCAGCGAGTGCAAGGAGCAAAATTAAATAGAGCAACCTTTGACTTGCGCATCATTAATGCTGTTCAAGGTGTGGCTCTTGTACCTTGCAACACCTGAGGGGGGGTTAAAGGTTACCTTTGAAATTGGTTCAACTAGGTTTCGGCCTACACTCTGCTCCTCTCCTCCTCCTGCTGACCCTGGGCTATAACACCGCCAGTTGTAGCCTGGAAGTGCTAGCTGCACAGAGAAAACCACCAGCCAATGTGTTAGTGGGGTTCAGCACCGCCAGCTGTTCCCCTGCTGTGTAGCCGGCATCGTGTCCAGCACAAGCCACGCTGGCACAACCGACCAAAAGCTGCCACCAGTGCAGGCTTCGGCCTACACTCTGCTCCTCTCCTCCTCCTGCTGACCCTGGGCTCAAACACCGCTAGTTTCTGCCCGGAAGTGCTAGCTGCACAGAGAAAAACACCAGCCAATGTGTTAGTGGGGTTCAGCACCGCCAGCTGTTCCCCTGCTGTGTAGCCGGCATCGTGTCCAGCACAAGCCACGCTGGCACAACCGTTCAAAAGCTGCCACCAGTGCGGGCTTCGGCCTACACTCTGCTCCTCTCCTCCTCCTGCTGACCCTGGGCTCAAACACCGCTAGTTTCTGCCCGGAAGTGCTAGCTGCACAGAGAAAAACACCAGCCAATGTATTAGTGGGGTTCAGCACCGCCAGCTGTTCCCCTGCTGTGTAGCCGGCATCGTGTCCAGCACAAGCCACGCTGGCACAACCGACCAAAAGCTGCCACCAGTGCAGGCTTCGGCCTACACTCTGCTCCTCCTGCTGACCCTGGGCTCAAACACCGCTAGTTTCTGCCCGGAAGTGCTAGCTGCACAGAGAAAAACACCAGCCAATGTGTTAGTGGGGTTCAGCACCGCCAGCTGTTCCCCTGCTGTGTAGCCGGCAACGTGTCCTGCAAACGCCACGCAGGCACATGAACTGAAATTGAAGGGAGCCTGCCCCCCACCCCCAGGTGTTTCTATGTATAACAGCCACCTTGTACAGCAGTACTGCTGCATTTGTACAAGGTGGCCGACTTTTTCTCCTTGCCCACGTCGAACTCAACATGTACAAAATGTGTCTCATTGAGACCATTCCACTGTCCCTGAGGTGTGACTTTCCTTTCTAATGATACGCAGCACCCCCCTTGGTAACATAGTAACATAGTAACATAGTTAGTAAGGCCGAAAAAAGACATTTGTCCATCCAGTTCAGCCTATATTCCATCATAATAAATCCCCAGATCTACGTCCTTCTACAGAACCTAATAATTGTATGATACAATATTGTTCTGCTCCAGGAAGACATCCAGGCCTCTCTTGAACCCCTCGACTGAGTTCGCCATCACCACCTCCTCAGGCAAGCAATTCCAGATTCTCACTGCCCTAACAGTAAAGAATCCTCTTCTATGTTGGTGGAAAAACCTTCTCTCCTCCAGACGCAAAGAATGCCCCCTTGTGCCCGTCACCTTCCTTGGTATAAACAGATCCTCAGCGAGATATTTGTATTGTCCCCTTATATACTTATACATGGTTATTAGATCGCCCCTCAGTCGTCTTTTTTCTAGACTAAATAATCCTAATTTCACTAATCTATCTGGGTATTGTAGTTCTCCCATCCCCTTTATTAATTTTGTTGCCCTCCTTTGTACTCTCTCTAGTTCCATTATATCCTTCCTGAGCACCGGTGCCCAAAACTGGACACAGTACTCCATGTGCGGTCTAACTTGGGATTTGTACAGAGGCAGTATAATGCTCTCATCATGTGTATCCAGACCTCTTTTAATGTACCCCATGATCCTGTTTGCCTTGGCAGCTGCTGCCTGGCACTGGCTGCTCCAGGTAAGTTTATCATTAACTAGGATCCCCAAGTCCTTCTCCCTGTCAGATTTACCCAGTGGTTTCCCATTCAGTGTGTAATGGTGATATTGATTCCTTCTTCCCATGTGTATAACCTTACATTTATCATTGTTAAACCTCATCTGCCACCTTTCAGCCCAAGTTTCCAACTTATCCAGATCCATCTGTAGCAGAATACTATCTTCTCTTGTATTAACTGCTTTACATAGTTTTGTATCATCTGCAAATATCGATATTTTACTGTGTAAACCTTCTACCAGATCATTAATGAATATGTTGAAGAGAACAGGTCCCAATACTGACCCCTGCGGTACCCCACTGGTCACAGCGACCCAGTTAGAGACTATACCATTTATATCCACCCTCTGCTTTCTATCACTTAGCCAGTTACTAACCCATTTACACACATTTTCCCCCAGACCAAGCATTCTCATTTTGTGTACCAACCTCTTGTGCGGCACGGTATCAAACGCTTTGGAAAAATCGAGATATACCACGTCCAATGACTCACCGTGGTCCAGCCTATAGCTTACCTCTTCATAAAAACTGATTAGATTGGTTTGACAGGAGCGATTTCTCATAAACCCATGCTGATATGGAGTTAAACAGTTATTCTCATTGAGATAATCCAGAATAACATCCCTCAGAAACCCTTCAAATATTTTACCAACAATAGAGGTTAGACTTACTGGCCTATAATTTCCAGGTTCACTTTTAGAGCCCTTTTTGAATATTGGCACCACATTTGCTATGCGCCAGTCTTGCGGAACAGACCCTGTCGCTATAGAGTCCCTAAAAATAAGAAATAATGGTTTATCTATTACATTACTTAGTTCTCTTAGTACTCGTGGGTGTATGCCATCCGGACCCGGAGATTTATCTATTTTAATCTTATTTAGCCGGTTTCGCACCTCTTCTTGGGTAAGATTGGTGACCCTTAATATAGGGTTGGTAGCGCTTCCCGTCTTCTGACATCATTGGTTGGCTTGTTGCGCCTGTGCGTCCGCCCTGCCTGAATCAATGCTCCTCGTTGTCTTACTTATTTTGACTGCGAGGGTGTGATTGATGGGTATGACCAGTGCATATCTTCGCCTGTCTTAACTCATCTCCTTCCGCCTTCTTCAGACTGTGCAGCCTCATGGCCGCGGCATGCGAGAAGGGATCAGCAGAGGCCGCCCAGTCTGAAGCAGGTGTAAGGACGTGTGTGAGCGGCCAAAATATTTACTGCTCAAGGCCACGAATCACAGCACCGCAGTGTGGCTTTATGAAAAGGCACTGTGGGTCTGGGATTTATGGCCATCGTTAACCGCACCGGCCAACATGAAATGAGGTCATAAGACGGGCAGCTCTAACAGGGCATTGCCAAGGGATAACACAAGAGCGCAGACTCCTGTACAGCAAATAACTACGCTCAGGAAGCTGCGCCAAGCACCAAGGCGTTATTTGGGACACCTGTGCTGCGTCTCCTTAAAAAGCCAAGTCACGCATCCACTACAGTTTGACTGTAGAATGGGCTAAATTGTGTACGTCTTTCATTCAGCGTGTGCAAGTAGACAAATTAATAGAGCAACCTTTCACTTGTGCAGCATTAATACTGCACAAGGTGTGTCTCTTGTACTTTGTAACACCTGAGGGGGGGTTAAAGGTTTCCTTTGAAATTGGTTCAACTAGGCTTCGGCCTACACTCTGCTCCTCTCCTCCTCCTCCTGCTTCAACACGGGCTCTAACATCGCTAGTTTTTGCCCGCAAGTGCTAGCTGCACAGAGAAAAACACACGCCATTGTGTTAGTGGGGTTCAGCAACGCCAGCTGTTCCCCCACTGTGTAGCCGGCAAAGTGTCCTGCAAACGCAACGCAGACACAAAGCTGCCTCCAGGGCAGGCTTCGGCCTACACTCTGCTCCCCCTGCTTACCCTTTGCTCCAACACCACTAGTTGGGGCTCTAGGAAAACAATCTTTAATAGGCAACGCATCTGGGTTCCAGCACCGCCAGCTGGTTCTCGGCAGTGTTCTTGTCACAGGTACTCCCTCGTGCCAAGCCTGGTTTCAGCACCGTCAGCTGTTTCCGGGTTGTGTCAAGCTCACAGAGACGCCTATGCTTGCCCCGTCGTGGTGCGGTCGGGTTAGCCAACTCCAGGGTGCCTCCAGTTTAGGAGCTTCCTATGTGGGCTGCGTGAACTGGTAGTCAAGGCTGGTTCTGTAGTGCCAGTAGGCCCAGCTCCCCCTGTAGGACTGTTGGGGTTCGGTAACTGCGGCTGCCTCGCGGCCTAGCTGTTCTCTCCTCTCCTGTGGACCTTGGGGTCCACCACCTGGTTCCAGCACCGTCAGCTGGTTCCGGGCCGAGCCTTTGGCTTAGGTGCCTCCTCCTGGGTATCCCAGTTCCGCCAACGCCAGGCGGTCCTTGGTAGTGCTTTTAAGCGCGGGCACCTACAGCTTAGTAACCGGGTTCCAGCACCGTCAGCTGGTCCTCGGTCGTGCCATTGGCTCATGCACACTGGGGCAACGCATCCGGGTTCCAGCACCGCCAGCTGGTTCTCGGCAGTGTTCTTGTCACAGGTAGTCCCTCGTGCCAAGCCTGGTTTCAGCACCGTCAGCTGTTTCCGGGTTGTGTCAAGCTCACAGAGACGCCTATGCTTGCCCCGTCGTGGTGCGGTCGGGTTAGCCAACTCCAGGGTGCCTCCAGTTTAGGAGCTTCCTATGTGGGCTGTGTGAACTGGTAGTCAAGGCTGGTTCTGTAGTGCCAGTAGGCCCAGCTCCCCCTGTAGGACTGTTGGGGTTCGGTAACTGCGGCTGCCTCGCGGCCTAGCTGTTCTCTCCTCTCCTGTGGGCCTTCGGGTCCACCTCCTGGTTCCAGCACCGTCAGCTGGTTCTCGGCAGTGTCTTTTGCTCTTGTACCTTCTGCTCCCCATCCTGGTTCCAGTACCGTCAGCTGGTTCCGGGCAGAGCCTTTGGCTTAGGTGCCTCCTTCTGGGTATCCAAGTTCCACCAACGTCAGGTGGTCCTTGGTAGTGCTTTCAGGCACGGGTACCTCCTGCTTAGTAACCGGGTTCCAGTAACGTCAGCTGGTCCTCGGTAGTTCCATTGGCTCTTGGACCTTCGGCTACCCATCCGGGTTCCAGTACCGTCAGCTGGTTCTCGGCAGTGTCTTTTGCTCTTGTACCTTCTGCTCCCCATCCTGGTTCCAGTAACCTCAGCTGGTTCCGGGCAGAGCCTTTGGCTTAGGTGCCTCCTTCTGGGTATCCGAGTTCCGCCAACGTCAGGCGGTCCTTGGTAGTGCTTTTTAGCACGGGTACCTCCTGCTTAGTAACCGGGTTCCAGTAACGTCAGCTGGTCCTCGGTAGTTCCATAGGCTCTTGAACCTTCGGGTAGCCATCCGAGTTCCAGTTCCATCAGCTGGTTCTTGGCATTTTCTCAGCCTTCTTGTACCTTCTGCTACATTTCCAAGTTGAAGACCCTAAAGTCGACGACCCGGAAGACCACCCCGATGACGACGACCCGGAAGACCACCCCGATGACGACGACGACGACGGCTGAGACGACGACGGCGGAGATGACGACACTGGAGAAGACGACCCTGGAGACGACGACATGGAAGACCGAGAAGCAGAAGAACAAGAGGCTACAGAACAAAGAGCAGAAGAACATTAAGCATAAGACTTAATATCAGAGCAAAAGATATTATCTAAATTATATGCAGAAGAAGATTAAACAGTGTATGGGGGTGAGTCCGTTCCTCCTCGTGGTGCCCCTGGATAAAGCCTGATGCTGCAGGCCAAACTGAACGCGGACAAATGTAACTTTTGTGACTGGCAGAACGGAAGGTGTAATCTTCAAACTTTTATAGATAACAACTACGGGAATGCCTGTCACAAATGAGAATATGATGAAGAAGTAGAATAGGAAGAATAATAACAGTGGAATAAAAAGAATATGTAGAATAGGAAGAATAATAAAATGAATATGAAGAATGTAATCAAAAAAAAAAAAAAAGGTAAAGGATGAAGAAGAAGATGAATAAGGTGAAGAAGAAGTTGATGTCAAAGATGCTGATGATGATGAAGATGAAAGTGTGGGAAAAGAAAAAAAAAAAAAGAAAAAAAAGAAGGGGAAGGGCGTGGAATAGTGAAACATCAATATCTGACAAAAAAAAAAAAATTTACATAGTCAATATCTTTGTCACTCCGAACGTCTTAAAAAAAAACAAAAAACATGCTATTCTATTTGATTGGGATAAACCTCTATGACTTTAATGTCTCCGCCACCTCCCCAAATACATCCGGCATTATTCTTAGTTGTTTTCCTTCATGTAGAATGAACCTACAAGGCAAGAAAGGGTTTATTTTAATTCCGATATTTTGGTCCCATTGACTTGCATTGGGATCGGGTATCGGTATCGGCGATATCCGATATTTTTTGAATATCGGCCGATCCTATCCGATACCGATACTTTCCGATATCGGAAGGTATCGCTCAACACTAGTGGAGATAGCTTAAGGAGAGATTTAATAGGAGGGAGAGTAAAAGCAAGCACCTGGGTGTTATCATCATTGCAAGTACATGCTTCAGATCTCTGCTATTTTCCATTGTGCTGTATAGTTTAGTATTAGGAACAGACTGTGGGAAATTGTAATGCAAAATTTGTTTGGATTAGTTACAAAATTGGCTCATCAAAGAAGACTAATACCTCTAAAACTCTTTATTTGATATACTTAAAAAAAAACACAAAAAATGTGAAAAAAAACAAACGAGAGAACAAAAATCAAAACAATCAAAGATAAGTGGCTGATCTGTGACCTCCAGTTAGTGTACCAGCAGGGGTACTGATAGTCCTATTTGACCCTAATTCACCCTAACTGAACCCCTGTCTGTCAGCGGAGGTTGGCACCCTCTGGAGTCGCAAATGGCGCCCCCACTCAACGACGACTTGCCCTAAATTCCCTAGAAATCCCTATAATAGGGAGAATCACTATAGACCCATTATCTCAATACCAATCTTAACCACAAAAATGTATTTGCCTTTATAACATTAATGGTATAATGCAGGGAATGTAAACATGGGCCTAACCACCAACTGGCCACCGTACAAAAAGGCAAAGGATACCAAAACTAGAAGCCAAAACAAATATCTTATTAGTGATGAATTTTTAAGGGGAAGGGGGGTATAATTACTAACCAGGTTGCAACCAGTTGTCATCCATGGTGTTCTGAATGAACACTAAAGCTACATGGGCCTCCTGAGGAACTCTTATCATGGGAGGGAAACGCGTTGAGGCGATGCTAATATAACATGTTCAAGCTAAGATTTATATTAAAAATGATCAGTTGGCTGATCTGTTTGGGCATAGTGCAATAGAAGGTTGATGTGTATAGGACACGCTTTGTTATTAGATTAAATGCGGCTGATCTGTTTGGGCATAGTACAATAGAAGTTTGATATGCATAGGATATTACTTTGTGCTATTGGCTAACTGCAATTTATGAATGGCAATGCAGGAGTAATGAATATTGTACTATAGCTTATCCATATCCAACCTAACTTTACTGCACTTGACCATATCCTATGTAAAAGATGAATCTATAATATCGTTTGATAATAAGGGGGCTATTGTCTGAACAGCCCAGAAAGAGATATATATTCTGAGCAAACTCACTTTAACCCATTAATCTCCCCGTCTCCATATTTCATCATTATGGGAAGTACATGACGGGAGAGCTGTAGGGTAATAAAGGGTGAGTCTTCGTTGAGCGGGGGCGCCAAATTGCCTATTATAGGTATAAGGTATTATAGTATAAGGTGCCAAACTCCGCGGTCAGGTAGGGACTCTGTAAATAAGGACTGTGGAGGGTTAGTAATTATACCCTCCCCCACTTAAAAATTCATCACTAATAAGATATTTGTTTTGGCTTCTAGCTTTGCTATCCTTTGGTTTTTTGTAAGGTGGTCAATTGGTGGTTAGACCCATGTTTGCATTCCCTGCATTATACCATTAATGTTATAAAGGCAAAGACACTTTTGTGGTTAAGATTGGTATTGAGATAATTAGTCTGTAGTGATTCTTCCTATTATAGGGATTTCTAGGGAATTTAGGGCAAGCCATCGTTGAGTGGGGGCGCCATTTGCGATTCAAGAGGGTGCCAACCTCCGCTGACAGGCATGGGTTCAGTTAGGGTGAATTAGGGTCAAATAGGCCTTTCAGTACCCCGGCTGGTACACCAACTGGAGGTCACAGATCAGCAACTGATCTTTGATTGCTTTGATTTTTGTTCACTTGGTTTTTTTTTTCACATTTTTTGTGTTTTTTTTTTCTTTAAAAGTATATCAAATAAAGAATTTTAGAGGTATTAGTCTTTTTTGATGAGCGAACAGACTGTGGGATTAGGGGGAAATAGGGAGGGTCTCATCCACTACCATAATATACAATCACCTCTTTTTAAAGGCAAATAATATTAGATAGTACCAGCAAATACAAAACCTTTTTTTGGAGCTACATAATTTTCCAGTGTAGCAGCCTATAAAAAATATTTTTTTTACAGCTAAATAATATCCCCTTCATGACCGGGGGATTTTTCGTTTTTCCGTGTTCGTTTTTCGCTCCCCTCCTTCCCAGAGCCATAACTTTTTTATTTTTCCGTCAATTTGGCCATGTGAGGGCTTATTTTTTGCGGGACAAGATGTACTTTTGAACGACATCATTGGTTTTAGCATGTCGTGTACTAGAAAACGGGAAAAAAATTCCAAGTGCGGTGAAATTGCAAAAAAAGTGCAGTCCCACATTGGTTTTTTGTTTGGCTTTTTTGCTAGGTTCACTAAATGCTAAAACTAACATGCCAGTATGATTCTCCAGGTCATTACGAGTTCATAGACACCAAACATGACTAGGTTATTTTTTATCTAAGTGGTGAAAAAAAATTCCAAACTTTGCTAAAAAAAAAAAAATTGCGCCATTTTCCGATACTCGTAGTGTCTCCATTTTTCATCATCTGGGGTCGGTTGAGGGCTTATTTTTTGCGTGCCGAGATGACGTTTTTAATGATAACATTTCGGTGCAGATACGTTCTTTTGATCGCCCGTTATTGCATTTTAATGCAATGTCGCGGCGACCAAAAAAACGTAATTCTGGCGTTTCGAATTTTTTTCCCGCTACGCTGTTTAGCGATCAGGTTAATACTTTTTTTTAATTGATAGATCGGGCGATTCTGAGCGCGGCGATACCAAATATGCGTAGATTTGATATTTTTTTTATTGATTTATTTTGATTGGGGCGAAAGGGGGGTGATTTAAACTTTTATGTTTTTTTTATTTTTTTCACATTTTTTTAAACTTTTTTTTTTTACTTTTGCCATGCTTCAATAGCCTCCATGGGAGGCTAGAAGCAGGCACAGCACGATCGGCTCTGCTACATAGCAGCGATCTGTTGATCGCTGCTATGTAGCAGAATTGCACGTGTGCTGTGAGCGCCGACCACAGGGGGGCGCTCACAGCGACGGGCAATCAGTAACCATAGAGGTCTCAAGGACCTCTATGGTTACCATTCACAAGCATCGCCGACCCCCGATCATGTGACGGGGGTCGGCGATGACGTCATTTCCGGCCGCCCGGCCGGAAGCGGTAGTTAAATGCCGCTGTCTGCGTTTGACAGCGGCATTTAACTAGTTAATAGGTGCGGGCAGATCGCGATTCTGCCCGCGCCTATTACGGGCACATGTCAGCTGTTCAAAACAGCTGACATGTCCCGGCTTTGGTGCGGGCTCACCGCGGAGCCCTGCATCAAAGCAGGGGAGCCGGCATCGGACGGTATAGTACGTCCGATGCCGGTAAGGGGATATTCTTCAGTGACAGTGTAAGCAGGTTGCGGGATGCATTGACAGATAAGAGGCAGAGCAAGGGTTAACATGATATAACAATTTAATAAACAGGGAATTCACTCCTCGCAGGGAGGTTAATGGTTAAAGGAGGGATAATAGGGGTAGCAACTATAAAACGATAGCAGTCCAATGAAAAAACTTATTGTGTCCTGTATGGTCCTCTACAGCAGATGATCCTGTAGGAGTAAAGGTTTTAGAACTGGCAGCAGCCGGCGATGTCCCCAGATGGGGTCTTTTAAGTGATGGTCCGTCCTCTGGCGCAGCTGTCGGTCTCCAGTACCTTCCGCTGAGCCCCTAGTCCATAAGCACATGTGGCCGAAACAAACAAGGCCGCAGCACTCTCAGAGCCAAATGTAAATGAGTGAGAAGCAAGTGGCATATTAGGCCACAAAAGACTGTCCGGTACTCAGCCTTCTCTCCTCTGCCCATGCACGGTACTCACAGTTACGGAGCACATGGCACCTCTGTTTCTGGCAGCTACTGAGCGTACGGCGCTTCTGTCTCTGGAAGCTACTCCGCATACGGCGCTTCTGTCTCTGGCAGCTACTGAGCGCATTTCTCTCTGCGGCGTTCCCGCTGGAGGCGGCAGAGACCAAACAACGAAGGCCATCATGGCGCCGGTGCTTAGAGGATGGAGCACGCTGCTCACCCAGCTGCGCGCGGCTGCTGATTCCCACCAAAACTGCCCGTGGCTGCATGCGCTTTGCTTTTTAAGCTTACCCTCCTACCCGGGTCATGAGGTTGGTCCTGCTCCTCATTTCTTCCCCCAGGAAATAATGGAAGCAGCCTCAACATTTCTGGACCCTGATCGGTACAGGACCCACGGTCCGGTCTTCCTCCTTACCCCACTATATAGTAACATTAATTTTAAAAGCGAATTGCTAAATAATATTCTGTGTCTATTGCTTAAATAGCTAATATTTATCTAGCAGTTGTGCAACTGGTGCAAAACCTGTTGAGCCACAGAAATGTCACTATTTATCTGTAATTTCCCTGAGTATACTGTTGGCATGTCTCATAAAGGCGATCTAAAAAATCCCCCCAAAGTTCTATTGCTTAAATAAATAGCGTATTTTTATCTAGCAGTTGTGCGACTGATGCAATCCGTGCAGAGATAAGCAAACATCGTAATTTACCAGTGGCAATAATTTTCATTAGTGCGCTGTTGCAGTATGTCAGCAAGGCGATATAATTTTTTTATTGGTTTAATAAATGGCGTATCTTTATCTAACAGTTGTGCGACTGGCGCAATCCTGGAAGAGATAAGCAAATGTCACACTTTTGCCAGTAGAAATAATTTTCATTAGTAAGCTGTTGCAGTGCGTCAGCAAGGTGATATATACAGCTCTGGCAAAAATTAAGAGACCACTGCAGAGTTTTATAAAAATCAGCTTCTCCACATATCTGATAACCATTCCATTCAAGTGTCAGTTGAATTCCAACCAGAGTAGACCTCATTCTACTTAATGTGCTTCTGATTAGGTGATCAACTGAACCAGTCAAAACAACTGTAATTTGCTGCAGCTGACAAACCAAGCTAAGAAGAGACAAGAACACTGCCAACCTGAGCACCAGCAGCATGCAAAAGCACATGGCAGCCAAGCACCCCAGTAGGTGGGCAAAACGCATGGGTGCAAATCTGTGTGTAAGGGTGAAACCACTGCCCCTTCCCCTGTCTTATGGCCTTCCCAATCTGCTGTCCATGAAGAAGGCACTGATGCCTCCTGCACCCAACCTGCAGTTGCATAGACACAACAGTCAGCAACCACATCCAGTTTGTTGTCCCAGAGCAGTGTTCAGTTGTTCCTGCCCCATACATTTAACGGAAAGCAGAAATATCCATCCACACACCCACCCACAGGCCCAAATGCTAAACTCCCCATTGCCAGATTGCTAACCCTCTAAATGTTTCTGTTTCAACTTGTGGGAACTGAGTCTTTCCACGACCTCTTGGTGGTGGCAGCCCCATGGTACTCGATTCCCAGCCGCCACTATTTTTCCTGGTGTGCTGTCCCCGCATTACATAAGCATGTGTTACACAATATCAGCTGTGCTCTGGCCAATGCAGTCACAGAGAAGATCCACCTAACCACAGACACGTGGACAAGTTCTTGTGGACAGGGATGCCTCATTTCCCTGAAGGCACACTGGGTTAACCTGGTGGATTCAGGGACATCACACATCTTACCCACACTAAGAATAGCGGGCCCAACTTCCATCAGGGTTTCAGTCTCCTCATATTTCCGTTCTTGTCACTCCTCCTCCTCATCCTCAGTGGAAGTAGCCTCCGCACCACTCCCCAATTGGGAAGTCTGCAGCACTGCCTTGGCAAAGCGGCAGCATGCTCTGCTGAAGCTCATCTGTTTAGGTGATAAAGCTCCCAACGCAGCCGAGCTGTTGAAAGGGATAAAAGAACAAACTGATCAGTGGCTTTCCCCGCTGAACCTCCAACCAGGTCTGGTTATGTGCGATAATGGGCGTAACTTGGTGGCGGCTTCAAAACTCAGGAAGCTTGTACACGTGCCATGCATGGCCCACTGCTGAACTTAGTTGTACAGCATTTTTTAAAAACATACCCTGACTTGCCTGACCTACTTGCCAAGGTACGCCGTGTCAGCGCACATTTCTGAAAGTCATCTCAGGCTTTCTCCAGTCTTGATTTACTGCAGCAGTGCTTTAATTTGCCTCGTCACCGACAAAATAGTGACCTGCCCACACTCTGGATTTCGACCCTTCATATGTTGGCAAGGCTTATTGAGCAGCAGAGGGCTGTGTCTGAATTCCAGCTTCTCAATACCCATCAGAGTAACACTCAGCCCCACACATAACTACTGCCGAGTGGGTATGATATGCTGACATATGTGAGGTTCTTCAAAACTTTGCGTACTACTCCAAAATGGTTAGCGCTGATGACACTATTTTAAGTGTAACCTTCCTGCAGCTCTGTCTATTAAAACGTTTTCTGCAGAATCTGAAAGAGGAAGCATTGAATGTCGAGCAGGTTGCTATGTAGCATTATTTTACAGAGGTTGATACCACACAGCCCAGCCTCACACAATATTCTCAGGCCACATTGGGTGATGATGAGGAGGAGGAGGATGAGGAGGAACAGGAATTTTTGGTCTGCGCTACAGAGGGGACTCCCAATCCCAGCTTCATGCCTGTCCAGCATGGATGGCCTGAAGAGGAGGAGGTTATGCATCGTGAGGAGGAGAGGAGTTAGTGTTCTTCCTAGTGAAGACACTGAATGTTTGACTCTTTCTAGTCTTCCACATATGGCAGAGTTCATGTCCAGATGCCTTTCCCAAGACCCTTGCATGAAACACATTTTGTCCAACATGAAATGCTGGCTGTGCATCTTTCTTGACCTTCAGTACAAGGAGAAATGTACCTCTCTCATGTCAGAGGCAGACATGCCATTTTTAGTGCATGCATGCCAGAGGGCCATTGTGGAAGACTTGCTAAAAAGATTACCCTCAGACAACGAGAGGTACCGGCTCTTTTCACTCACAAGAAATATAGGGGAGGGACACACACCAGGTGCAACTAGGGGGGATGTCCACCAACTGGGCCATTTTCATGAAACTGTCACATCAGCAAGGGCTAAATGTGGTTATAAGTTTGACGAGGAAGGAGAAGTTGACCAAGATGGTGAAGAACTACTTATGTGACCAAACCAGCATCCTTCCTGATTCTTCTGTGTCCTTTAATTATTGATTGTCCAAGCTGCACATTTGGCTCAACCTCTCCTTGTACGCCTTGGAGGTGCTGCCATGCCCTGTTGCAAGTGTGTTGTCTGAGCAAGTTGTTAGTTCAGCTGGTGCATTCATAATGGATAGGCGCACATGGCTGTCAACAGAAAATGCAGACAGGCTGAATCCTCTAAAATTCATAAATTCATCAAGGGCTGGATTTCCTCTGACTTTGTAAGCCATACCGATGACAGCCACGTAATGTAAATGCAGCCCAAATGTTTTTTTGGAACTTGTCTTAATGTCCATCCCTTACCATTCAAACGCATTTTGTTCAGGAAATCACCTCCTCCTGCTTCTGCAACAAGTACTTAGTGGTCATCTATGTTTTTTTACTTTTTGAAAACTTTGCACATTATGCAATAGTGAAACTTGTACTCCCTATCTCTACCTTTTGCAATAACTGCAAAATGTATAATGAGGTCCCCATCACGGCCTCTTTCAGCTTGTCTGATAGAGACCCCTTGGGTAACTTTTTGAAAACTTTGCACACTGTGCAATGGTGAAACTACTTTTACTCCCCAATCTCTACCTCTTGTAATAACTGCAAAATGTATTGTGATGTCCCCATCATGGCTTCTTTCAGCTGGTCTGATAAAGACCCCTTGGGTAATTTTTTAAAATTTGCACATTGTGCAATGGTGAAACTTCTACTCCCTATCTTTACCTCTTGCAATAACTGCAAAATGTATTGTGATGTCCCCATCAAGTCATTTTTCAGCTGGTCTGATAAAGACCCATTGGGTAATTTGTTAAAAACTTTGCACACTGTGCAATGGTGAAACTTGTACTCCCCATCTCTACCTCTTGTAATAACTGCAAAATGTATTGTGATGTCCCCATCATGTCCTCTTTCAGCTGGTTTGATAGAGACCCCTTGGGTCATTTTTTTAAAAATTTGCACATTGTGCAATGATGAAACTTGTACTCCCTATCTCTACCTCTTGTAATAACTGCAAAATGTATTGTGAGGTCCCCATCACGGTGTCTTTCAGCTTGTATGATACAGACGCCTTGGTAATTTTTGGAAAACTCTGAACATTGTGCAATGGTGAAATTTGCACTCCCTATCTCTACTTATTCTAATAGCTGCAAAATGGATTGTGAGGTCCCCATCACAGCCTTTTTCGGTATGTATGATACAGACCCCTTGTGGTAATTTTTGGAAACCTTTGTACATTGTGCATTGGTCAAATTTCTACTCTCAATCTCTGTATATTCTATTATTATAATTTTTTTTGTGTTGCCCTTCTCATGATCCCTTTAAGCGTGTATCTGGTAGCCTGATGTTCATTTTTGGGTCTGCACTGGGACATTTTGGAACATCAACACATTAATATTCTCCAAGCAATTCTTCAGATTACAGCCTTACACAGAACAATAATTGAGTAATGAAACATGCTCTATACAGGTCCTTCTCAAAAAATTAGCATATAGTGTTAAATTTCATTATTTACCATAATGTAATGATTACAATTAAACTTTCATATATTATAGATTCATTATCCACCAACTGAAATTTGTCACGTCTTTTATTGTTTTAATATTGATGATTTTGGCATACAACTCCTGATAACCCAAAAAACCTGTCTCAATAAATTAGCATATTTCACCCATCCAATCAAATAAAAGTGTTTTTTAATAACAAACAAAAAAACCATCAAATAATAATGTTCAGTTATGCACTCAATACTTGGTCGGGAATCCTTTGGCAGAAATGACTGCTTCAATGCGGCGTGGCATGGAGGCAATCAGCCTGTGACACTGCTGAGATGTTATGGAGGCCCAGGATGCTTCAATAGCGGCCTTAAGCTCATCCAGAGTGTTGGGTCTTGCGTCTCTCAACTTTCTCTTCACAATATCCCACAGATTCTCTATGGGGTTCAGGTCAGGAGAGTTGGCAGGCCAATTGAGCACAGTAATACCATGGTCAGTAAACCATTTACCAGTGGTTTTGGCACTGTGAGCAGGTGCCAGGTCGTGCTGAAAAATGAAATCTTCATCTCCATAAAGCATTTCAGCCGATGGAAGCATGAAGTGCTCCAAAATCTCCTGATAGCTAGCTGCATTGACCCTGCCCTTGATGAAACACAGTGGACCAACACCAGCAGCTGACATGGCACCCCACACCATCACTGACTGTGGGTACTTGACACTGGACTTCAGGCATTTTGGCATTTTCTTCTCCCCAGTCTTCCTCCAGACTCTGGCACCTTGATTTCCGAATGACATGCAAAATTTGCTTTCATCAGAAAAAAGTACTTGGGACCACTTAGCAACAGTCCAGTGCTGCTTCTCTGTAGCCCATTTCGGCACCTGTAGCCCATTTCCTGCACACGCCTGTGCACGGTGGCTCTGGATGTTTCCACACCAGACTCAGTCCACTGCTTCCTCAGGTTCCCCAAGGTCTGGAATCAGTCCTTCTCCACAATCTTCCTCAGGGTCCGGTCTCCTCTTCTCGTTGTACAGTGTTTTCTGCCACATTGTTTCCTTCCAACAGACTTACCATTGAGGTGCCTTGATACAGCACTCTGGGAACAGCCTATTTGTTGAGAAATTTCTTTCTGGGTCTTACCCTCTTGCTTGAGGGTGTCAATGATGGCCTTCTTGACATCTGTCAGGTCGCTAGTCTTACCCATGATGGGAGTTTTGAGTAATGAACCAGGCAGGGAGTTTATAAAAGCCTCGGGTATCTTTTGCATGTGTTTAGAGTTAATTAGTTGATTCAGAAGATTAGGGTAATAGGTCGTTTAGAGAACCTTTTCTTGATATGCTAATTTATTGAGACAGGTTTTTTGGGTTATCAGGAGTTGTATGCCAAAATCATCAGTATTAAAACAATAAAAGACGTGACAAATTTCAGTTGGTGGATAATGAATCTATAATATATGAAAGTTTAATTGTAATCATTACATTATGGTAAATAATGAAATTTAACACTATATGCTAATTTTTTGAGAAGGACCTGTATATACGCTGCTAGTTTGAAAATCTTACCCACATATCCCTTTATAAAGGGAAATTTGACATAATACCTCTGTTGGCATACACCATATACTGCTCATATACGCAGCACCCCAGTAGGTGGGTGGAACACCTGCATACAAAATCTCTGCGTGATGGTGAAACCACTGGCCCTTCCCTTGTGTTATGTCCTTTTCAATCTGCTGTCCAGAAAGCAGGCGCTGATGCCTCCTGCCCACAACCTGCAGTTGCACAGACACAACAGTCAGCAACCACGTCCAGTTCGTTGTCCCAGCGCAGCATTCAGTTGTCCCTTGTCAGCATATATGTCTGTTCACAAATTGTTAGTTAGATAGCCCATATATCTTCGTCAGCACTTTACATTGTCTGGTGCTGGACAAAGACTGACTTTTCAAAGCTCCTAAATGAGACTTATGTCTCTTTATTAAAGTGTCACTTCCCTTAAATTTTCAAAATTTGGGTCCTTACAAAAAAATAGAGGTGGGGAATTGGCCATTTTCTGTACATTTTAATCATGTCTGAGAGACTGGGTTAATACACTCCACAGACCTATTCAGGCCGCAGCCTTACACATATTGGAACATGGTCATTGCCACGCTAAGGCCTTTACCTGAGCTCTGTAGCGCTACCTGTCATCTGAGTAATACACTCCACAGACCTTGGCATTCTCTGGGACATATCCTGTAATTACTTCCTTGTTGCTCAAAACTATGCAAAAGATAAATTCTGACTAGTTGGGTAGTTTCCAGAAGAACTGCGTAGGCTTGTGCATATTGGTCAATGGCACTCCTGTCTTTTTTCCTTGAGGAAGCTGCTTCCAAGTAAAATTAGGCTTGTACATGCTTGTGACATTGGTTTCAGGCCTGACAGACTAACTACTATACAGGCCCTTGCTTGCATACACTGTATTTAAAATTTAATTCTAATGCTTTTGGTGTCTGGTAGAATCCAGTTTACTGACATTGATCACACATCTCCCCCAACTCCTGTACTATATTCACCCTACAGCGGCTTCACCCGCTATGACAGTGACTCCATTGGGATCCAGTGGCCAAAATGAACTGTGGGGCTTCCAAAACTCAGGTTTCACAACACCTGCTGGCCCTCTGAAAATTTGAAGCGAGGGCTGCAAATTAACATGGCGGTGGACATGGTGATGTAGACGGGCGAAGGCCAAAATTCAAATGGGCATGGTTTAACTGGCATTGTAAAGGGAGGGAGAATATGTATTCCACTATCTAGCTAAAAATTTGGAATGAGAGAGTGACCTCACAAATGTAGGAGTAAGAGCCCTCACAAATATTTAAAAAAACTAAAGCCAAAACACTCCGTGTTAACATATGCTAAAGGGGAGGTATATATTTATTTTATTTTTTTATTTTGCGTTATATACATGTAATAATGAAGGAAAAAATGTTTCTTAACATTTTTCCCTTTATCCCCTTTCTGCCATTGGATGTACTATTCCGTCCATGTGGGGTGGGCCCTACTTCCCAAGGACGGAATAGTACATCCAGAGCGATCAGCCGCGCTCAAGGGGGAGCGCGGCCAATCACGGCCGGGTGTCAGCTGACTATCGCGGCTGACATCTGGCACTATGTGCCAGGTGCGGTCATGGACCGCCCCCGGCACATTAACCCCTGGCACACTGCGAT
The DNA here is from genome assembly GCF_032444005.1 of Ranitomeya imitator. Classification (NCBI taxonomy): domain Eukaryota; kingdom Metazoa; phylum Chordata; class Amphibia; order Anura; family Dendrobatidae; genus Ranitomeya; species Ranitomeya imitator. The sequence continues at coordinate 609,399,624 of NC_091285.1, read as the reverse complement.
CAAACATGATCGCAGTGTTCCGGCGGTATAGGGAAGCATCGCGCAGGGAGGGGGCTCTCTATGTGCTTCCCTGAGACCCTCGGAGCAACGCGATGTGATCGCGTTGCTGCGAGGGTCTCTTACCTCCTCCTCCCTGCAGGCCCAGATCCAAAATGGCCATGGGGCTGCATCCGGGTCTTGCAGAGAGGTGGCTTACCAGCGCCTGCTCAGAGCAAGTGCTGGTAAGCGTCCCTGCTGTGCCTGTGTGATCGCTGAACTGACACAGTGCACAGCAAAGTGCCAGATCAGCGATCTGTCAATAAAATGTGATGCCCCCCGGGGCAAAGTAAAAAAGTAAAAAAATTTTTTTTTACATGTGTGGAAAAAAAAATTACTAAATAAATAATAATAACAAAAAAAAGATTGTTCCAATAAGTACATTCCTTTATCTGAATAAAAAAACAATAAAAGTACACATATTTAGTATCACCGCATCCGTAACGACCCGACCTATAAAACTGTCCCACTAGTTAACCCCTTCAGAGAACACCATAAAAAAAAAACAAGGCAAAAAACAACGCTTTATTATCATACCGCCGAAAAAAAGTGGAACAACACGCGATCAAAAAGACGAATATAAATAAACATGACACCGCTGAAAACGACATCTTGTCCCACAAAAAACGAGCCACAATACAGCATCATCAGCGAAAAAATACAAAAGCTACAGTCCTCAGAATAAAGCGATGCAAAAATAATTATTTTTTCTATAAAATAGTTTTTATCGTATAAAAGCACCAAAACATAAAAAAATGATGTAAATGAGGTATCGCTGTAGTCGTACTGACCCGAAGAATAAAACTGCTTCATCCATTTTACCAAACGCGGAACGGTATAAACGCCCCCCCCAAAAGAAATTCATGAATAGCTGGTTTTTGGAAATTCTGCTTCACAAAAATTGGAATAAAAAGCGATCAAAAAATGTCACGTGCCCGAAAATGTTACCAATAAAAATTTCAACTCATCCCGCAAAAAACAAGACCTCACATGACTCTGTGGACCAATATATGGAAAAATTATAGCTCTCAAAATGTGGTAACGCAAAAAATATTTTTGGCAATAAAAAGAGTCTTTTAGTGTGTGACGGCTGCCAGTCATAAAAATCCGATAAAAACCCACTATAAATAGTAAATCAAACCCCCCTTCATCACCCCCTTAGTTAGAGAAAAATTAAACAATTAAAAAAATGTACTTATTTCCATTTTAACATTAGGGTTAGGGCTAGGGTTAGGGCTAGGGTTAGGGTTAGGGCTAGGGTTAGGGTTAGGGCTACAGTTAGGGTTAGTGCTAAAGTTAGGGTTAGGGTTGGGGCTAAAGATAGGGTTTGGATTACATTTACAGTTGGGAATAGGGTTGGGATTAGGGTTAGGGGTGTGCCAGGGTTAGAGGTGTGGTTAGGGTTACCGTTGAGATTAGGGTTATTGGTGTGTTTGGATTAGGGTTTCAGTTATAATTGGGGATTTCCACTGTTTAGGCACATCAGGGGCTCTCCAAACGCGACATGGCGTCCGATCTCAATTCCAGCTAATTCTGCGTTGAAAAAGTAAAACAGTGCTCCTTCCCTTCCGAGCTCTCCCGTGCGCCCAAACAGGGGTTTACCCCAACATATGGGGTATCAGCGTACTCAGGACAAATTGGACAACAACTTTTGGGGTCCAATTTCTCCTGTTACCCTTGGGAAAATACAAAACTGGGGGCTAAAAAATAATTTTTGTGGAAAAAAAAGGATTTTTTATTTTCACGGCTCTGCGTTATAAACTGTAGTGAAACACTTGGGGGATCAAAGTTCTCACAACACATCTAGATAAGTTCCTAGGGGGGTCTAGTTTCCAATATGGGGTCACTTGTGGGGGGTTTCTACTGTTTAGGTACATTAGGGGCTCTGCAAACGCATTGTGACGCCTGCAGACCATTCCATCTAAGTCTGCATTCCAAATGGCGCTCTTTCCGAGCTCTCCCATGCGCCCAAACGGTGGTTCCCCCCACATATGGGGTATCAGCGTACTCAGGACAAACTGGACAACAACTTTTGGGGTCCAATTTCTCCTGTTACCCTTGGGAAAATACAAAAGTGGGGGCTAAATATAATTTTTGTGGGAATTTTTATTTTTATTTTCACGGCTCTGCGTTATAAACTGTAGCGAAACACTTTGGGGTTCAAAGCTCTCACAACACATCTAAATGAGTTCCTAGGGGGGTCTACTTTCCAAAATGTTGTCACTTGTGGGGGGTTTCAATTTTTAGGCACATCAGTGGTCTCCAAACACAACATGGTGTCCCATCTCAATTCCAGTCAATTTTGCATTGAAAAGTCAAATGGCGCTCCTTCCCTTCCGAGCTCTGCCATGCGCCCAAACAGTGGTTTACCCCCACATATGGAGTATTAGCGTACTCAGAACAAATTGAACAACAACTTTTGCGGTCCATTTTCTCCTGTTACCCTTGGTAAAATAAAACAAATTGGAGCTGAATTAATTTTTTTGTGAAAAAAAGTTAAATGTTCATTTTATTTAAACATTCCAAAAATTCCTGTGAAACACCTGAAGGGTTAATAAACTTCTTGAATGTGGTTTTGAGCACCTTGAGGGGTGCAGTTTTTAGAATGGTGTCACACTTGTTTATTTTCAATTATATAGACCCCTCAAAATGATTTCAAATGTGATGTGGTCCCTAAAAAAAATGGTGTTGTAAAAATGAGAAATTGCTGGTCAGCTTTTAACCCTTATAACTCCCTAATAGTGTTGAGCGATACCGTCCGATACTTGAAAGTTTCGGTATCGGATAGTATTGGCCGATACCCGAAAAGTATCGGATATCGCCGATACCGATACCCGATACCAATACAAGTCAATGGGACACCAAGTATCAGAAGGTATCCTGATGGTTCCCAGGGTCTGAAGGAGAGGAAACTCTCCTTCAGGCCCTGGGATCCATATTAATGTGTAAAATAAAGAATGAAAATAAAAAATATTGATATACTTACCTCTCCGGAGGCCCCTGGACATCACCGCTGGTAACCGGCAGCCTTCTTTGCTTAAAATGAGCGCGTTTAGGGCCTTCCATGATGTCACGGCTTCTGATTGGTCGCGTGCCGCTCATGTGACCGCCACGCGACCAATCACAAGCCGCGACGTCATTCTCAGGTCCTAAATTCCTAGAATGAGGAGTTTAGGGCCTGAGAATGACGTTGCGGTTTGTGATTGGTCGCGTGGCGGTCACATGAGCGGCACGCGACCAATCAGAAGCCGTGACGTCATGGAAGGCTCTAAACGCGCTCATTTTAAGCAAAGAAGGCTGCCGGTTACCAGCGGTGATGTCCAGGGGCCTCCGGAGAGGTAAGTATATCAATATTTTTTATTTTAATTCTTTATTTTACACATTAATATGGATCCGATACCGATTCCCGATACCACAAAAGTATCGGAACTCGGTATCGGAACTCCGATACCGCAAGTATCGGCCGATACCCGATACTTGCGGTATCGGAATGCTCAACACTACTCCCGAACAAAAAAAAATTTTGTTCCAAAATTGTGCTGATGTAAAGTAGACATATGAGAAATGTTACTTATTAAGTTTTTTGTGTGACATATCTCTGTGATTTAATTGCATAAAAATTCAGAGTTGGAAAATTGCGAAATTTTCAAACTTTTCGCCAAATTTCCGTTTTTTTCACAAATAAACGCAGATAATATCAAAGATAATTTACCACTATCATGAAGTATAATATGTCATGAGAAAATAGTGTCAGAATCATTGGGATCCGTTAAAACGTTCCAGAGTTATGACCTCATAAAGGGACAGTGGTCAGAATTGTAAAAATTGGCCCGGTCATTAACGTGCAAACCACCCTTGGGGGTAAAGGGGTTAAAAAAGAAATAGGTTTGGTAGGTCTTTTTATAAATCCATAAATCCAGCGCAATAGTCTGACAACATTATTCCCAGATACCATATATGAGTCAGAAATGCATGCAGGCATCTTCTCCATGCTGTTCCCATTTAGTTTTAGCTCTTTCCCATCCATTTCAACCTGTTTGTTGGGTCCAGCAGAAAAATATTCGGCTTTCCCATTGACTTGCATTGGATTCGTTATTCGCTACAAATACACGGATATTAGAAATTATTTGTGCTGAATATTTCACTATTCGCTCATCACCAGTCTCCAGAATTCATTTGGCACTCCATCTCTTCCTAACCCTGCCATGTGCCCAAAGAGTAGTTTTCTACCACATATGTGATATTGGTGTACTCAGGACTAATTGCACAACAAATTGTATTGTTTATTTTCTCCTGTTGCCCTTTGTGAAAATGAAATATTTGGGACAAAAGCAACATTTTTAATGAAAATAATTAAAATGTTCATTTTGTATAGTCTCTAACTGGGTCGCTGTGACCAGTGGGGTACCGCAGGGGTCGGTATTGGGACCTGTTCTCTTCAACATATTCATTAATGATCTGGTAGAAGGTTTACGCAGTAAAATATCGATATTTGCAGATGATACAAAACTATGTAAAGCAGTTAATACAAGAGAAGATAGTATTCTGCTACAGATGGATCTGGATAAGTTGGAAACTTGGGCTGAAAGGTGGCAGATGAGGTTTAACAATGATAAATGTAAGGTTATACACATGGGAAGAAGGAATCAATATCACCATTACACACTGAACGGGAAACCACTGGGTAAATCTGACAGGGAGTAGGACTTGGAGATCCTAGTTAATGATAAACTTACCTGGAGCAGCCAGTGCCAGGCAGCAGCTGCCAAGGCAAACAGGATCATGGGGTGCATTAAAAGAGGTCTGGATACACATGATGAGAGCATTACACTGCCTCTGTACAAATCCCAAGTTAGACCGCACATGGAGTACTGTGTCCAGTTTTGGGCACCAGGAAGGATATAATGGAACTAGAGAGAGTACAAAGGAGGGCAACAAAATTAATAAAGGGGATGGGAGAACTACAATACCCAGATAGATTAGCGAAATTAGGATTATTTAGTCTAGAAAAAAGACGACTGAGGGCGATCTAATAACCATGTATAAGTATATAAGGGGACAATACAAATATCTCGCTGAGGATCTGTTTATACCAAGGAAGGTGACGGGCACAAGGGGGCATTCTTTGCGTCTGGAGGATAGAAGGTTTTTCCACCAACATAGAAGAGGATTCTTTACTGTTAGGGCTGTGAGAATCTGGAATTGCTTGCCTGAGGAGGTGGTGATGGCGAACTCAGTCGAGGGGTTCAAGAGAGGCCTGGATGTCTTCCTGGAGCAGAACAATATTGTATCATACAATTATTAGGTTCTGTAGAAGGACGTAGATCTGGGGATTTATTATGATGGAATATAGGCTGAACTGGATGGACAAATGTCTTTTTTCGGCCTTACTAACTATGTTACTATGTTACTATGTCCTTCCACATTCCTTTAATCCCTATGAAGCACCTAAATGCTTAAAAAACTTATTGAATGTGATTTTGAGCACTTTGAGGAATTCAGTTTTTAAAATGGTTTCACTTTTTCGGATTTTCTGTAACATAGGCCTCTCAAAGTCACGTCAAATTTGATGTGGTCGCTAAAAAAGGGATTTGTGTTTCAATAATTTTTATTAAACTTTTTTAAAGATAAATATGGGAAAGTAAAAGAGAGGGAGAGATTGGTAAGGGTTGGGATTGGGAATGGGAATTAAAAATGATTTATTGTGAGAGGGATGGTGACAGGGGAATAAGGGAAAGAAAACAAGGGAGAACTCGATTGTATTGCAAGGTTTAACATTAAAATAATCTAATACATTGTGTTCAACATTAACAAGCATTGAAAACAGGTACATTAGCAGTATAAACCGCAATAAATTTCACACAAAAATGATATACATAAACAAATCACTTGGAATTAAATATAGCTGAATCTATGGAAAAATAGAAGCCCAATGTTCCCATTTTTTAATATATATTTTAGTGTATCTTTTTTTGGTAAATTTTGTTGGAAAAATGAGAAATTGCTGATAAACTTTTAATCTTCCTAACTTCATAACAAAAAGATTATGTTTCAAAAATGACATACAAATAAATCTAAAGTAGATATGTGACAAATGTTATTTATTAACTATTCTGTTATCTGGTTCAAGGGTATACAAAAACTGCAACATTTTCAAAATTTTCTCCAAAATTATGATATTTTCAAAAATAAACTAAAAAATAACTTAAATTTACCACTAACATGAAGGATAATATGTCTCGAAAAACCAATCTTAGAATCCCTGGGATATGTTGAAATGTTCCAGAGTTATTACCTCATAAGTGACACTGGTAAGAATTAAAAAACCTGTCCTGGTCAGGAAAGAGAAATCAGGCTTTTAGGTCAATTTTTTTCGCTCTGAAATAAATTATGAATAGCAGTGACCCTAATATAAATATATAGAACTTATCGCTATATTTATATTTCCAAAGTTGAACTGATTACCTGATAAAAACTTTGAACCCAAGTGCCTAAGTAACAGGTCTCTTCAGGAGGGATTTGATCTGTGTGTATACTAATCATGTATACTTTTATTTGCAAAAGTGACCCAATTTACTGATAACAACAACCTCAGTCAAAAATCATAGCAGTTTCATGCCTGTTTTGTATGATTTTGACCTAGAGAAGTCATGTAGTGAATCTCAATACCGTATATGAAATGTATTACATGTAAATAAATAATTTGAATTGAAGGAATTGTAATATACAGATGCTTCTCAGAAAATAAGAATATCATCAAAAGTTAATTTATTTCAATTCTTCAATACAAAAAGTGAAACCCATATATTATATAGAGTCATTACAAAGTGATCTATTTCAAGTGTTTATTTCTGTTAATGTTGATGATTATGGCTTACAGCTAATGCAAACCCAAAAGTCATTATCTCAGTAAATTAGAATAAATAACCAAAAACACCTGCAAAGGCTTCCTAAGCATTTAAAAAGGTCTCATAGTCTGAACGAAGAGTGGAGAGGCCGCAATCCAAGCTGCTTGAGGTCTAGTGTGAAGTTTCCACAATCAGTGATGGCTTGGGGAGCCATGTCATCTGCTGGTGTAGGTCCACTGTGTTTTATGAAGACCAAAGTCAGCGCAGCCGTCTACCAGGAAATTTTAGAGCACTTCATGTTTCCCTCTGCCAACAAGCTTTTTGGAAATGGAAATTTCATTCTCCAGCAGGAGTTGGAACCTGTCCACACTGCCAAAAGTACCAATACCTGGTTTAAAAGCAACAGTATGACTGTGCTTGATTGTCCAGCAAACTCGCCTGACCTTAACTCCATAGAGAATCTATGGGGTATTGTAAAGAGGAAGATGAGAGACACCAGACCCAACAATGCAGACGAGCTGAAGGCTGCTATCAAAGCAACCTGGGTTTCCATAACACCTCGGCAGTGCCACAGGCTAATCCCCTCCATGCCACACCAGATTGATGCAGTAATTGATGCAAAGTGAGCACCGAACAAGTATTGAGTGCATTTACTGAACATACATTTAAGCAGTCCAACATTTCGGATTTTAAAATCATTTTTCAAGCTGGTGGTATAAAGTATTCTAATTTACTGAGATAATGGGTTTTGGGTTTCATTGACTGTAAGCCATAATCATCAATATTAGCAGAAATAAACAATTGAAATAGATCACTCTGTTTGTAATGACTCTATACTATATATGAGTTTCACTTTTTGTATTGAAGAACTGAAATAAATTAACTTTTTGATGATATTCTAATTTTGGGAGAATCACCTGTATGTATTTATGATGATATGGCACATGCAAAAGAGGATTTAGAAACATAAGCAGAGGCTACATTTCTTATGGACCCATTTGTAGTAAACCTACCCTTAATTTGTTCTGTTTGGAGACAAAAACTGGCCTAACATCGGGATTTTCCTGGAGACAGCTTTCATTCCAGATTAGGCAATATATCTCAGAATCATATGTTGTTATATTATTGGCAGATACATAAAAATGATCCTGTGTATCACACTGTGCTTGCCATTTTCTGTCGAGAAAACTGATACATTGATCTCACATTTCTGCCTTTATCTATCAGACAAGATGTGATTTACTGCAAGGCCAACTCAGATGTTTCCAATAATTTATTCATCATACCCATGGTATTGACTCATGAGGGATTTTCAGGACTTTAAAATTGAAGCCTGGCCTATCTTTCAGACAGATCATATGTATCATGTGGGTGGCTGGATCTGACTCCCTTAGATCGATGCGGTTTGACTTCCTCCCACTCCGGTGAGAGCTTCATTCTTCTTTTTTTTTATCAGAAACAGTTTGGAAGACTTTTTTGCCATGCTTCAATGCCAACTTAGATGTTTCCAATAATTTATTCATCATATCCATGGTATTGCCTAATGGGGGATTTCCAGAACTTTAAAATTGAAGCCTAGCCTATCTTTCAGATAGACCATCAGTATCAAGTGGGTGGGCTGGATCTGACTCCATTAGTTCCTGTTTGACTTCCTCCCACTCTGGTGAGAGCTTCATTCTTCTTTTTTTTTATCAGAGACAGTTTGGTAGATTTTTTTACTGGCTGTATAAGATGTGTAGACTATGCCACAACATGGGATGATATTCATTAGAAATTCATTCTAAACATTGGTTAGAGCTAGTAGAACACACAATAGTTTCCTATTAATCGCAATAACCTACTGCAATGGAGCCTATGTGCAGGCTGTAAAAATTGACTATTAAAGGATCTCCCAACATAGCCTGTCTTCACCTGGTCAACCATCTATTAAAATGTTTGTGCCTTAGCAAATCATCGAGAGCCCTTTCTCTATCAACACCAATACCAAATACCATAGAAGAAATTTGGTACTTGCCATTCTGCCATGCTGAATGCATTTCTACCAAGCTGTTAATATACCTGGAATGAAGACTGTAGGGGTCTCTCTACCGTAAATTATGTCACCCCACTAAATTTGATGTTCCCTCAAGAAGGCTTCTTCTTATTGTTGCCCCAAACGTGATCACATCAGATTTGAAGAATTGTATGTAGTAATCCATTCCCTACTGCAAATGAAATCAATCATCATATAGCAAGCCTCTGACGTTAAACAGTGTCTACACAAACCATCAACATGTATTTACCTTACATTTTTATACAGGCCAGATGTCCAACTACATGTGTTTCATTGACCTTAAGCCACCACTCTCAAAGGTTATCATGGTGCAGAGAAAGGTAGCAAAAGAGGCTAGGACGATGGTCAATTCTCTTTAGCGATGAGTTCCACTTTTGTCATGGATGCAATGATAGCTGGAGATTGGCTCACACACCTAATGGCCAACACCTTGAAGAGATCTTGAACATGGGAAGTGAAAGTGTCCTAGGAGCCGCTTTTCAACATGACATTGAATTGCTGCATATTACTCCTGCTACTGTGAGCAGCCCACATGGCATAAACATTCAACCATGGCCTGCAGCGTTACTGGACTTGTCTCCCATCGAGCATTGGTCGGCAGCTGTAAAAGGAGCTGACAGTATTGGATCTTGATGATTTGAGTGCCCAAATGCAGAACATTCCTCAGACAACTATTAATAACCTCATTGATAGCAGCCAAGTTATGCAAGTGTGGCACGCATACTCAATACTGAATAAATCGAGATGGTTTGAAAATTTTGTTTCCATTTTCTCATAATTTGAATATCACTAACATGTCTATCCATCCTGTGATTTCTTCAATTTCACAACTTTCTCTTTGTTGTGTTGAAGAGTCCTTCAGCTGCGGCCATCGAGCTGTTCTAAAACTTTTGTGCTGTTTTTGGTTACACTGGATCAGCAGTATTCCTAAATCATTGATGGGCCACATACATGTATATACCTCCTTGACAGTTGATTGAACTAGTAGTGACAAAATCTCTTTATAAGGCATGAATAATATTGAGCACCATGTATCTCTACTATATCACAACACTAAAAAAGTCAGCTGCTTCTCCGTCATGTTTTATTTGGTTATGACACCTGCTCGGAGCCATAATGTGCACATTATAGAGCACGTATCGCATGCCCACATGCCTCCTTTTAGCTGGAATACTATTCGGTACAGTATGTGCTTGCAGAGAAGCCTGTTCCTAAATGAATCCATGATCACTGGCCCTTATCTCCCCCTCTGCAAACTAATCGTGCTGATTGCTGGTTGCTAAAGCAAGTGACACAAACTGCTAGTGGCTATGCCTGTTTTACTGTATAGACTATGCACATTCACCCTACGTTCACATCACACATTGCCTTTTATCACCTCCGGCCTGTATGGTGTCAGACTCACTTGAATGGAAATTACAGGAGATGCAAGAGGGGTTTATGGTGTTTGCACGTGATACTCTAATAAATCGTTTCTAGATTGGGAAGTGATTTTAATGGGACCGAGGGTTTTATGTCAGTTCTGTAATATATTTTATTTTGTCAACACATGTAAATTTAGAAGTTCTATCGTAATGTTGGTTGGTGATGTGATTCCTTTTGCCATCAATACAGTGCACTAAGGTAGGGAACTAAGCAATGCACGAAATATGGAAAAATCTATAAATTATAGCTTCCAAATCACTGCAAAAATTATTGTCTGAAGCTTAAAGGAATATACATTTATATTATTCACTTATATAGCACCATTAATTCCACAGCGCTTCACAAACATTATTGGCACTGTCCCCATTGGGGCTCACAATCTACAATTCCTAACAGTATGGCTTTGGAATGTGGGAGGAAACCCATGCAAACACCTTGCAGATGTTGTCATTGGTGGGATTTGAACCCAGGACACAGTGCTGCAAAGCTTACCACTGAGAGACCATGCTGCTCATATAATATTCTGACAATTATGGTGTACCTATAACTTCCACAGACTCCCATGAAGAGGGAGGCATGAAAGCTCAATTGTCTCCTTACTTCTACTCCATCCTTTCTTGAATGATGTCAGACATTTTGTGGGAATTTTTGGAATCCCAATGTACCACCCTCAGCGAAAACATTTCACTGGTATTGATCTGTGAAGAATATTGGAGACATAATTCCATGTCAATCTGTATACTATCGGGCAGGGAATTATTAAAGAAAATCCTTCAGCACATGCTGTGGTAACATGACACCTGGCCATCTTTAATCAGACAAAGGATTCACACCCCCACCTAGCTAGCTGGTATGCAAACTTATACAGTAAGACCCCCTGTGGATACAAGCCATGCGGCCTGAGTCCTTTGTTCAGCCAGCTAGGATTTCATAAAGGAGTTTGGAGTTATGAAAAAACTAAACGTTCTAGCTGTACATTGTATATATTTCCTAGATCGCCAGACCAAGGCAAGCACCTGTCTGGGCCTCGAGTCATTCTAACACGCACGGCAAGGGGGATAAATAGAACAGCCACTAGCAGCTCAAAATTGTGTTTAGTCTCTATGAGTAGCAAGGGCCCGGTCCGATCTGATAACGCCAGAGCCACTGCCCTAGGATTACCCAGAAAGGAGTTATTATCTTTCATAGGTTTTGGGAGATTTATCTCCAAACCTCAAGGGAAGAAAATTCAGGTTCAGCTCAGAGGGTAGGAGAGGAGTGACCCAGAGGATTAAATGCTTGTGTGCAGCATTTCCTATGGCTTTTTCTCTGGGAGGTCACCAGGAAATCGTGTGAGTACAAGTCTGTGCTGTTTATAACCTTTGTCCTACCACTATTGTATATATATATATATACATATATATATATATATATATATATATATATATATATATATATATATATATATATATATATATATATATATATATATATTGTATTGTCTAGTGTGCTCTTAATGCAGTTAAATATATAATTTACCCTTTTGCTGCTCTTTTATCTTAATCCATGAATCCACACTTCCATTTCTCAACCTAATCTCACATTAGGGGCTGGTCCCTGTCCTAATATAACCCTGCTAACGGATCAGGCATATATAGCTCATTAAGAGAATGCCAAGAGTGTGCAAAGCAGTCATCAAAGCACAAGGTGGCTACTTTGAACAACCTAGAATATAAGACCTTTTTTTCAGTTGTTTCACACTTTTTTGTTAAGTATATAATTCCACATGTGTTAATTCATAGTTTTGATGCCTTCAGTGTGAATGTACAATTTTCATAGTCATGAAAATACAGAAAAATCTTTAAATGAGAAGGTGTGTCCAAATTTTAGGCCTGTACTGTATGTATGTGGTATGTATGTATGTAGTATGTATGTATGCAGTATGTATGTAGTATGTATGTATGTAGTATGTATGTATGTAATATGTATGTAGTATGTATGTATGTATGTAGTATGTATGTATGTAGTATTTTTTTTTTTTTTTAACATTCAACACATTAGTCGGATGATGGGACTACTACTGTCCCATCATTGGCTAATGTGTCAATCACTGTCACTGTAGCAGGCATTGTCCGATGGGACTTGTAGTCCCATCGGATGATGCCTGCACACAAGCACAGACCCCCGGCAGCCCGCAAAGACCCCCGGCAGCCCGCACAGACCCCCGGCAGCCTGCACAGAGCCCCGGCAGGCTGCACAGACCCCCGGCAGCCCCCACAGACCCCCGGCAGCACGCACAGAGCCCCGGCAGCCCGCACGGAGCCCTGGCAGCCCACACAGAGCCCCAGCATGCCACACAGACGCCCGGCAGGCCGCACAGACCCCTGGCAGCCTGCACAGAGCCCTGGCAGGCCCACACAGATCCCCTGCACCCCGCACAGACCCCCGGCAGCCCCGCACGGAGCCCTGGCAGGCCCGCACAGACCCCCGGCAGGCACGCACAGACCCCCGGCAGCCCGCACAGACCCCAGGCAGGCACGCACAGACCCCTGAGAGGCCCGTACAGACCCCCCACGGTCATGCACAGACCCCGCCTGCACACACACACACACGCAGTCTCCGCCCACGCACCGCCCACACTCTATTATAGTGCATCATTGCACTGTGGGAACTTCCGATTCCGGTATCCGATATCGCAAAAGTATCGGAAGTCGGTATCGGAATTCCGATACAGTGAATATCGGCCGATACCCGATATTTGCATTATCGGAATGCTCAACACTAGTGCTCATGTATGTCTATGTGTGCGTGTCTGTGTATGCATTTTTGTGTGTGTCTGCATTCATGCATCTGTATTTACATATGCATTTGTGTGTGTGTATGTCTTTGAGTGTTTGCTTGTCTGTGTCTATGTATGCATTTCTGTGCATGCGTGCGTGAGTCTGGTGTTTACGTGTGCATTTCTGTGTGTGTATGTCTTTTAGTGTCTGCAGGTGATTGTCTGTGTGTGTGTCTCCCTGGGTGTGCTTGTTTGTGTCTATGTGTGCATTTCTGTGTATATGTGTCTTCACGTGTGTGTGCATTTCCACATTTTGTGTGTGCTTGTCTGAGCGTGAATTTTTGTGTGCGTATCTGTGTTTGTATGAGCATGACCGTCTGTGTGCATGACTGTGTGTTTACATGTGCCTTTTTGTGTGTGTAAGTGCGCTTGCCTGTGTGTATATATGTGTGTCCCCATTTCTGCATGTGTGCAATCTGCAAGTGTGTGTGTCTGTGAGTGCATGTCTGCACGCACATGTGTGTACGTGTCTTGGTGTGTGTATGTGTGCCTCTGCATGTCTGTGTGTGTCTTTGTGCTCTTCCAAAGATTTATTATAATTGGGGAGAGATGGTGGAAGACATTTTAGGAGTCAGTATAGGGATAATGTGTGAAGAAACAGTATGGTTAATGGGTGCGGGAACTGAAGGGGGATGTGTGAGGAGACATTATGGATGGTTGGAGGAATGCATGAGGAGACGGCATTGGGTGAGAAAAGTGTGAGAGGACACAGAACAGAGACCACGTAGTGGTGGGGGACATATAGATGCGGCAGTATGGGGGGACAGTGTAAGGACACAGCAAGGAGGGAATAGTATGCTGAAGAGAAGAAGTGTGATGAGGGGGCTCAGTATAGGGACTGGGCAATATATGGGGGCACCATGTGAGAGGACAGTGTGGAGGGCATGCACCATTCGAGGGACAGTGTGTGTCATATTTTGTGCAGGGAGCATTGTGAACAGTCTTTACAGCGGCTCAGTGTAGGGCAGATAGTTTTACTCATCATGTGGGGATGTGCTGCAGAAGACCGGAGAAGATGGAAGTCTGCAGAGACAGCTGTGGATGAGAAGAGTCATCATAAAGTCTGGACATGATGGAAATTAAAAGAAAGGGAACGACTCTAATTAGAAAAGACATAACAGGTAACATACCTGGATGTGAATGTTTATTTGTGACCTGACACTACAATTGATGTACCATGTACTGATGGTGGTTCAGGTGATGTACTTATACTGTATACTGATGTGTTTATGCGTGTCGGCATGTTTGTATATCTGGAATTATATGGATTTTTGTAAGATGCGTGTGTGTAACAGTGCATTGTGATGTTTAAAAGTATTCATATATTTGTGCACATTTACTATGTATAAGGGCTCTTTCACATGTGTTAGGAAATTTCATTTGTCGTTGCATGTTTAGGATCAGCCAAGTGAAATTTTCTAACCCTGACATAACTGTCACTTTAGGGATGTGATTGTATGGAGCGGGTTCAGGAGCTGAGTCTGCTCCATACCAGGCAGATGTCGGCTGTGATTCATAGCCAGCATCTGCTTGTGACAGCAGTGATCAGAGTTCGCCTTGATTGCTGCTGTTTTATTTAAATGCCCTTGTCAATCACTGACAACAATATTTAGATGGCACAATGGCCGCTGCCTGCAATCACCTGCACCCATCAGTCTCCTGTGATGCAGTTGCAGGTTGCTGATGGTTGTCATGTGCTACTGCCATCTTAGTCGTCAATGAAGCTCAGCCTGAGGTTGGGCTCCCTGGATGATGTCACAATCACCGTGCCGAGGCGTTATTCCAGCAGGCTAACTTTGTAGTTAGCGTTGACTGTAATGTCTCCCTCCTTGCACCGACCCTATCTCGGGAAGCGACTGGTGGAGGGGAGAATAAAGCTTAATTTTCTCCCTTTAGCCAACGCTTTTCCATTAAGCAGTCTAACCAGGCTTTAACCCCTTTACCCCCAAGGGTGGTTTGCACGTTATGGACCGGGCCAATTTTTACAATTCTGACCACTGTCCCTTTATGAGGTTATAACTCTGGAACGCTTCAACGGATCCTGGTGATTCTGACACTGTTTTCTCGTGACATATTGTACTTCATGATAGTGGTAAAATTTCTTTGATATTACCTGCGTTTATTTGTGAAAAAAATGGAAATTTGGCAAAAATTTTGAAAACTTCGCAATTTTCCAACTTTGAATTTTTATGCAATTAAATCACAGAGATATGTCACACAAAATACTTAATAAGTAACATTTCCCACATGTCTACTTTAAATCAGCACAATTTTGGAACCAAAATTTTTTTTTGTTAGGGAGTTATAAGGGTTAAAAGTTGACCAGCAATTTCTAATTTTTACAACACCATTTTATTTTAGGGACCACATCTCATTTGAAGTCATTTTGAGGGGTCTATATGATAGAAAATACCCAAGTGTGACACCATTCTAAAAACTGCACCCCTAAAGGTTCTCAAAACCACATTCAAGAAGTTTATTAACCCTTCAGGTGCTTCACAGGAATTTTTGGAATGTTTAAATAAAAATTAACATTTAACTTTTTTTCACAAAAAAATTACTTCAGCTCCAATTTGTTTTATTTTACCAAGGGTTACAGGAGAAAATGGACCCCAAACGTTGTTGTACAATTTGTCCTGAGTACGCTGATACCCCATATGTGGGGGTTAACCACAGTTTGGGCGCATGGCAGAGCTCGGAAGGGAAGGAGCGCCATTTGACTTTTCAATGCAAAATTGACTGGAATTGAGATGGGACGCCATGTTGCGTTTGGAGAGCCACTGATGTGCCTAAACATTGAAACCCCCCACAAGTGACACCATTTTGGAAAGTAGACCCCCTAAGGAACTTATCTAGAGGTGTGGTGAGCACTTTGATCCACCAAGTGCTTCACAGAAGTTTATAATGCAGAACCGTAAAAATAAAAAATCATTTTTTTTCACAAAAATTATCTTTTCGCCCCCAATTTTTTATTTTCCCAATGGTAAGAGAAGAAATTGGACCACAAAAGTTGTGGCACAATTTGTCCTGAGTACTCTGATACCCCATATGTGGGGGTAAACCATTGTTTGGGCGCATGGGAGAGCTCGGAAGGGAAGGAGCGCCGTTTGACCTTTCAATGCAAAATTGACAGGAATTGAGATGGGACACCATGTTGCGTTTGGAGAGCCACTGATGTGCCTAAACATTGAAACCCCCCACAAGTGACACCATTTTGGAAAGTAGACCCCCTAAGGAACTTATCTAGAGGTGTGGTGAGCACTTTGACCCACCAAGTGCTTCACAGAAGTTTATAATGCAGAACCGTAAAAATAAAAAATCATTTTTTTTTCACAAAAATTATCTTTTCGCCCCCAATTTTTTATTTTCCCAATGGTAAGAGAAGAAATTGGACCACAAAAGTTGTGGCACAATTTGTCCTGAGTACTCTGATACCCCATATGTGGGGGTAAACCATTGTTTGGGCGCATGGGAGAGCTCGGAAGGGAAGGAGCGCCGTTTGACCTTTCAATGCAAAATTGACAGGAATTGAGATGGGACGCCATGTTGCGTTTGGAGAGCCACTGATGTACCTAAACATTGAAACCCCCCACAAGTGACACCATTTTGAAAAGTAGACCCCCTAAGGAACTTATCTAGATGTGTGGTGAGCACTTTGACCCAATAAGAGCTTCACAGAAGTTTATAATGCATAGCCGTAAAAATAAAACAAAAATTTTTTCCCACAAAAATAATTTTTTAGCCCCCAGTTTTGTATTTTCCTGAGGGTAACAGGAGAAATTGGATGCCAAAAGTTCTTGTGCAATTTGTCCTGAGTGCGCTGATACCCTATATGTGGGGGAGAACCAGCGTTTGGGCACATGGGAGGGCTCGGAAGGGAAGGAGCGCCATTTGAAATACAGACTTAGATGGAATGGTCTGCAGGCGTCACATTGTGTTTGCAGAGCCCCTAATGTACCTAAACAGTAGAAACCCCCCACAAGTGACCCCATATTGGAAACTAGACCCCCCAAGGAACTTATCTAGATGTGTTGTGAGAACTTTGAGCCCCCAAGTATTTCACTACAGTTTATAACGCAGAGCCGTGAAAATAAAAAAAAAATTTCCCCTCAAAATTATTTTTTAGCCCCCAGTTTTGTATTTTCTCGAGGGTAAAAGGAGAACTTGGACCCCAAAAGTTGTGGTCCAATTTGTCCTGAGTGCGTTGATACCCCATATGTGGGGGGGAACCAGCGTTTGGCCGCATGGGAGGGCTCGGAAGGGAAGGAGCGCCATTTGGAATGCAGACTTAGATGGAATGGTCTGCAGGCGTCACATTGCGTTTGCAGAGCCCCTAATATACCTAAACAGTAGAAACCCCCACTAGTGACCCCATATTGGAAACTAGACCCCCCCATGAACTTATCTAGATGTGTTGTGAGAACTTTGAGCCCCCAAGTGTTTCACTACAGTTTATAACGCAGAGCCGTGAAAATAAAAAATCTCTTTTTTTCCCACAAAAATTATTTTTTAGCCCCCAGTTTTGTATTTTCCCAAGGGTAACAGGAGAAATTAGACCCCAAAAGTTGTTGTCCAATTTGTCCTGAGTACGCTGATACCCCATATGTTGGGGTAAACTCCTGTTTGGGCACACGGGAGAGCTTGGAAGGGAAGGAGCACTGTTTTACTTTTTCAATGCAGAATTGGATGGAATTGAGATCGGTCGCCATGTCGCGTTTGGAGAGCCCCTGATGTGCCTAAACAGTGGAAACCACCGAATTATAACTGAAACCCTAATCCAAACACACCCCTAACCCTAATCCCAACGGTAACCCTAACCACACCTCTAACCCAGACACACCCCTAATCCTAATCCCAATCGCAAATGTAATCCAAACCCTAACCCGAACTTTAGCCCCAACCCTAACTGTAGACTTAACCCTAACCCTAGCCCTAACCCTAGCCCTAACCCCAACCCTAACCCTAGCCCTAGCCCTAACCCTAGACCCAACCCTAGCCCTAGCCCTAACCCTAGCCCTAACCCTAGCCCTAACCCTAACCCTAGCCCTAACCCTAGCCCTAGCCCTAACCCTAACCCTAGACCTAACCCTAGCCCTAACCCTAACCCTAGCCCTAACCCTATCCCTAACCCTAGCCCTAACCCTAACCCTAGCCCTAACCCTAGCCTTAGCCCTAACCCTAACCCTAGCCCTAACCCTAGCCCTAGCCCTAGCCCTAACCCTAGCCCTAACCCTAGCCCTAACCCTAGCCCTAACCCTAATGGGAAAATGGAAATAAATACATTTTTTTCATTTACTTTTATAGCGGGTTTTTTAGCGGATTTTTATGATTGGCAGCCGTCACACACTGAAAGACGCTTTTTATTGCAAAAAATATTTTTTGCGTTACCACATTTTGAGAGCTATAATTTTTCCATATTTGAGTCCACAGAGTCATGTGAGGTCTTGTTTTTTGCGGGACGAGTTGACGTTTTTATTGGTAACATTTTCGGGCATGTGACATTTTTTGATCGCTTTTTATTCCGATTTTTGTGAGGCAGAATGACCAAAAACCAGCTATTCATGAATTTCTTTTGGGGGAGGCGTTTATACCGTTCTGCGTTTAGTAAAATTGATAAAGCAGTTTTATTCTTCGGTTCAGTACGATTACAGCGACACCTCATTTATATCATTTTTTTTATGTTTTGGCGCTTTTATACGATAAAAACTATTTTATAGAAAAAAATAATTATTTTTGCATCGCTTTATTCTGAGGACTATAACTTTTTTATTTTTTTGCTGATGTTGCTGTATGGCAGCTCATTTTTTGCGGGACAAGATGACGCTTTCAGCGGTATCATGGTTGTTTATATCCGTCTTTTTGATCGCGTGTTATTCCACTTTTTGTTTGGCGGTATGATAATAAAGCGTTGTTTTTTGCCTCGTTTTTTTTTTTTTTTCTTACGGTTTTTACTGAAGGGGTTAACTAGTGGGCCAGTTTTATAGGTCGGGTCGTTACGGACGCGGCGATACTAAATATGTGTACTTTTATTGTTTTCTTTTTTTATTTAGATAAAGAAATGTATTTATGGGAATAATATATATATATTTTTTTCATTATTTAGGATTTTTTTTTTTTTTACACACTTGGAATTTTTTTTTTTTACTTTTTTACTTTGTCCCAGGGGGGGACAATACAGGTCGGTGATCTGCCAGTTTGCACAGCACTCTGACAGATCACCGATCTGTCTGAGAGCAGTGCAGCGTTACCAAGTGCCTGCTCTGAGCAGGCACTTGGTAAGCCACCTCCCTCCCTGCAGGACCCGGATCCGCGGCCATTTTGGATCCGGGACTTACTGCAGGGAGGGAGGTAGGAGACCCCCGGAGCAACGCGATCACATCGCGTTGCTGCGGGGGTCTCAGGGAAGCACGCAGGGAGCCCCCTCCCTGCGCGATGCTTCCCTGCACCGCCGGCACATCGCGATCATCTTTGATCGCGGTGTGCCGCGGGTTAATGTGCCGGGGGCGGTCCGTGACCGCTCCTGTCACATAGTGCCGGATGTCAGCTGCGATAAGCTCCCCCCATGAGCGCGGCCGATCGCCTATGACGTACTATTCCGTCCTTGGGAAGTAAAGCCCACCCCACATGGACGGAATAATACGTCTAATGGCAGAAAGGGGTTAAACCCCATTAACCTGCAGATTAACCCTTTATCTGCAGATAAATAGCATTTCTCAATGTGACGAGTTACCCTTAAAGGGACTCTATCAGTGCAGAATGACTGTTCAAACTAAGTCCTTCCGCTCGGTGCTTCACGGCGGGGCTAATCATGTACATTCACCTTCCCACCTGTTTGTATTCCATCATTCTCCACCGCCCTCTAATGTCTATAGTGATTGACAGCTCTGGCTTCATAGAGTCAGAGAAGGATGGAGATGGATGGAAAACAAGCAGGTGGGAGAGTGTATATAAATGAATGGCCGCCATGATAATCTGAGCTCCTCTGCTTGGTTTGAACAGTCATTCTGTGCTGACAGAGCCTTTATAGAGGTGTCCATTACACTTGAAAGATTTTGCTCTGACTCATAACATTGTATATAATGCACCCAGCATTATATATGAGTATATATCCGTATAATCTCGGCATGATCTCCTCCAGAGCGGGTCCCCTGTGGTATACAAGCAGCGGGCATCCTGCAAGTGGACTCACTAATGGGAGACTACCTTAAAGGTAGTATCCAGGGATTCTGCTACAGGGAATTTGTCACTGATTTTATGGTATCCTAACTAAGGGTAGCCAACTAGTGACAGATTCCCAATCAGAACTCATCATTTGCTGCTGCCAGAAACTTATTTTCACAATGAGGTATATTGCAAATATGTTTAAAATCACTGTGCTTATATTATATACATTTTTTAATGGTAGCTGTAGAGTGGGCCCCAGGAGTTAATTCCCCTGGTGGGCCCTAGGCACCCCAGTCCGACCCTGGCGGCTTGGATGAACTACTGAATATTCAAGCAGAGTCCAACCTCCTGAGCTGACCTATACGGCCCTGGAGAGTAATGTCATAGAAGCCACCTGGCATACCAAAGAACAGAAGCAGCCAGCAGTGGAAAGAGGGAGAAGCAGCACCAGATATGCAGTTGATGCTGTGTATTTTCATATGGTACAGTAAATGTATGCATTTCTATGTATGAGCGTTTTTGGTTTATTTATATTAATGCATTTGTAGGTGTTTGCATGTGTTCTTACATCTGATTATTGTTTATGAATATGTGTAGACTTATGGATAACTTTATAATTTTTTTTACATACTGCATATGCAAGTGTGTATCAGTACGTGCTAATGCATTTGCGTTTTTTTTATTCTACCAATACCTTTTGTGATCTGTTTTGTGGTAGTGTCCGGGTAAGTATATTTAGGGACACTGCGGCTTATGCCGCTGTCCCCTGACTGCTGCGCCTTCCCCCACCCACTCTGGTATTCGGAGATCTCCCTTTAAGTGAAGCCAAAAGGTATATGGGGTTAACTCCCCGGGAGGGGGCGTGGCTTATCCCCTGCTCTTGGCGCCGGGAAGCGCTGAAGCCACATCCATCCCAGGACCCGGACTTGTTTGGGCTGCCGGATTATGGACCCGCTGGAGAGTGCGGTGAGGGATAGGATTGGCAGGGAAGGCAGCGCTTGGTTAGCAGCTTTGCTGACCGGGAGCGACTCCTTCCCTGCCATGGTGCAGGCGCCGCCGCCGGAGGGTCGGTGCTCTCGCAGAGCCACCCGACCTCCGGCACGGCTGAGCCCGCCAGTACTTTCAAAGAAGAGCGCGCGCAGCTCTCGTGCGCGCGCCTCTTCCGCTCTGGGCGCCAGGGAGACTGGGGGAAGCGCTTTGCAGCAGGTGGGGGAGACACAGGGGACGGCTTTGAGCGACATAAGCTTTATACCCCCTTCTGCCCCGGGCACACTGAGAGGGAGTTCAAGTCTGCAAACGCCAGCAGTGTCAGCCGGAGCTGTGCAATTAGTTAGAAGCAGCATGGGGGGGGGGGGGGGTCCAGGGAACGTCTGCTTCCTCACAGGACTCAGGCACAGCAGGAAGGGAGGCTGAGGCTCCGCAGGGAGGCATTCCTCCACTTTCAAGGAGCACGGGGGAAGCTATTGCCAATATGGACAGGAGCAAGGACACGGCAGCCGTAGCGCAGCAGAACATGGGATCACATCACATAATATTAGCACAAGGTCAGCATAGTGCATACTCCCAGGCTAGTTTAGGGGGCGAATCACAGTTTCCACCTTACCCACTCATCTTTAGTACCCCGTATTCGCAAATACCGGGCGGGCAAATTACTTCCTCTCAAGCGACAGTAGTTGAACACCAGGACGCCTCAGCTTCACGTTCGCTGATGGCAACCGGTGCTCGTGCCCCAGTTCAGGGTGCTGGCACCCCGGCTCTGGACAATAGGCAGAGTGCGGGTATCCACTCCGCGCGCAGAGCATCATCGTCATCATCGTCATCCCCCATAGAGCATCGCAGAAGCGGACGTAGGAAGCACGAGCGTCACGTTAGCAAACGGCGTTCGTATAGATCTAGGTCCAGCCAGCGTAGTAGACGGTCTAGAGCCTCACGGTGGCGCTCGCCTTCTTCATCCGGTAGTTCTTCAGGCAGGTCACACAGGCAGGAGTCTTCTCGTCGTAGGTCTATACATTGCATGGAGCGTCAAGGTCCGATGACTCCCGTGGCACGGGAAGCAAGCTGTACGGATACTGGTGCACCGACTGGTGAGTACCCCTTTATCGGGGCATGGGGAGGGAAGGAGCCAACACCAACCTTTCAGATACAGTAGCCAATACAAACACAGGAAACAGGATTTATGTCAATCCAAAATTGCTACAACCAGCGGGATTGTCCAGGCAGCCCCCTCCTCCCCGCCCGGATGTGTATAAAGATGGCCTATTCTGTGGAGTCCCTCCTTTAGGGGCCCACTTGGATAGCGCCATTAAGGAACAAATTTGGGCCAATGATTTCATTGACATATGGTCTCAAGTTTCCACGGATCAGCACTCGGTTGATAGAGAGAGGCGGTTGGGTGATAAAACATATGAACGCAAGCCAAAAGTTGCAAAAACCATTAATAACTGGTTGCAAGCTTTTGCGGTTCTGGGATGCGTTATGGGGGAAAGGCACCCCGAAAGGTGCTCCGAGCTATTTATATACTTAGATAGCATTTACAATTCCTATAAGGCACATGTGGGATCGGCATGGTGGAAATATGATGAAGATTTCCGCCGTCGATTGGCCGCCAATCCTCAATTGGGCTGGGGTATGAAAGCCACGGATTCGTGGCTCCGCTTGATGATGGCTCAGAGAACAACCCAATCCTTTCACGGGCCCGCTGCCGGGTCCAATAACAACGCGGCAGCAACAGCCATTTGTAGACCAGGTTCGTGTTGGTTATTTAACGAAGGGCACTGTAAGTTATATGGGCTCTGCAAATATAGACATGAGTGTTCATCATGCGGAGGCCCCCACCCAGTGGCAAAATGCACACGTCCGCCCCAAAAAGCTATCTCCGGGAAAAACCCCACTACAGGTGAGGTTAGCGACGCCGGTGAGCGTAAAAAGAATGGGGCCATGGCTGGACAAATACCCCAATAAGTCGGCCGCGGCCCAGCTGCGTGTCGGTTTCTCCTTTGGTTTTTTTCATCCCGTTTAATTGGTCACCAGAACCACAATCAGCCCCTAACTTACAATCAGCAAAGGAATTACACAACGTATTAGCAGAGAAGCTGGGGAAGGAAATCAGGTTGGGTCGTTTTCGTGGTCCTTTCAATTCTCCCCCTTTCCCTAACTTACGTGTTTCACCCCTGGGTATAGTCCCCAAAAAAGAAGCAGGTAAATACCGATTAATTCATCATCTTTCATACCCCAAGGGTATGTCTGTCAATGATGGTATACCCAGTGACGAAACAGCCGTCACTTACATTTCATTTGACAAAGCGGTTGACCTCGTCAGAAATGCTGGCCCGGGGGCCCTTATGGCCAAATCAGACATAGAATCTGCTTTCCGGCTGCTCCCGGTACACCCGGATTGTCACCACTTACTTGGGGCTAAATTTGAGGATCTATACTATTACGACACGTCTTCCCATTGGGTGTTCAATTTCCTGTTTTTATTTTGAGTTATTTAGCACGTTTTTAGAATGGGTTGCTCGCAAGATTACGCGGCTAACCGCCATCACGCATTATCTTGATGACTTTTTGATAGTCGGGTCAGCGGGCTCAGACGTATGTGCTACAGCCCTTGCCCAATTCAAAGATACCATGGCACATTTTGGGGTCCCACTTTCCCCAGAGAAGACGATAGGGCCAGTATCAGTGATCACATTCCTCGGGATCGAAATCGACTCGGTCGCTATGGAATTTAGGTTGCCAAAGGAAAAAATTGACAAGCTGCTGGATCTCATCAGCGGGTGTATATCAGTTGGTAAGGTCACATTAACTCAATTGCAATCTCTGCTTGGCTCCTTAAATTTTGCCTGCAGGGTCATGCCAACGGGCAGGATCTTCTCGCGCAGATTGATGTTAGCCACGAGAGGGGTGAGTCAAAGACATCATAGAATCAGGATTACAGCACAGCTACGTTCTGATTTAAACACATGGAAGCTGTTCCTCAGCAGTTACAATGGTAGGACTTGCTTTCAGGAGACAGAATGCTCTAACGTGGACATGGGCTTGTTTTTTGCATCGTCTAGTCACATGGGTTTCAGCGTTCGCTTTGGTGACAAATTGTGTACTTCGAATTGGCCTGCTTTCTGGATTTCCAGGAAGTGGAACGAAGATCCTACTTTGATCGACCTTCTTCCTGTGGCAGTTGCCATGGAAGTCTGGGGTTCACAATTGGCCAACAAGCGTATTTGTTTACAACTCGAAACCGTTGGCGGGGCGCATGCCATCAACTATCTAGCGTCTCCTTCACCGCTGGTTTTAGACCTGATTAGGTTCATAGTATTAAAATGCTTAACGTTTAATGTTTGGTTCAAAGCGTATGCACTAACCGTCAGCAATGAGAATGTTTATGGTTTATTAACTGGGTCTTACTCGCAGGATTTACTGGGACGGCGCCTTCAGGAACCCTTGGAGGAGGTGGATTGCCCACATTCGATCTGGGATGTCCTGGGAACCTGATGCCATTAATACACTCATCGATAGCCCCGTCGACTTCGAAAGCCTATGGTAAGGCGTGGGAGGAGTGGTGTCTTTTAGCAGACGGCAAACCAGTGGGGTCTTCGGAGGATGCTCGAATGCAGGCGACAATGGCATTTTTATCAAAAATGCATGCCATGGGAGTGTCTGGTTCAGTGGCGCGTAACCGTGTGTCGGCGTTAGCGTTCCATTTCAAGCTACGAGGTTGGCCAGATTCTACGAAACACTTCCTAGTAAGTCAGCTACTGAAGGGACATGTACTGGCTTAAGCAGTGGGACACGTCTGGCACTGCAGGATCTGAGTCCATGGTGGCGTAGTGAGTTACTTATGGTAGGCCTTGTTACATTGGTCCCAGCTCTCTGCAGTTCATTCACTAGGTCCCCCCGCGTGGTTCTGGGATTTTTGCTCACCGTTCTTGTGATCATTCTGACCCCACGGGGGGGGATTTTGCATGGAGCCCCAGATCGAGGGAGATTATCAGTGGTCTTGTATGTCTTCCATTTTCTAATTATTGCTCCCACTTGGATTTCTTCACTCCAAGCTGGTTGGCTATTGCAGATTCAGTCTTCCCAGCCTGGTGCAGGGCTACAATTTTGTTTCTGGTGTCCTTTGACAGCTCTTTGGTCTTCACCATAGTGGAGTTTGGAGTCAGACTGTTTGAGGGTGTGCACAGGTGTCTTTTTATACTGATAACAAGTTTAAACAGGTGCCATTACTACAGGTAATGAGTGGAGGAAAGAGGAGACTCTTAAAGAAGAAGTTACAGGTCTGTGAGAGCCAGAAATCTTGATTGTTTGTTTCTGACCAAATACTTATTTCCCACCATAATATGCAAAAAAAAATGATAAAAAAACAGACAATGTGATTTTCTGGATTTTTTTTTCTCAGTTTGTCTCCCATAGTTGAGGTCCACCTATGATGTAAATTACAGACGCCTCTCATCTTTTTAAGTGGTGGAACTTGCACTATTGCTGACTGACTAAATTCTTTTTTGTCCCACTGTATATATATATATATATATATATATATATATATATATATATACATATATATATATACAGTACAGACCAAAAGTTTGGACGCACCTTCTCATTTAAAGATTTTTCTGTATTTTCATGACTATGAAAATTGTACATTCACACTGAAGGCATCAAAACTATGAATTAACACATGTGGAATTATATACTTAATTTCAGTTGTTTCACACTTTTTTGTTATGTCTTATATTCTAGGTTCTTCAAAGTAGCCACCTTTTTGCTTTGATGACTGCTTTGCACACTCTTGGCATTTGCTTGATGAGCTTCAACAGGTAGTCACCGGGAATGGTTTTCACTTCACAGGTGTGCCCTGTGAGGTTTAATAAGTGGGATTTCTTGCCTTATAAATGGGGTTGGGACATCCGTTGTGTTGTGCAGAAGTCTGGTGGATACACAGCTGATAGTCCTACTGAATAGACTATAAGAATTTGTATTATGGCAAGAAAAAAGCAGCTAAGTAAAGAAAAACGAGTGGCCATCATTACTTTAAGAAATGAAGGTCAGTCAGTCCGAAAAATTGGGAAAACTTTGAAAGTGTCCCCAAGTGCAGTGGCAAAAACCATCAAGCGCTACAAAGAAACTGGCTCACATGAGGACCGCCCCAGGAAAGGAAGACCAAGAGTCACCTCTGCTTCTGAGGACAAGTCTATCCGAGTCACCAGCCTCAGAAATCGCAGGTTTACTGCAGCTCAGATTAGAGACCAGGTCAATGCCACACAGAGTTCTAGTAGCAGACATCTCTACAACAACTGTTAAGAGGAGACTTTGTGCAGCAGGCCTTCATGGTAAAATAGCTGCTAGGAAACCACTGCTAAGGACAGGCAACAAGCTTGTTTGGGCTAAGGAACACAAGCAATGGACATTAGACCAGTGGAAATCTGTGCTTTGGTCTGATGAGTCAAATTTGAGATCTTTGCTTCCAACCACCGTGTCTTTGTGCGACGAAGAAAAGGTGAACGGATGGACTCTACATGCCTGGTTCCCACTGTGAAGCATGGAGGAGGAGGTGTGATTGTGTGGGGGTGCTTTGCTGGTGACACTGTTGGGGATTTATTCAAAATTGAAGGCATACTGAACCAGCATGGCTACCACAGCATCTTGCAGCGGCATGCTATTCCATCCGGTTTGCATTTAGTTGGGCCATCATTTATTTTTCAACATGACAATGACACCAAACACACCTCCAGGCTGTGTAAGGGCTATTTGACCAAGAAGGAGAGTGATGGGGTGCTACGCCAGATGACCTGGCCTCCACAGTCAGCAGACCTGAACCCAATCGAGATGGTTTGGGGTGAGCTGGACCGCAGAGTGAAGGCAAAAGGGCCAACAAGTGCTAAACATCTCTGGGAACTCCTTCAAGATTGCTGGAAGACCATTCCTGGTGACTACCTCTTGAAGCTCATCAAGAGAATGCCAAGAGTGTGCAAAGCAGTCATCAAAGCAAAAGGTGGCTACTTTGAAGAACCTAGAATATAAGACATATTTTCAGTTGCTTCACACTTTTTGGTTAAGTATATAATTCCACATGTGCTAATTCATAGTTTTGATGCCTTCAGTGTGAATGTACAATTTTCATAGTCATGAAAATACATAAAAATCTTTAAATGAGAAGGTGTGTCCAAACTTTTCGTCTGTACTGTATATATACATCTCATATCTCTTCTTTTATTACATATTTCTCTTTAGTAATGGAAGAAGTGTCTGTATGTTAAATTTGGTGGCTCTAGCTATTAAAATAAAGGGTTAAATTGCGAAAAAAATTGGCGTGGGCTCCCGCGCAATTTTCTCCGCCAGAGTGGGAAAGCCAGTGACAGAGGGCAGATATTAATAGCCTGGAGAGGATCCACGATTATTGCCCCCCCCTGGCTAAAAACATCTGCCCCCAGCCACCCCAGAAAAGGCACATCTGGAAGATGCGCCTATTCTGGCACTTGGCCACTCTCTTCCCACTCCCGTGTAGCAGTGGGATATGGGATAATGAGGGGTTAATGTCACCTTGCTATTATAAGGTGACATTAAGTCAGATTAATAATGGAGAGGCGTCAATCATGACACCTATCCATTATTAATCCAATAGTATGAAATGGTTAAAAAAAACCACACACATTATTACAAAGTATTTTAACCCCTTAGTGACAGAGCCAATTTGGTACTTAATGACCGAGCCAATTTTTGCAATTCTGACCACTGTCACTTTATGAGGTTATAACTCTGGAACTCTTCAACGGATCCCGCTGATTCTGAGATTGTTTTTTCGTGACATATTGTACTTCATGTTAGTGGTAACATTTCTTCGATATTACTTGCGATTATTTATGAAAAAAACGGAAATATGGCGAAAATTTTTAAAATTTTGCAATTTTCAAACTTTGTATTTTTATGCCCTTAAATCAGAGAGATATGTCACGAAAAATAGTTAATAAATAACATTTCCCACATGTCTACTTTACATCAGCACAATTTTGGAAACAAAATTTTTTTTTGTTAGGGAGTTATAAGGGTTAAAAGTTGACCAGCAATTTCTCATTTTTACAACACCATTTTTTTTTAGGGACCACATCACATTTGAAGTCATTTTGAGGGGTCTATATGATAGAAAATAATGAAGTGTGACACCATTCTAAAAACTACACCCCTCAAGGTTCTCAAAACCACATTCAAGAAGTTTATTAACCCTTTACGTGCTTCACAGGAACTGAAACAATGTGGAAGGAAAAAATGAACATTTAACTTTTTTTTGCAAACATCTTAATTCAGAACCATTTTTTTTATTTTCACAAGTGTAAAAACAGAAATGTAACCATAAATTTTGTTATGCAATTTCTCCTGAATACGCCAATACCCCATATGTGGGGGTAAACCACTGTTAGGGCGCACCGCAGAACTTAGAAGTGAAGGAGCGCCGTTTGACTTTTTCAATGCAGAATTGGCTGGAATTGAGATCGGACGCCATGTCACGTTTAGAGAGCCCCTGATGTGCCTAAACAGTGGAAACCCCCCACAAGTGACACCATTTTGGAAACTAGACCCCTTAAGGAACTTATCTAGATGTGTGGCGAGCACTTTGAACCCCCAAGTGCTTCACAGAAGTTTATAACGTAGAGCCGTGAAAATAAAAAAATCGCTTTTGTTTACACAAAAATGATCTTTTTGCCCACAAATTCTTATTTTCACAAGGGTAACAGGAGAAATTAGACCACAAAAGTTGTTGTGCGATTTCTCCTGAATACGTCGATACCCCATATGTGAGGGTAAACCACTGTTTGGGCGCACCGCAGAGCTTGGAAGTGAAGGAGCGCCGTTTTACTTTTTCAATGTAGAATTGGCTGGAATTGAGATTGGACGCCATGTCGCGTTTGGAGAGCCCCTGATGTGCCTAAACAGTGGAAACCCCCCACAAGTGACACCATTTTGGAAACTAGACCCCTTAAGGAACTTATCTAGATGTGTGGCGAGCACTTTGAACCCCCATGTGCTTCACAGAAGTTTATAACGTAGAGCCGTGAAAAAAAAAAATCGCATTTTTTCTACAAAAATGATCTTTTTGCCCACAAATTTTTATTTTCACAAGGGTAACAGGAGAAATTAGACCACAAAAGTTGTTGTGCAATTTCTCCTGAGTACGCTGATACCCAATATGTGGGGGTAAACCACTGTTAGGGCGCACCGCAGAGCTTGGAAGAGAAGGAGTGCCGTTTTACTTTTTCAATGTAGAATTGGCTGGAATTGAGATCGGACGCCATGTCGCGTTTGGAGAGCCCCTGATGTGCCTAAACAGTAGAAATCCCCCACAAGTGACCCCATTTTGGAAACTAGACCCCCCATGGAACTTATCTAGATGTGTGGTGAGAACCTTGAATGCCCAAGTGCTTCACAGAAGTTTATAATGCAGAGCCGTGAAAATAAAAAATATTTTTTTTTTCCACAAAAAAGATATTGTAGCCCCCAAGTTTTTATTTTTACAAGGGTAACAAGAGAAATTGGACCCCAAAAGTTGTTGTCCAATTTGTCTTGAGTATGCTGGTACCCCATATGTGGGGGTAAACCACTGTTTGGGCGCACGGCAGAGATCGGAAGGAAGGAGCGCCGTTTTGGAATGCAGACTTTGATAGAATGGTCTGCGGGTATTATGTTGCATTTGCAGAGCCCCTGATGTACCTAACCAGTAGAAACCCTCCACAAGTGACCCCATTTTGGAAACTAGACCCCCCAAGGAACTTATCTAGATGTGTGGTGAGAACTTTGAATGCCCAAGTGCTTCACAGAAGTTTAGAATGCAGAGTCGTGAAAATAAAAAATATTTTTTTTTTCACAAAAAAGATTTTGTAGCCCCCAAGTTTTTATTTTCACAAGGGTAACAGGAGAAATTGGACTGCAATAGTTGTTGTCCAATTTATCCCGAGTACGCTGATGTGCCATATGTGGGGGTAAACCACTGTTTGGGCGCACGGCAGAGCTCGGAAGGGAAGGAGCGCCTTTTTGGAATGCAGACTTTGATAGAATGGTCTGTGGGCATTATGTTGCGATTGCAGAGCCCCTGATATACCTAAACTGTAGTAACCCCCCACAAGTGACCCCATTTTGGAAACTAGACCCCCCAAGGAACTTATCTAGATGTGTGGTGAGAACTTTGAATGCCCAAGTGCTTCACAGAAGTTTAGAATGCAGAGTCGTGAAAATAAAAAATATTTTTTTTTTTCACAAAAAAGATTTTGTAGCCCCCAAGTTTTTATTTTCACAAGGGTAACAAGAGAAATTGGACCCCAGAAGTTGTTGTCCAATTTATCCCGAGTACGCTGATGCCCCATATGTGGGGGTAACCCACTGTTTGGGCGCACGGCAGAGCTCAGAAGGGAGGGAGCACCATTTGACTTTTTGAGCGCAAAATTGGCTGTCGTGTTTGGAGACCCCCTGATGTACCTAAACAGTGGAAACCCCCCAATTCTAGCTCCAACCCCTAACCCTAATCCCAACCTGATCCATAATCCTAATCACTAACCCTAACCATAATCACAACCCTTACCCCAAAACAACCCTAATGTCAACCCTAACCATAACCCTAATCAAAACCCTAAATCCAACACACTCCTAATCCTAATCTCAACCCTAACCTCAAACCTAACCCTAATCCCAATACACCCCTAATCACAACCCTAACCTTAACCCTAATCCCAAACCTAACCCTAATCCCAAGCGTAACCCTAATGCCAACCCTAACCCTAATACCAACCCTAATCCAAACCCTAAACCTAATCCCAGCTCTAACCCTAACTTTAGCCCCAACCCTAGCCCTAACTTTAGCCCCAACCCTAACCCTAGCCCTAGGGCTACTTTCACACTTGCGTTGTTTGGCATTCCGTCGCAATCCGTCGTTTTGGACAAGAAACGGATCCTGCAAATGTGCCCGCAGGATGCGTTTTTTGCCCATAGTATTGCCGACGGATCGTGACGGATGGCCACACGTCGCGTCCGTCGTGCACTGGATCAGTTGTGTTTTGGCGGAGCGTCGGCACAAAAAAACGTTCAATGAAACTTTTTTTGTACGTCGCATCCGCCATTTCTGACCGCGCATGCGTGGCCGTAACTCCGCCCCCTCCTCCCCAGGACATAGATTGGGCAGCGGATGCGTTGAAAAACTACAGCTGCTGCCCACGTTGTGCACAATTTTCACAACGTGCGTCGGTATGTCGGGCCGACGCATTGCGACGGCCCCGTACCGACGTAAGTGTGAAAGAAGCCTAACCCTAAATTTAGCCCCAACCCTAACCCTAAATTTAGCCCCAACCCTAACCCTAAATTTAGCCCCAACCCTACCCCTAACCTAACCCTACCCCTAACCCTAACCTAACCCTACCCCTAACCTAACCCTAGCCGTAACCCTACCCCTAACCTAACCCTACCCCTAACCTAACCCTAGCCGTAACCCTACCCCTAACCTAACCCTAGCCCTAACCCTACCCCTACCCTAACCCTACCCCTAACCCTACCCCTAACCCTACCCCTAACCTAACCCTAACCCTAACCCTACCCTACCCCTACCCCTAACCCTACCCCTAACCCTAACCCTAACCCTACCCTACCCCTAACCCTACCCCTAACCCTACCCCTAACCCTAACCTAACCCTACCCTACCCCTAACCCTACCCCTAACCCTAACCCTACCCCTAACCCTAACCCTACCCCTAACCCTAACCCTAATTTTAGCCCTAACCGCTGTTCTCCTGCCGGCCGGCAGATGGAGACAGATGGCGGGCGCACTGGGCATGCGTCCGCCATGTTCTTCTGCCGGCGGCCAGGAGGAGCAGCAAGAGGATCCAGGGACCTAGGTGAGTATGCTAGGGTCCCCGAATCCCCCTATTTCTCTGTCCTCTGATGTGCGATCACATCAGAGGACAGAGAATTACACTTTACTTTTTTTTTTTTTTGCGGTTGCCGGTAAACAGTTAATTACCGGCGATCGCAAAACAGGGGTCGCTAAAACCGACCCCCGATCATGCTCTTTGGGGTCTCGGCTACCCCAGGCAGCCGAGACCCCAAAGATTCTCCCGGTGCCGGCCGGCGGGCGCACTGCGCATGCGCCCGCCATTTTGAAGATGGCGGCGCCCACCGGGAGACACGAGGAGCATCGGGGGAGCTAGGTGAGTATTGGGGGGCCACCTGGGACCCCTTTTCTCTGTCCTCCGATGTGCGATCACATCGGAGGACAGAGAAATTAAAAAGAGATCGCTTTTTTTTTTTTTTTTTTGCGATCGCCGGTAAACGGTTAATTACCGGCGATCGCAAATGCGGGGAGGGTTAAAACCCCCCCGAATCATGTTCTCTGGGGTCTTGGCTACCCTCGGCAGCCGAGACCCCGGAGAAAATCGGCCTGTGGGGGGCGCTATACACTTTTTCCACAGCGCCGTTAATTAACGGCGCTGTGGTTTAAGTACCCTTAGCGGCCGCCGTTAAAAGGCGTATCGGCGGTCGCTAAGGGGTTAATGAAATAAATACACAGGTTGTTGTAATATTTTATTATACTGGTAATCCACCTGAAGACCCTTGTCACCTGAAACAAATGTAAACAAAACAAACAACAATATTCCATACCTTCCGACGATCAGTCTCGCCCCACGCTGTAAATCCATCTGAAAGGGTTAACTAATTTTACAAGCAGAAGCCTGCTAATGGTTCTCCTCCTATCTCTCTGACCGATCCTTCACTGTATGTTTTGCTGGTTCCTCCTCCTCTCACCTTCCCCTTACTGTTGGGGTTCCTCAAGGATCAGTCCTAGGCCCCCTACTCTTCTCGTTGTATACTGCCCCTATTGGACAAACAATCAGTAGATTTGGTTTCCAGTACCATCTCTATGCTGACGACACCCAATTATACACTTCTGCTCCCGATATCACACCGACCTTTTTAGAAAACACCAGTGATTGTCTTACCGCTGTCTCTAACATCATGTCCTCCCTCTATCTGAAACTAAACCTGTCAAAAACTGAACTCCTCGTGTTCTCTCCCTCTACTAACCTACCTTTGCCTGACATTGCCATCTCCGTGTGCGGTTCCACCATTACTCCAAAGCAACATGCCCGCTGCCTTGGGGTCATCCTTGATTCTGACCTTTCATTCACCCCCTACATCCGATCACTGGCTCGCTCTTCTTACCTGCATCTCAAAAACATTTCTAGAATTCGCCCTTTTCTTACTTTCGACTCTGCAAAAACTCTGACTGTTTCACTTATTCATTCTCGTCTGGACTATTGTAACTCTCTACTAATCGGTCTCCCTCTTGCAAAACTCTCCCCGCTCCAATCTGTCCTGAATGCTGCAGCCAGGATCATATTCCTCACCAACCGTTACACCGATGCCTCTACCCTGTGCCAGTCATTACACTGGCTACCCATCCACTCCAGAATCCAGTACAAAACTACTACCCTCATCCACAAAGCACTCCATGGCTCAGCACCACCCTACATCTCCTCCCTGGTATCAGTCTACCACCCTACCCGTGCCCTCCGCTCCGCTAATGACCTCAGGTTAGCATCCTCAATAATCAGAACCTCCCACTCCCGTCTCCAAGACTTTACACGTGCTGCGCCGATTCTTTGGAATGCACTACCTAGGTTAATACGATTAATCCCCAATCCCCACAGTTTTAAGCGTGCCCTAAAAACTCATTTGTTCAGACTGGCCTACCGCCTCAATGCATTAACCTAACGATCCCTGTGTGGCCTATTTATAATAAAAAAAAAAAAAAGGTTCCTCGCATCATGTTCTCATACACTTTATGCAGTATTAGCCCTCTGTGTCTGTACTGCTACATACTTAGGCAGGTAACTGGTTCATGCAGCTTTACATGAACACCTGAGCCTTACACTATAGCTGGTCCGAATAACTAAAGCAATTGTTACCATCCACCTCTCGTGTCTCCCCTTTTCCCCATAGTTTGTAAGCTTGCGAGCAGGGCCCTCACTCCTCCTGGTATCTGTTTTGAACTGTATTTCTGTTATGCTGTAATGTCTATTGTCTGTACAAGTCCCCTCTATAATTTGTAAAGCGCTGCGGAATATGTTGGCGCTATATAAATAAAAATTATTATTATTATTATTATTATTATAATGCAGCCGCCCCTGCCTGTAAGCGAATGAATGGAATGTAGGTGAATGACCTGTAGTTTCCTCGAGTTGCGGTGATGCGCCCTCTGCTGGATGTCCTCATATGAACTCGAGCCTGGGAACTTTTCAGAATATTTTCCCACGCTACTAGACAGCTTGATTACATGTGAGGATTCCCTAGGAACCAGGCAACCCCCGTACTCAGGCTGGGTAGTAGCTGTAAATCATTCAGCTGAGGTGATGAAAACATAATCTCAGAACACTAACAAATACTCTGAGATCATCCGAGGCGTGCTCGTGAAAACTCGAGCAACGAGTACACTCGCTCATCACTAATTAATATGAGAAAACCATATACAGTGGGGCAAAAAAGTATTTAGTCAGTCAGCAATAGTGCAAGTTCCACCACTTAAAAAGATGAGAGGCGTCTGTAATTTACATCATAGGTAGACCTCAACTATGGGAGACAAACTGAGAAATAAAAATCCAGAAAATAACATTGTCTGTTTTTTTAACAATTTATTTGCATATTATGGTGGAAAATAAGTATTTGGTCAGAAACAAAATTTCATCTCAATACTTTGTAATATATCCTTTGTTGGCAATGACAGAGGTCAAACGTTTTCTGTAAGTCTTCACAAGGTTGCCACACACTGTTGTTGGTATGTTGGCCCATTCCTCCATGCAGATCTCCTCTAGAGCAGTGATGTTTTTGGCTTTTCGCTTGGCAACATGGACTTTCAACTCCCTCCAAAGGTTTTCTATAGGGTTGAGATCTGGAGACTGGCTAGGCCACTCCAGGACCTTGAAATGCTTCTTACGAAGCCATTCCTTCGTTGCCCTGGCGGTGTGCTTTGGATCATTGTCATGTTGAAAGACCCAGCCACGTTTCATCTTCAATGCCCTTGCTGATGGAAGGAGGTTTGCACTCAAAATCTCACGATACATTGCCCCATTCATTCTTTCATGTACCCGGATCAGTCGTCCTGGCCCCTTTGCAGAGAAACAGCCCCAAAGCATGATGTTTCCACCACCATGCTTTACAGTAGGTATGGTGTTTGATGGATGCAACTCAGTATTCTTTTTCCTCCAAACACGACAAGTTGTGTTTCTACCAAACAGTTCCAGTTTGGTTTCATCAGACCATAGGAAATTCTCCCAAAACTCCTCTGGATCATCCAAATGCTCTCTAGCAAACTTCAGACGGGCCCAGACATGTACTGGCTTAAGCAGTGGGACACGTCTGGCACTGCAGGATCTGAGTCCATGGTGGCGTAGTGTGTTACTTATGGTAGGCCTTGTTACATTGGTCCCAGCTCTCTGCAGTTCATTCACTAGGTCCCCCCGCGTGGTTCTGGGATTTTTGCTCACCGTTCTTGTGATCATTCTGACCCCACTGGGTGGGATTTTGCGTGGAGCCCCAGATCGAGGGAGATTATCAGTGGTCTTGTATGTCTTCCATTTTCTAATTATTGCTCCCACTGTTGATTTCTTCACTCCAAGCTGGTTGGCTATTGCAGATTCAGTCTTCCCAGCCTGGTGCAGGGCTACAATTTTGTTTCTGGTGTCCTTTGACAGCTCTTTGGTCTTCACCATAGTGGAGTTTGGAGTCAGACTGTTTGAGGGTGTGCACAGGTGTCTTTTTATACTGATAACAAGTTTAAACAGGTGCCATTACTACAGGTAATGAGTGGAGGAAAGAGGAGACTCTTAAAGAAGAAGTTACAGGTCTGTGAGAGCCAGAAATCTTGATTGTTTGTTTCTGACCAAATACTTATTTTCCACCATAATATGCAAATAAATTGTTAAAAAAACAGACAATGTGATTTTCTGTATTTTTTTCTTCTCAGTTTGTCTCCCATAGTTGAGGTCTACCTATGATGTAAATTACAGACGCCTCTCATCTTTTTAAGTGGTGGAACTTGCACTATTGCTGATTGACTAAATACTTTTTTGCCCCACTGTATAATTCATTTTACACTTGCTACTTTGTAATGGTATATCACACAAAAAATACATATAAGTTGGTAGATGTAATGAAAAAAAATGTGGAAAAGTTCACAAGATATGAATACTTTTTCAAGGTACTGTGTGTGTGTGTATATATATATATATATATATATATATATATATATATATATATATATATATCTGCATCTGCTGCAACAGAAGGGGAGCGCACTCAAAATTTTGCCATGAAGTCCCATAATAACTGGTTGCAATTCTGCATAGAGTTAATCTTTGTCATGAAAGTCCATTTAGAAATTGCACCATTTGATAAAATTCAACTATGAAAATTGAATGAAATGATCAGTGAAACAATATGAACCTTTCCTTCTATCACACATCTGCTCATCATAACTTAATCCGATTGCCAAAACCACACTCATAACAATTCAGAATCACCTTCTACATTTCGATGTTGCAGCTATACCTTTTATTAAAATAAATAAAGATATTGCTGAAACGTAGAGAATGTGAGCTGCTGGCTTTTAACAAGGCTCTCTAGGAAATAGCCGACACAAGAATAAGTTTGTTCAAGAGATTTGGCAGTGTAGGTCTATAGGTTGCCGTGATCACATCTACATCTGGACCTCTGTACTTCATGGTGTCGAGAGTGTAGCCTGAGACATTAAGTGACTGGCGTATAATGGAGTTATCAAAATCAAATCATTTATCATTTATCAAAATGGCATATAATGAGAAGGCTGGGGCTAGAAATCAACTTTGGTTGTCACACTTGTTGCTGTTACACCGTAGTGCAATACAAGTGGATGGAGTCTCATTACGACCCTGGGGACTGCAACATGTCAGTCACTAAAAATCCAACATGATTGGACATCTTGTGCCTTGCTTTTTGTAGTTGCAGTATCCTTGGTGTCGCAATGTGACCCCATTCACTTGTATTCAACTGAAACAGGCAGGAGTTGCAGCCAAAGTTGTTATGTGGCACCAGCCTAAGTCCTGTATATCAACAAGCTCTGCTGTGGTCTTGTGGCACCCCAGGAGTCCGATTGCCACAGTGGTATCGCCTGCCTCTCGGGGAAGGTAATGCCATGCCTGGAAGCGTGAAGGGATCCCTTTGGCTGGAAACATTGGCATACAACACTTTCTTAACTCCAGACCAGAAGGGGGAGCTCTGGACCCAGTTTCAGGGTAGCTTCCCTTTAAGTTCTGGCTTGGAGGAGGAGTTAGAGGGTAGTCTATGTAAGACAGTGAAAGGAGATGAAGCATGTGAGGAGAGAGATGCTTGGAGTGGAGCTGCGATTGAGCTCATCCCAGGATTGAGTACAGGAAACCGGACACCGAAGTCCGTGGTTGTGTGGGAGCTGCATGCCCCACAACTGAATCCGGACGGCAGGAGATTTCAGGTCTCCTGGCCACAACTGACACCGGAAGGCACGGCAGCAGATTAGACCCCGGAGTCACCACAAGAGATAAATCCACACCAAAAGGGACAGCACCCAAGTCACCTACAATTAATCCTGAGCCACAACCTGCAGCCCCAAAATGTGCAGCTATCGCGACACCTGCAACCAGTACAGCTCCACTACCTGGGAAGGTAACATCTAGACTTGCAACAAAAAAAGCACCAACTGCAATGCGTTACAGGGCTATACAGACCACAGTAGAAATGCGTTCTTGGAGCACTCAGACCCCCATAGAGAGTACCGACCAGCTCTTTGTTTTACCTGGAATAAGACTGAACTGCCGGTCAGGAAAGGACAACGTCCAGGTATTGCCTTGAAAACAGCAGGATTAGTAAAAAACAGAAATGGAAGTATGACTGTAAGTAGTTAAAGTTCAATTAACTCCCGTTTGAAGAGTTAATCTGTTCAAAAAGACATTGAGGCCATGGACAGAGAATGGTCAGAACTGTTGTGTACATAGTTAGCACTTCTTATGGTGCTCCTTATTGGTTTTACATACAACTTGTGAAAATGCCATTTGTTGTTTGCACTAAAGTTTACTTGCCTTAATGACCAAAGAAGAAAAACCTTCTGATGTGGCCAAAGAAGTAGTCTGACGAGGAGACCAGCCACGCCTTGAAGCCACACCCAAGACCTACGTTGGGGGTTTGAGACGGGTCCCCCATATCACTACAGTTGGTGAGAAGGACACCCTGCTACGGAATCTCACAACCTGCTACATAGAGCTGATTAAAATGTTATGTTCTGCACTTAATTGATGTTTTGCATCTCTATCATGTTTGCACTTTTTGTACTTTTATATTTATGCAAATAGAAAAGCACCTCCTATAAAGGGAAGAAAAGTTGGTGTTACCTGTTGACCTGTTACAGTTGAAATGCATTTAAAAAATGTTTGTATGTTTTCACCTGTTAATTGTTTATGTTTTCCCAGTTCGGGAGTACTGGATTTAATGGGGGGAATGTGGTACCCCAGGAGTCTGGTTGCCACAATGGTATCGCATGCCTCTCGGGGAAGGTGATGCCATGCCTGGAAGCAAGAAGGGATCCCCTTGGCAGCCAACATTGGCATACAACACTTTCCTGACTCTAGACCAGAAAGGGGAGCGCTGGACCCGGTTTCAGGGTAGCTTCCCTATAAGTTCTGGCTTGGAGGAAGAGTTAGAAGGTAGTCTTTGTGAGAAAGTGAAGGAAGAGGAAGCACGTGAGAAGAGAGAGACTGGGATTGGAGCTGTGATTGAGCTCACCCCAGGTTTGAGCGCAGGAAACCGGACACCGGAGTCCGCGGTTGTGTGGGAGCTGCATGCCCCACAACTGAATCTGGACGGCAGGAGATTGCAGGTCTCCTGGCTACAACTGACACCCGAAGGCACAGCAGCAGATTAGAGAACGGAGTCACCACGAGAGAGGGACACCTGTAAAAAAGGCTGCCTGCCTGCTAGGCTAGGGGGATCCTGAACTACTTCCAGGCTACCCGGAATTCAAAGATCACCTGTTGTCCCTATATTGTATGAAATGTAATATGATTTTGTAGCTTTGTCTGTTAGCACCCATACTGTGGGCTAAAAAACCCCCTTCTCTGTGTGTTCCTGTTTGCTGAGATGTGTATGTGTAGATCTCAAATCCCTCATGCCCCTCCCAGAAGAATTTTTATGGCGCTTGTGTAGGCTCAAATCTCCCTCTAGCTAAAACTGGTCTGATATCTCTCGCAAGACATGCGGTTCTTTGTCCTGTTATAGTAAGATATTGAGCCACCGGTTTGGGCTAGGGAAATAATAAGTCCATGTTGCGAATCTCCATCAGCGGATCTATCAGCCACTGTAAGCGCGAGCCTCTAATTCCAACAGGTAAAAAAGTACGGATTTCTCCAGAACTGTGTGTCCCAAATAGGACAAATTTGGTCTCATTAGAAAGCCACTTTTAAAATAAGATGAATGCTGGGTGTGTTATGATTCTGACATGTTCGGGAACGAAAATACAAGAATTATAAGAATTGTTGGAGAAAACTGTACAGCTGAGGGGAGGGGAGGGCGATGTTAACTCAACCCCATTAGTGATGTCACGAGGCTGCAGTTTTTAAGTTTCTGCACTTCTCCCAGCCTTGAGTCTTACCTGAGGAGCTCTTACTGCCAGCCCTGATGCATTGGGATATTTGGGAACTCTGCCCACTAGCCTGGTTTTGCCTTAAATGACCTGAACACATGTAAGTGTTAACTTCTCATTTAACCCCTGTTATTTTATAATTACCTTGTACATATTCTCAATTGTCTCTTCTATAACATCCTTGTAACATTTTTGATAAATACTGCCTTATCTTTTGTAGTAAAATATCTAACTTACTAGTTTCATGCTTCCTGTTCTAAAACGTACCCTAAGTCTTCTGAAGGGAATTACGCTACTGTTTTGGGTTAGCTTCGGACCCGTTTAATCAAAGCTGGTGGCAGCATACCTTGTTCTGTGCCGTTGGGAGTCGTTGTAGCGACGGCAGCGTTGACAATTATTGTTCCTGCCTGAGTGGGAGTAGTTATATCGCCTAGCTGCAGTGTGCCCAATAGCCAGTACATAGCAGGCAGCCTTTCTGGCGACTGATTACCCTAGGTGCAGTACCTAATCTGACCTGAGGGTAAGGGGGGCGCCAGAGAGCTGCAAGTTTTCAAGAGGAACTGTAAAGCGGGATATACATAAATCCCTGCAGTTCGTGTTATATTGCAAAGCAGTGGGATAACTAAAATAAGCCCCTGCGGTAAACTGATAGGCCAATAACCTTGTGTGTGTTTTCTTCACATTGGTAGCAGTGGAGGGATAACTAAGATAAGCCCCCCTGCACATGTGATAGCCGTCTGTTGGCCTAAAGTCACCCCGATCCGTGACGTAAGGGTGACAGTCACGGTGTGAATCGTGACACCTGTCACCAACATTCTGGACTGCACTGGCAATGAAAAGGTAAAGAGACTGCAAACCCTGTATCTTCCAATTCTTTCCTGCACACCAACATCTACTATACAACCCGTCATAGACTGTCCTGGTAGCCCTGGGGCCTCCACTCCACCTGTGGGGAGCGAAACTGAGTCGCCCACCTGGGCTGTGGGGTACTCGGTACCGGGGTCCGGTCGCATTTAAAGGGAATGTCATGGTGGTTGTGACCCGGTCCGTGGCCCTGAGCGCTCAATTAAAGGGGAACGGTCTTTTAAGGGGAATTGAATGAAATTTGTCATGACGCCACCTGTGGTGTTCAGTCAACGGGAACTGACACCGCTTAAAGGGGTCATCTGGTCTGATGGTATGGCAGCTAGATGGTGACGATTCCCACAGGTGAAGCGGGGTCCCCAGGGATCCCAAGGTGTATGGGCCAGATGGTATGGTATAAGCCGACGAATAAGTGGAGGACACAGAGTGGTAAAGTCTTTACCTGGTTTACTAGTGGTAGAAGTCCACAGTCTAGGGTACCAGTCACAGGTGGTGATGGGACTACAAGTAGGAAAATGACAGCGCTCCATCCAGGTGTACTCCAAATTAGAAAATTTATTTAAGCCATAAAAAAGCAAACAGCAACGTTTCGACCCTGTGGGTCTTTATCAAGCATACCCTGCAGTGCATAGGTCCGGCTATATATAGCATATGTGCCACACAGGGCACCAATCACTAACAAACCGCCCACCACCACATAATTAACAGCATAATCATCTTTCGTCAACATGGAGTGGTTTACCACTCCATGTTGACGAAAGATGATTGGAGGACACAGTTATGTTGACCCCGTCACCGGATCTTAACAGCTTGAGTCTTTGTGATTTTTGGCTCATTTGTATATAACAGTGGGGAATATTAACCTTATGTATACATGTTCAATACTAGTGCTGGGAGATTTTTAATTGGCATATGTTTGATGTCTGTTTTTATTTTGTAAACTGTTAATTATGTGGTGGTGGGCGGTTTGTTAGTGATTGGTGACCTGTGTGGCACATATGCTATATATAGCCGGACCTATGCACTGCAGGGTATGCTTGATAAAGACCCACAGGGTCAAAACGTTGCTGTTTGCTTTTTTATGGCTTAAATAAATTTTCTAATTTGGATTACACCTGGATGGAGCGCTGTCATTTTCCTACTTGTAGTCTCTGATGGTCCTAGTGGGTTCCCTGGACTTGGACGGGCGCTCCGGCTAGTGAAGTGTGGTTAGCCATCTTTTTTCGTACATGTGGTGATGGGGTCCAGCCAACTTGGAGGCAATAGGGGATCTCTCCCCCAAGTGAGGTCCGAAAGCCTTTCCAACTAGCGCTGTCATATGAGGTCATGCTGCCTGAAGCTTACTGGCAATGTTCTCTTTTCACAATAAGCCACGTATAGGGTGTATCCAAATATGATACCCCTAGAGGTCCTCTAATAACGGTTAGGCAGATTAGCTAGGAGAACATCTCATATATATGTATAATACTAAAACATAACCTTTAATGAACAACGTTTAAAATATGAAATGGATAATAACCAGAAACGTGATAAAGTGCAAAAATAGTGCTCATGTAACCAGTACTCCATAAAAAAATGGTTTTATCTCACCAAATGTTTCATTTCTTTTGCGGGAGCATCCATGTACGTTCTCAGGGGGAGGGGGAAACAATTTCTATACTACCCCAGTCATGCCCCTGTGTTGCTCCCGCCCTGACAAGGGCAGTCCCAAGTCAGTCTAATACATTGAACCCACCATGACCATGTAACCTTCCCTACGCGTTTCCTCTCCCATAGGGGAGATTTATCAGGGGAACAGAGTATAAGAATTGTGGGATATTTCTTTAGAGAGGGGAGTCCCTGCGTCGGAAGGTAACCCCCGTGTCTAGTGCTCCTAGTTATGGGCACAAACTAATGGTAGGGTGAGATGCGGGACAATAGATTACCACTTATATAGTTTCCAAGGTAAGCACAGCGTCCTACCTCATTTCCGCCCATACACGTGCTCTGTATGACCGCTGTTATCCTCAGTGGTAATGGCGGTGTGTTATTATTTTCCCCTCTTTTCCCCTGTCCTGGGACACGTACCTGGATGGCGGGCAGCTTGAGGATTTTTACAGGGTCTCTATCATGACCCGGGCTCTCCAGATGCTGCTTCGCCTCAGGTGTGGTGCGGGCAAATCACATACAGCTCAATGCCCTCCGGTTCTGCTCTGTCTTAGAATCCCACAAAAGCCTCGGGCTCCCGGTACCCAGCCTCCGCACTTCGGCTCTGAGGGTGCCCATTCACAGTTCCCCTCTGAGCCCTTTTCCACTCTTGTGCTCCTTCCCTCAATGCTCCACTGCAATTCCACCCATCAGGTTCTCTCTCCTTTCCAGAGGCTGCAGCTCAATCCTGGCTGCCAGCCCCGCTGTCTGCTCTCTCAGACTTCCTTCTCTGTTCAGTGTCTCTCAGCCATTGCCTAACTCCTCCTCCAGGCCAGAACACATATAGCTTGGGGACTCTCCCCTGAAACCGGGTTCAGAGCTCCCCCTTCTGGCCTGGATTCAGAATGTGCTGCATGTGTGTGCTTACCTGGTAAAGAGAATCCTACTTGCCTCCAAGCATGATATCACCCTCCACGAAGGAAGGCAACATCACTGTAACATCTGGTCCCCTGGGGTGTTAAAAAACCATCTAAGCTGCATAAGCTGCATAAGCTGCGCAGAAGAGATCGCGGCGGCCATTTTCCCAAAGCCGAGATGCAAACTCGGCTTTGGGAAAATGGCCGCCGCGATCTCTTCTGCGCACGCGCGGCATCCCGCGGCCATTTTCCTGAAGCCCCGTGCAGCAGAGCACTACATCTGCGCACGCGCGGCCCCAGGAAGATGGCCGCCCCCACCGATGAAAGGGATGACAGCGCAGATCGCGCGCTGTGTCTTCACGTGGGCGCAGGGAATTCGGACCTTGGACATGCGCACACCACAACGCCACCAACGGAAAGCTGGGGAAGAAAAGAGGGCTGTGAACACGCCCACCCGACCTGACCAGCCTGATTGACAGGCGAAAACGGCGACTTTGGTAATGTATTTCTCAGCATACATGGGGAATCAGGGTACACTACATACACTATAGTAACGCACAGCACAGGCCCTATTTAACAGTATTTATATCTCAATCTCAAAAAACGGGGTGACAGGTTCCCTTTAAGGACTGTTCCACATAGGATAAGTGTTGGGCACCGGTGCTCAGGAAGGATATAATGGAACTAGAGAGAGTACAAAGGAGGGCAACAAAATTAATAAAGGGGATGGGAGAACTACAATACCCAGATAGATTAGCGAAATTAGGATTATTTAGTCTAGAAAAAAGACGACTGAGGGGCGATCTAATAACCATGTATAAGTATATAAGGGGACAATACAAATATCTCGCTGAGGATCTGTTTATACCAAGGAAGGTGACGGGCACAAGGGGGCATTCTTTGCGTCTGGAGGAGAGAAGGTTTTTCCACCAACATAGAAGAGGATTCTTTACTGTTAGGGCGGTGAGAATCTGGAATTGCTTGCCTGAGGAGGTGGTGATGGCGAACTCAGTCGAGGGGTTCAAGAGAGGCCTGGATGTCTTCCTGGAGCAGTACAATATTGTATCATACAATTATTAGGTTCTGTAGAAGGACGTAGATCTGGGTATTTATTATGATGGAATATAGGCTGAACTGGATGGACAAATGTCTTTTTTCGGCCTTACTAACTATGTTACTATGTTACTATGACTGTAATATACCTAAAATATCT
The DNA here is from genome assembly GCF_032444005.1 of Ranitomeya imitator. Classification (NCBI taxonomy): domain Eukaryota; kingdom Metazoa; phylum Chordata; class Amphibia; order Anura; family Dendrobatidae; genus Ranitomeya; species Ranitomeya imitator. The sequence continues at coordinate 609,354,982 of NC_091285.1, read as the reverse complement.
AAGTTGTTGCTCTGTTCCCTTTGCTGTTGGCAACTGCTTGCTAATTTTAATATGAAGACTAATTATGTTGCTTACTGTAAGGAAAGGGCAAGAAGGCAGCTTTTGCAGTGATAGAGGTCGTATAGCCAAATGTTGCTCTGTGTGGCTGCTACATCTCAAAATAATTAGGGTGGATGTGGCACCCCAGGAGTTCGGGTACCACACTAGTGCTGCTTTCCTCTTGGGGAAGGTAGTGCTATGCCTGGAGACAAGATGAAGACGAGATTCCCTTTGGCAGGTTATGACACACACAACACCTTCCAAATCCAGGCCAGGAGGGGGAGCCCAAGACCCTGATTTAGGGCAGCTTCCCTGAATAGAGATCCTGGTTTGGAGGCAGAGTCAGTTTAGTCTGTACAGAAAGTCTGTATGCGAGGACAGACAGGGACGAAGCACAGTGGAGATACACGGCTCCAGGAGGCTACGAGAAGGCCTCCACGGAGTCGGTGCACAAAATCTGGATACCTGTAGCCCGAGGCTTTTGTAGAACTATAAAACACAGAGCAGAATCGGAGGGCAGAGGATTACATGGACTTTGCCCATATATACCTGTGGTACAGCAGCACCTTGGAGCCTGGAGTCTCTGTGAAAAGTCCCCAGTAATCACAGCTCGAGCTGCCTACCCAGGACAGGGGAATGAATTAGGACTTTGCTGGCAACACTTAGTGACAGCAGGGACCTCAGACACAGCAAGCGCAGAGTGGAAGGCCTCCAACCTGACCTGCTAAGGCTACGTTCACATTTGCGTTGTGCGCCGCTGCGTCGGCGACGCAACGCACAATGCAAATAAAAACGCACGCAAAAACGCTGTGTTTTGCTACGCATGCGTCGTTTTTTGCCGAAATTTGGACGCAAGAAAAATGCAACTTGTTGCGTTTTCTGCGCCCGACGCTTGCGGCATAAAAAACGCATGCGTCGCACAACGCAGCACAATACATGTCCATGCGTCCCCCATGTTAAATATAGGAGTGCATGACGCATGCGTCGCCGCAGTGTTTCCCGACGCTGCATCGGGAAACGCTAATGTGAACGTAGCCTAAGCGGATTCCACTTGTCTCTGGACTGCCTAGACTCCTAATGTACCTGTCGCAGGTGCCCTAGACTGTGGCCTACCATCTGCAGTAAACCAGGTAAAGACTTACAACTTGTCTCCTCCATCTATTTACCGTCACATACTATCCACGCCTTACACCATAGGACCCCTGAGGACACCGCTTCACCTGTGGGAAGTGTAACACCCGTGCTGCTGCAACATCCCCCAGTGGCCCCCTTCAATGCAAGGTCGGTCCCACTACTGACCGAACACCTCAGGTAGCGTCACGACAGACTTTGAACATTTTCCCCTTTAAAGACTGTTCCCCTTTAACGTTGAGGCCCAGGGCCACGGACTGGGTCGCAGCCACTGTGACATACCACTTGCGACCGGACCCGGTATCGAGTGCCCCACTGCCCTGTGGGCGACTCATGAACATGGGTGCATTGCAACACAAAGGGTACTACAACTGTAATAAGCAAGTTGGAGGCGGTAGGATTTTTTGAAACTTGGTTGTTATAGTATACTGTTAAGGCCAAAGTCACAGCTTAACTGCTAAACTTAGTGTCTCAATCTTGAAGTGCCACCACAAATCTCAGACCTCAGTACTGCAGTGTCAACACCACAATCTGTAATATTATTTTAAAACCATGAAGCACCGTGTCGACCACGGTTTTGGTACCTGCTTCAAAACGGCAGACACTGCTGAAAATGAGATCAGAGAGAACAAAGTGACTCCGTCAGCTTAGCTAAAGTCAATGGCCTAGTTAGCCATTCTGCCTGTTTTTCAGAGCTTCAGAATGAAGCACTGTCGGACTGGAGCACCTTGAGCCCACCAGAGAAAATCATACTTGGGGCCCACTGTGTAGCTACATAGAAATAAATACAAGACCACCAATTGTGTAGTAAAACATGCTAATATCAGGGTAAAATATAAGGTAGTACACATCTTAATTATGTAGCAGGGGTTGGGGTAGCCCCCTTAGAACATAAAGTAGCCCCCTCATAGAATGTAATGTAGCCCTCTCATAGAATATAAAGAAGCCCCCTCGTAGAATATAACGTAGCCTTCCTCATAGAATATAATGAATCCCCCCTCATAAAATATAGTGCAGCCCCCCTCATAGGGTATAATACAGCATCCCACAAAATATAATGCAACCCCCTCATAAGGTATAAAGCAGCCCCCCATAGAATATAATGTAGCACCCTCATAGGGTATAATGCAGCCCCCCTCATATAGTATAAAGCATCCCCTCCACAGAATATAATGTAGCACCCTCAGAGTATAATGCAACTCCCTCATCCCTCATAAGGTATAATGCAGCCCCCATAGAATATACTGTAGCCCCCTCAAGGGCATAATGCAGCCCCCCTCATATACTATGATGTAGTCCCATAGAATATAATGTAGACCCCTGAGAGAATAATGCAGCCCCATACAGAATATATTGCAGCCTCCCAAAGAATATAATGTAGCCCCCCCACATAGGGTATAATGTAGCGCCCTCATAGGATATAATGCAGCCCCCTCCACCTCATCATTGTTTCCCCCTCCACCCCATCATTGTCCTCATCACCACCTCCATCATTGCTTTCTCCCTCACCACCCCATCATTGTCCATTCCACCACCTCCATCATTGCCTCCTCCCACCACCATTGTCCTTTCCACCACAATCATCATTGCCTTCTCCCCTACCACCCCATCATTGCCCATTCCACCTCCATCATTGCTTTCTCCCTCACACCCCCATCATTGCCCATTTCCACCAACTCCATCATTGCCTCCTCCTCCACCACCGTTGTCCTTTCCACCACTACCATCATTGCCCTTTCCACCACAACCATCATTGCATTCTTCACCACCACGCCCATCATTGCCCATTCCAACACCTCCATCATTGCTTCCTCCCACCACCACCATCATTGTTCTCTCCACCACAACCATCATTGCCTCCACCACCACCACCCCCATCATCCTTTCCACCACCAACATGGCCTCCTCTCCACCACCACCAACATTGCCTCCTCCCCCACCACCCCTATTGTCATTTCCACCACCACCAACATTGCCTTCTCTCCCACCACCCCTCTCCATCACCCACATCATTGCCAGTCCCCAATACACACATTTCCAATACACACAGCAAGGCACCACTCTCACTCACACACACACACATACACACACAATGCACCGCAACATATACACACACAGTACCGCACCACTCTCTCACACGCACAAACACAAAGCACCGCACCACATACACACACAGCTCCGCACCACTCTCTCTCACACACACACACACACAAAACACCACACACACACACGCATGCATGCAGACAGACACACAACACCACTCACCTCTCTGCGAGTTACCCGCAGCTGCAGCACATCCCGGCAGCATCTTTGTCGCCGGCAGCTTTCTCTCTGAAACAGCTGTGCGCTGACTGATGACGTTATCCAGCCACGCTGTGTCAGACAGGAATTTTGGCACCCCAGGGGTTCAGGTACCACAGTGGTATTGCCTTCCTCTCGGGGAGGGTGATGTGATGCCTGGAAACAAGGAGAATCCCTTTGGCAGGTAAGCTGTACATTCAACACATTCTGACTGAAGGCTAGAAGGGGAGCTCTGAACCAGGTTTTCAGGAGAGCTTCTCTAGATCATATACATTATTGTCTGGAGGAGGAGTTAGTTAGTCTGGTGCAGACAAGGAACAGAGTAGGAGCACAGGAGAAGTCAGGAGCTAGAGGAGATCTGCGAGTAGGCTCCCTCTAAGCTAGAGCACAGAAACCGGGCACCGGGAGCCCAAGGCTGTGAGGAACTACAAGTCCAACGGCAGAACCGGAGGGCAGGAAACTGAAAGGGACTTGCCCACATTACACCAGAGGTACAGCAACATCCAGAACCCAGAGTAACCGTGGATAGAGACCGCAAGGAAAAGGCTTGAGTTGCCCACCGTGCAGGTACTGTCCCAGGACAAGAGAGAAAGAGCACCTTGCCAGCAAGCTGCAGGCAGCAAGGGACTAATATTCAGTGCATAGTGGAAGGCTCCCAATCTGACCTGACCAAGGGGGTTCAATCTCTTTCCAGACTGCCTGGACTCCACCGTCACCTGTTCTAGTACCCTGGACTGAAACTGACTGCCAACAGTAAACCAGGTAAAGACATTTCAACCCTGTGTCCTTCATTTATTCTGGCACCACATCACATCACACCGGGAGCCCTGGGGACAGGGCCGTATTTAGAGTTTCTGCTGCCCTAGGCAGTGACTTAGGCTACTTTCACATTAGCGATTTTTGACATTTGTGGCAGATCCGGCAGTTTTTCCGCATCCGTAATGGATCACTTATGGCAACGCTGTGTTTGGCCTCATTCATTCCCTATGGGACTTGCGGCACTTGCGTTTTTTTCTGCGATCCGGCAAATGCGGTACTTGCAGCAACAGGAAAAAATATGCTGCTAGCAGTGTTTTTTTTTGTCTCACCTCAAGTGCTGCACATGTCCGCAAGTCCCATAGGGAATGAATGAGGCCGAACGCAGAGTTGCCGGCCTGTAAGTGATATGTTACACGACAGAGGCGGAAAAACTGCAGTATCTGCTGCGAACGGAGAAAATCGCTGATGTGAAAGTAGCCTTAGCAAACCTTTCCATTAGTTGTCATGTGAGAATCTGGTGGATCTCATACACAGTACATGGTCAGTTGATTTTGCCACGGTTGCAAGGTTTGGCTGACAGGTTTTTAAGGGGAACCTGTCAGTCGATTCATATTAACAAAACCACGGGCAGCATCACTCAGACTGCAAACAGGGAAGTTTATCTCTGCAATCCTGGGAGGTTTCAGAGAGAATAGTTTGAAGAGCTGGATGGGTAATTTAGTGAGAGAACGGACTAATCTGTGGGCTTCCCACTCCATGTCTCTAGATCAGGGGTGGGCAATTTATTTTCCCGAGGGGCCAGATGAAAGACCATGACTGTTGTGGAGGCCGAACCAATAGCATGAAAATAATTCTACTCAATATTAATTAATATTAATTGTATCACTTAATATTGAGCAGAATTAAGTATGCTGACACCCCCTATATATCTTTAAACCCCCCACAGCCCCTTAAATACATCATGAGCCCCACACAGCCTCCCCATATACAGCATGAGACCAGCCTCTCATCTCCTCTCCTCAGCAGCCTCCCCTCTCCTCACCAGCCTCTCACATCCTCCCATCACCAGCCTCCCCTCTCCTCTCAGCAGCCTCCCCTCACAAGCCTCTCATCTCCTCTCCTCAGCAGCCTCCCCTCACCAGCCTCTCATCTCCTCTCCTCAGAAGCCTCCCCTCACCAGCCTCTCATCGCCTCTCCTCAGCAGCCTCCCCTCACCAGCCTCTCATGTTCTCTCCTCAGCAGCCTCCCCTCACCAGCCTCTCATGTCCTCTCCTCAGCAGCCTCCCCTCACCAGCCTCTCATCTCTCCTCAGCAGCCTCCCCTCACCAGCCTCTCATCTCCTCTCCATTCCAGCCTCTCCTCTCCTTTCCAGCCTCTCCTCTCCTTTCCAGCCTCTCCTCTCCTTTCCAGCCTCTCCTCTCCAGCCTCTCCTCTCCTTTCCAGCCTCTCCTCTCCTTTCCCTCCTCTCCTTTCCAGCCTCTCCTCTCCAGCCTCTCCTCTCCTTTCCAGCCTCTCCTCTCCTTTCCAGCTTCTCATCTCCTCTCCAGCCTCTCATCTCCTCTCCAGCCTCTCATCTCCTCTCCTTTCCAGCCTCTCCTCTCCTTTCCAGCCTCTCATCTCATTTCCAGCCTCTCATCTCCTTTCCAGCCTCTCATCTCCTCTCCTTTTCAGCCTCTCATCTCCTCTCCTTTCCAGCCTCTCATCTCCTTTCCAGCCTCTCATCTCCTCTCCAGCCTCTCATCTCCTCTCCTTTCCAGCCTCTCATCTCCTTTCCAGCCTCTCATCTCCTTTCCAGCCTCTCATCTCCTCTCCTTTCCAGCTTCTCATCTCCTTTCCAGCCTCTCCTCTCCAGCCTCCTCTCCTTTCCAGCCTCTCATCTCCTTTCCAGCCTCTCCTCTCCTTTCCAGCCTCTCCTCTCCTTTCCAGCCTCTCCTCTCATCTCCTTTCCAGCCTCTCATCTCCTTTCCAGCCTCTCATCTCCTCTCCTTTCCAGCCTCTCATCTCATTTCCAGCCTCTCCTCTCCTTTCCAGCCTCTCCTCTCCTTTCCAGCCTCTCCTCTCCTTTCCAGCCTCTCCTTTCCAGCCTCTCATCTCCAGCCTCTCCTCTCCTTTCCAGACTCTCCTCTCCTTTCCAGCCTCTCCTCTCCAGCCTCTCATCTCCTCTCCAGCCTCTCATCTCTCCAGCCTCTTATCTCCTCTCCTTACCAGCCTCTCATCTCCTCTCCTTTCCAGCCTCTCCTCTCCTTTCCAGCCTCTCCTCTCCCTTCCAGCCTCTCCTCTCCCTTCCAGCCTCTCCTCTCCAGCCTCTCATCTCCTCTCCTTTCCAGCCTCTCATCTCCTTTCCAGCCTCTCCTCTCCTCTCCTTTCCAGCCTCTCATCTCCTCTCCTCTCCAGCCTCTCATCTCCTTTCCAGCCTCTCATCTCCTCTCCTTTCCAGCCTCTCATCTCCTCTCCTTACCAGCCTCTCATCGCCTCTCCTCTCCAGCCTTTCCTCTCCTTTCCAGCCTCTCCTCTCCAGCCTCTCCTCTCCTTTCCAGCCTCTCCTCTCCTTTCCAGCTTCTCCTCTCCAGCCTCTCCTCTCCTTTCCAGGTTCTCATCTCCAGCCTCTCATGTCCTTTCCAGCTTCTCCTCTCCAGCATCTCCTCTCCTTTCCAGCCTCTCCTCTCCAGCCTCTCCTCTCCTTTCCAGATTCTCCTCTCCAGCCTCTCCTCTCTTCTCCAGCCTCTCCTCTCCTTTCCAGCCTCTCCTCTCCTTTCCAGCTTCTCCTCTCCAGCCTCTCCTCTCCTTTCCAGCTTCTCCTCTCCAGCCTCTCATCTCCTTTCCAGATTCTCCTCTCCTTTCCAGCCTCTCCTCTCCAGCCTGTCCTCTCCTCTCCAGCCTCTCCTTTGCAGCTTCTCCTCTCCAGCCTCTCATCTCCTCTCCTTTTCAGCCTCTCATCTCCTTTCCAGCCTCTCATCTCCTCTCCTTACCAGCCTCTCATCGCCTCTCCTCTCCAGCCTCTCCTCTCCTTTCCAGCCTCTCCTCTCCAGCCTCTCCTCTCCAGCCTCTCCTCTCCTTTCCAGCTTCTCCTCTCCAGCCTCTCATCTCCTTTCCAGCTTCTCCTCTCCAGCCTCTCCTCTCCAGCCTCTCCTCTCCTTTCCAGCTTCTGCTCTCCAGCCTCTCCTCTCCTCTCCAGCCTCTCCTCTCCTTTCCAGCCTCTTCTCTCCTTTCCAGCCTCTCCTCTCCTTTCCAGCTTCTCCTCTCCAGCCTCTCCTCTCCTTTCCAGCTTCTCCTCTCCAGCCTCTCATCTCCTTTCCAGCTTCTCCTCTCCAACCTCTCCTCTCCTTTCCAGCCTCTCCTCTCCAGCATCTCCTCTCCTTTCCAGCCTCTCCTCTCCTTTCCAGCCTCTCATCTCCTTTCCAGCCTCTCATCTCCAGCCTCTCCTCTCCAGCCTCTCCTCTCCTTTCCAGCCTCTCCTCTCCAGCCTCTCCTCTCCTTTCCAGCTTCTCCTCTCCAGCCTCTCCTCTCCTTTCCAGCTTCTCCTCTCCAGCCTCTCCTCTCCAGCCTCTCCTCTCCTTTCCAGCCTCTCCTCTCCTTTCCAGCCTCTCCTCTCCAGCCTCTCCTCTCCTTTCCAGCTTCTCCTCTCCAGCCCCTCCTCTCCAGCTTCTCCTCTCCGGCCTCTCATCTCCTCTCCTTTCCAGCCTCTCCTTTCCAGCCTCTCCTCTCATTTCCAGCCTCTCCTCTCCTTACCAGCCTCTCATCTCCTCTCCTTACCAGCCTCTCATCGCCTCTCCTCTCCTTTCCAGCCTCTCCTCTCCTTTCCAGCCTCTCCTCTCCAGCCTCTCCTCTCCTGCCCCTCATTTCCTCTCCTTACCAGCCTCTCATCTCCTCTCCTTTCCAGCCTCTCCTCTCCTTTCCAGCCTCTCCTCTCCTGCCTCTCATCTCCTTACCAGCCTCTCATCTCCTCTCCTTACCAGCCTCTCATCTCCTCCCTCTCCTCTCCTGCCTCTCATCTCCTTTCCAGCCTCTCCTCTCCTTACCAGCCTCTCATCTCCTCTCCTTTCCAGCCTCTCCTCTCCTTTCCAGCCTTTCCTCACCAGTCACCAGCCTCTCATCCCCTCCCCTTAGCAGCCTCCCCTCTCCTCACTCACATCAGCAGCCTCCCCTCTCCTCACTCACTCACTCACATCAGCAGACTCCCGTCTCCTCTCTCACCTCACTCCTCTCTGCAGCTTGCTCTGAGTCCTCACACACTGCCCGCCTCCTCTCCCTGCTCACCGCCGACTTCAGTATCTTCTCCCACAAACATTACCTGCTTCTCTGCAGTCTGCTCCAGTGCTCTTTACAGTAAGAAGAGCGCGCAGCCTGTCACATGACCGGCATCAGGAGGAACACGATGCACTTGGGCTGCTGCTGCTTAAAGGTACAGCACCCATTTCTGCCCCATACAGTAGTCAGGGCAGCAATGCCCTGATGGCGGCCTTGCGCCCGAGACCCCCTCCCCCCGCCCGCAGCAGCTGGGACTGAGGTGGGTGGGCGGGGGACCCTCAGACTTAAAAAAAAAATAAGAAAAATTTTTTTTTTAAACTTGCTCAGGTGCCGCCCCCCCTGCATTGTCCCCGCCCTAGGCACGTGCCCTCAAGTGCCTAGTGGCAAATACGGCCCTGCCTGGGGACCACACTTCACCTGTGGGAAGTGACACCATCTTTGCTGCAGCCCCAACGCCCCCAGAGGACCCCTTTAAGCAGCGTCGGTTACCTCTGACCGAGAACCACAGGTGGTGTCACAAACTTTTATTATTTTCACATCACCTTTAAAGACTGCTCCCCTTTTACTTGGGCGCCCAGGGCCATGGACCGGGTTGCCGCCTTCGTAACCTCCCCTTTAACAAAGACCGGACCTGGTACCGAGAACCACTAGGCCCTAGCGCGCGACTCAACTTGGCGTCACGAACAGGTACTGTGTGACATAGACTGTGTTAAACTCTGTGGAAGCTGCTATTGCCGCGCCGCGTGGAGTGCGAGGAGAAGAAGAAGTTGTACCTTCGTGGGTGGAGCCGGCAAAAGAGCGCAAAGAGGAAGCAGGCACCGTGCAGGAGAACCGCAAGTAAGGACACCGGAAGCCCCAGAAGGAGGAATGGGAGGAGCACCTTACCTAGTGCAGGAGCAACCGCTGCAGACTCCGGTGGCGAGACGTCAGCCCTGCTTGGGGTTAGCACGGGGAAAGGGACATGTCTGACCCGGGAGGAGATCTGGCGGCGGTTGCAGCCGCAGGCCCCATGATGCCCCCAGGCCCCGCGGTGGTCGCAGCCGCAGGTCCCATGATGCCACCAGGCCCCACGGTGCCCACAGCTCCTGCAAACCGTCCGCACCCCGCCACAGTAACAGCCCCTATAATGCCACTATCCATGCCCTATATACCAGGAGCGGTCTGGCTGCCACAATATTCAGGGGAGTCCCATACGCTGAGTGACTTTAAGGAAAGGCTATGCAGCCTATTTGAAGTATATCCCTTGACAGAACATCAAAAAGTCAACATTATAACTGGTCAATTAATTGGCGCAGCACAAAGAGAAGTGAAATCCTGGCCGGATACTGAAAAAGAACTGTTAAGCAGATATTTGCCAAACTTAAAAACACTTTTGACACCCGCAGTGCTGGAGAAATTAAGATGAGGTTTTTCGGGTACAAACAAAGAGCACAGGATAGCATACGGGACTATGCCCTTAATCTCCAGGTGGCACTATGGGCCATTAAACAGGTTGACCCTAACTGTGCAGGATGGGGACAAGCTATTAAAGGAGCAGTTCATTGAGGGACTCCTATCCAGTACCGACAGGACACAGCTGCGCATCCTGGCCTTGCAAAACCCTGACCTGGACTTTGCACAATTTAAAGACAGGGCCATCCGGGTGCTGCATGAACCACCACCCAGTGTCCCCTAGGCATCCAGCAATCACCACCAGGAGGTGGCACCCTGTCATCAGGTCCCCGTTGAGGCTGACTCACAGATCCTGGATGATGATCCCTCAATGGAACTGCGCCTCCAGGTCCAGGAAATGACTAAAAGCGTATCTGCTCTAGCCACAAGTTTGCAGTCCCTGCAGGAATCCCCAAAATCCAGCTGGCTTCCAGTCCAGATGACGTCCCCTGGCAACGACAGAAAAAGATCCCACCAATCAGAGGAAGAGACAACGACCGAAATCATCAGGATGGACGACCCATCTGCCGCCAATGTAACTAGGTAGGATATATCGCAAGGTTCCGCCATTTAAGCGAGCGACCCCTGGGGCAGAGGGCCAACCCCCAGGAGTAGGACGACCAGGCCCACCAAACTGGTGAGCCAAGTACGTCGGAGGACGACCGGTCCTCCCCGTTATGATCAATGGCATCCCGTTGAACGTTTTACTGGACATCGGCACTCAGGTGACGACTATGCCTTATATTCTTTAGAAACGGTACTGGGCTGACTCTGTTATATTCTCCGTGGCCCAGATAGTGATTTGACAATAGTAGCCAGAAATAATCAGCCTTTGCCACAGGTGGGCTACAAGGAGGTAACATTTAAGGTGGGGAGGGTAGAATTGAAGGCCCAAGGACTGGTGATTATAGATATTGACCGGCGAGATTGTAACCCCATGATTACCTTAGGTTCTAATGTTATAGGAAACTGTCTTGCCGAAGTTATTGTCTTGTTTCAACAGGTGGCTGAGACTGCTGGTTCCAGTGAGCAACGTGTCCTGCAAAAAGAAACCAGAGCCCTGATGCAGAGACAACATGTGGAATTGTCTGGTGGAGAAGTTGGCCGTGTCACAGTGAGTGATCCGATTCACATTGCTATACCCCCCAGGAGTGAAATGTTAATATGGTGTCGGGCAGAAATAGGCCTCAGAGGTAAAGACTACCAGACCCTGGTAGAACCTGTGTATTCAGATAGTAGACCCACCATCCTGACAACCAGAGGGGTGGTTGATGTCTGAAAGGGGAGGGTACCATTACGCGTCCTTAACTGTGGAGAGAAAGAGGTCCACTTACACAGATATGCCACAATTGCTAAACTGTTCGTTGTTAATGAAAATGCAATAAAAGCATCAGAACCCTTGGTCCCGTCTGACCAGGTGGAGAACAATGGCTCTGTAGGACAGTTCAAGGATTGGTGTTAGAAGTTACATGTGGGCACTGACTCCACCCCTTCACACCAAAAACAGGGGGCTTACCTGGTGGTCCATGAGTATGAGCAGGTATTCAGCAAACACCCACTAGATTTTGGGCATGTAAAAGGGGTTCAACATCATATCCCCACTGGAAATCATGTGCCCATTAAAGAGAGGTACCGGCCTGTACCTCTAGCTGACTACCAATGTGCCAAGAGTATGCTACGAGAGATGAAGGAGGTTGGGGTAATCAGAGACAGATGTAGCACCTGGGCAGCTTCACAAGTCCTCGTTAGAAAGAAGGATGGTACAATGAGGATGTGTGTTGACTACAGGCAGATAAACCATATTACACCCAAGGATGCCTACCTGTTGCCCAGAATTGAAGAGTCATTAGCTGCTCTAAAATCTTTTAACTATTTCTCCACCTTAGATCTCACTAGTGGGTATTGGCAGGATCCTGTGGCAGAGGCGGATTAAGAAAAGACCGCCTTCACAACACCGATGGGCCTCTCCCAATTTATCTACATGCTGTTCGGACTTTACAACACACCAGGGACATTACAGAGGATGATGGAGTGCTGTCTCAGGCACAAGAATTTTGAAACCGTCCTGTTGTACCTGGATGATGTCATCATCTTCTCCAAGACTTATGAAGACCACCTGAAGCACCTGGCCAAGGTATTTGAAGCTCTGTCTAACTTTGGCCTGAAGGTAAAGCAGTCCAAGTGCCACCTGTCAAAGCCCAAAGTACAGTACCTTGGCCATGTGGGAAGTGCTGAAAGAGTGGCACCAGACCCTGACAAGGTCACCATGAGCAGGGACTGGCTGAAACCCAGCAACATCCAGGAAGACCGTCAGTTCCTCAGGTTGGTAGGCTACTACCGAAGGTTCATTAAGGACTTCACTAAGGCCACACCCCTGCAAGACCTGTTAGTGGGCCAATCCAAGAAGACCAGGAACAAGGGTCCTCTGTTTGAGTGGAACGACAGGCTGGAAGGATCCTTCACTCGGTTGAAGTTGTCTCTCATGGGAGATGAGGTACTGGCCTGACTATGACCAACCATTTGTACTCTACATAGACGCCAGCAATGTGGGACTGGGAGCAGTGTTGTCTCAGGTGCAGAAAGGCAAAGAAAGAGTAATTGCCTACGCCAGCAGGAAGCTTCGTCCCACTGAAAGGAACCCCGAAAACAACAGTTCCTTCAAGCTGGAATTCCTCGCCATAGTCTGGCCGGTAACAGAGCGGTTCAAACACTACCTGGCCTCAGCAAGATTCACCGTTTCACGGACAACAATCTTTTGACCCAACTGGAAACTGCAAAACTAGGTGCATTGGAGCAGCGATGGATGGCCCGGTTGTCCAACTATGAATTCACCAATAAGTACCGTGCGGGGCACAGGAATGCAAATGCTGAAACATTGTCCAGGATGCCCAATTTACCAGAAGTGGGAGAAGATCTCTTGAAGAGATTGAGTTACCAGCTTTCCATCGCCCCGGGGCGACTCAGTACTCTCATTATGTGAAGAACAAGGCATGACAGGCAAAAAGCCACGCTGAACCCTTTGCCCCACCATGGATGGGCAGAAATGCAGGATAGCGACCCAGCAGTCCGTCTGGTAAAATAACTGTTGACACAGGCTGATTCAGACCCTGGTCCAGATGCTCCACATGAGACTCAGCAGTTGTGGAAGGAGAAGGGCAAATTGTTTATCTACGACGGCAAGCTGTGTCGGAGGAATATCGATCCACGCACTCACGAGCTGGTCTGGCAGGTGGTAGTCCCAAGACAAGATGCGCCAATGGTTCTGGAAGTGTATCACAATGGAGCAGGACACTTCAGATGGAAGGAGTTAGAGATCCTACTTCGTAGGAGGTTCTGTTGGATTGGCATGAGAAGAGCCATTGAAAAGTGGTGCCCATGCAACCTGCGCAGAAAGGACCGTGGCAGCCAAAGGGCTTCTCTACCCCCTACAGCCCATAGTCACCAAACAGCCAATTGAACTGGTAGCTTTGGATCATGTGAAGCTAACCCCTGCCGGTCAAGCTAAGCTATGTCTATGCTTTGACCATAGAGGACCATTAATCCAGATTCCTGGTAGTCGTGCCTGTCAAGGACCACACAGCGAAGACTGCAGCCAAGGCATTCCAACAACACTTTTCTCGACCACATGGTTACCCTGAAAAGGTACTTACCGACCAAGGCCCAGCTTTTGAAGCAGAAGTATTCCAGGAGTTCTGTAACCTGCATGGATGTAAGGAGACCAGGACAACACCGTACCACCCACAGACAAATGGCATGTGTGAGAAGATGAACCAGGTGGTAATCGACCTGTTGAAGACCTTTGAAAGAAAGAAACTTTTGGCCAGAGAAGTTGCCAAATCTGTTAGATCTGTACAATCATATCCTGGTGAATTCCACCAACTGCACTCCAGCTTACCTAATGAGAGGAAGACTCGGCAAATTACCTGTTGACCTTGTTATGGGAGTTCTAACACCAGAAACAACCTCACCAGATGCAGATTGGGATACTGAGTGCCTGCATAAATACCACCAATTACAAGAATGTGTGGAAAGAAGCTTGTCCCAGACAAGACAAAGACAAGAAAGAAACTATAATCAATGTGCCCCTGCAATTCCCTTGTCACCAGGTGAACAAGTTCTAAAGCGGAAAAGAAGAATGAACAAACTTGATGACCAGTGGGAAGCAGCACCATTTAACATTATACAATCAAACTTTGATAACACTAAAGTATGTCTCATAAGCAAAGATGGAGGAGAAACCTTGAATGCGGTATCAAGGGATCATCCTAATGTGTGCCCTGTCAAACTGAGAGACAAGGAGAAAGACCCAGGTACTTCTCAACCCACAGAAGAAGAGGGAGAGCGAATTCATACTGTTCTTGGAAATTTTCCCCAGTCATGGACTCAGGTAAATCAAGCAATAGTGGTGCCCGTTTTGACTTTTCCCCAGTTGGAACTACCAGAAGGAGATGTGACTCAAAACCGCCCTGAAACTGAAGAGACTCTACACCAGCGGGCTCAAGCAGCAGACATCACACCAGCAGTGGAAACAGAGAATCCACCCCCTGCTATCTGTGAGTCTGTCATGCCCACAGTGAGCAACAGTACTCTTAGGAGATCAAGTACACCTGTGCTAGCTGGAATCCCCAGTAGCATAGTGTGAGATACCACTTACTGCATGTGTTGGGGGACACTCGCTTAACAACGGGACTCAGTCACACAGGCACGTTTTTCCCACAAAATCAGTCCATGTGGTTTATTATGGCATCATAAACCGGGTCATGCACAGTCTGTTACACTTTATGGAAAACAGTAGGCACCAACAGATGACATTAAGTTGCGACTTTAACCCCTTTCTGACCTTGGACGGGATAGTACGTCCAAGTTCAGAAGCCCCGCTTTGATGCAGGGCTCCGCGGTGAGCCCGCATCAAAGCCGGGACATGTCAGCTGTCAGGTTTGAACAGCTGACATGTGCCCGTAATAGGCGCGGGCAGAATCGCGATCTGCCCGCACCTATTAACTAGTTAAATGCCGCTGTCAAACGCAGACAGCAGCATTTAACTACCGCTTCCGGCCGGGCGGCCGGAAATGACGTCATCGCCGACCCCTGTCACATGATCGGGGGTCGGCGATGCGTCAGGATGGTAACCATAGAGGTCCAAGAGACCTCTATGGTTACTGATCACCGGTGGCTGTGAGCGCCACCCTGTGGTCGGCGCTCACAGCACACCTCCATTTCTGCTACATAGCAGCGATCAGCAGATCGCTGCTATGTAGCAGAGGCGATCGAGTTGTGCCTGCTTCTAGCCTCCCATGGAGGCTATTGAAACATGGCAAAAGTAAAAAAAAAGTAAAAAAAAATGTGAAAAAATAAAAAAAAATATAAAAGTTTAAATCACCCCCTTTCGCCCCAATCAAAACAAATCAATTTAAAAAAAAAAATCAAATCTACACATATTTGGTATCGCCGCGCTCAGTATCGCCCGATCTATCAATTAAAAAAAAGCATTAACCTGATCGCTAAACGGCGTAGCGAGAAAAAAATTCAAAACGCCAGAATTACGTTTTTTAGGTCGCCGCGACATTGCATTAAAATGCAATAACGGGCGATCAAAAGAACGTATCTGCACCAAAATGCTATCATTAAAAACGTCATCTCAGCACGCAAAAAATAAGCCCTCAACCGACTCCAGATCATGAAAAATGGAGACGCTACGAGTATCGGAAAATGGCACAATTTTTTTTTTTTTTTTTTAGCAAAGTTTGGAATTTTTTTCACCACTTAGATAAAAAATAACCTAGTCATGCTAGGTGTCTATGAACTCGTGCTGACCTGGACAATCATAATGGCAGGTGAGTTTTAGCATTTAGTTAACCTAGCAAAAAAGCCAAACAAAAAACAATTGTGGGATTGCACTTTTTTTTGCAATTTCACCGCACTTGGAATTTTTTTCCCATTTTCTAGTACACGACATGCTAAAACCAATGATGTCGTTCAAAAGTACAACTCGTCCCGCAAAAAATAAGCCCTCACATGGCCAAATTGACGGAAAAATAAAAAAGTTATGGCTCTGGGAAGGAGGGGAGTGAAAAACGAACATGGAAAAACGAAAAATCCCAAGGTCATGAAGGGGTTAACTTAGATACGTCTTATACGGCTTTTACTTACAGCTCAGACCCTACACCCACCAGCCCTCCTTGACTAGTTACCGGGGGTGTCCGTATGCCATATCAATGTCTTTAGTCATATAGCACACACGACATTGGCTCGCAGTCTCTAAACACGCTGGACCTCACTTCATTCCGTTACCGTGGGGGACCACACAGTTCATTACTGACCCCCTGTCAGTGCACACAGTTCCTTCCAGGAGCTCCTGCTTCACATGCTAACTCCTGTCAGTCCTCTCTCCTCCAGGGAAACTGCCGAACCGGGATCACCAACTTGCCTGGCAGGAACACATCAGTTAGTCCAGATCCTCAGATGAGTTGTAGCTCCCCCAATGCAGTGCCATCAAAGATTCTGCATACACCCCTTCCCATGTGCTCTTCAGGAAGTCCTACTCCCAAGACTTCCAACACAGGTTGTGCTATTCAGGAAGTCCTACTCCCAGGACTTCCAACACAGGCCACTGCATGTGCTGTTCAGGACGTCCATCCCCACCTGGGACCGTACAACACACAAGTCTCTCAGTGCGCTTTATCAGGGATCCAATCCTACTCCCAGGATCTCCCAACACACCAGTCTTCCAGATCCATGGCCTCTCAGTGCACTGTTCAGGGATCCGGTCCACACACAGGACCTCCCAACACACAAGCCATCCAGAATCTACACACTCTACATTACAGAGAGCACATAGACCATTACAGACTCCATTACAGAGACTACCCACTATTAGGGTTGAGCGACCTTGACCTTTTTGGAGTCGAGCCGTGTTTCGCGAAACCCGACTATCTTAGAAGTCGAGTCGAGTGGAATCGGCCGATTATCGCGAAAAGTCGGGTATCGTCCAAAACACAAAACCCAGTGCAAGTCAATGGGGGAGCATAGTCGGCAGTGAGTGGAGGCCAGGAAAACATCTACACTGCCCATTTTAATGGCAAAAACATCCATTCTTGTTACTGAAGCTTGTCAATCGTAATTTAGCTTATAATAATTGGAAGGCATTTGAAATTGGGGGTCATTTGGCTAAAGTTGTGGGGGGTAGGGCTGGTTCAAGTAATTAGTGGGCCCAGGAAATCTGGAACACGTCACGGCAGTGGAGCAGGGAGAGGTAAGTATTTAAACTTTGCAAGTGCTGTGATTCTGAGCAAGCAGGGGGGGCCCACTAGTTGGCATTGGCACTGGCACAGGGCCCCTCAAAGTACAGCGGTTTGTTTGCACGGCGGGGGCGCCTCCCATCGGCAGCAACACTTTTGCGTACTATGAGAGGCCCTGTGCCAGTGATGTCGCCAACTAGTATTCCTCCCCCCACCTGATGAAGGAACCTGCACTTTCATCTGCACCTTCCTCTTTGTCCCCGTGTAAGGTGGTATGGCATGCGGGAAGAGGAACCTGACTTTCAGCAGGGTCACAATCTTGCTGTGTAGCGTGCACGGGGAATTTTGCATTATGGGTCAATGTACCAGCAGACTCATCTATCACTGGCTGGGCAATGGGCAGGATGAGGAGGAAACACAGATATAGGCCCAAAGAATAAAGTGGGCTAAATGCAGTTCAAAATTGGTAACACAGGACTAACCAGGGGGCATTGCAGTGGAGGACAACTGGAATGAGAGGCTGACACAGAGAGTAGGCCCAAATCAGAAAGTAGTCGAAATGCAGTTCAAAATTGGCAACCGTAGTAAACAGGCGGCACAGCTTTGTTCAGTGGAGGAGAACAGCAAGGAGTGGCAGACACCGATAGTAGGCCCCAACCCAACTAGTAGGCCAAATGCAGTCTAACATTAACAACTACTTAACGAGAGCCTGAAAATGGAATTTCAGGACAGGAAACCAGGAGAACAGCAAGGAGCGGCAGACACTGTTAGTAGGCCCCAAACCAACTAGTACGCCAAATGCAGTTGTTCCATTTAACCACTATTTAACAAGAGCCTGAAGATAGAAGCTCAGGAAAGGCAACCTGGAGAACACCTTGGAGTGGAACACACCGTCTCTCTACACCCCATACCCATTTTGTAGGCCTAATGCAGCGTAGTTTCCAACAACTACTAAACGAGAGCATGAAGATCGAAGCAATGGAGAGGAAACCTGCGGAACACCTTGGAGTGGAACACACCATCTCTCTACACCCCATACCCATTTTGTAGGCCTAATGCAGTGTAGTTCCCAACAACTACTAAACGAGAGTCGGAAGACCGAAGCAATGTGGACGAAACCTGGGGAACACCTTGGAGTGTAACACACCATCTCTCTACACCCCATACCCAATTTGTAGGCCTAATGCAGCGTAGTTTCCAACAACTACTAAACGAGAGCATGAAGATCGAAGCAATGGCGAGGAAACCTGGGGAACACCTTGGAGTGTAACACACCATCTCTCTACACCCCATACCCAATTTGTAGGCCTAATGCAGCGTAGTTTCCAACAACTACTAAACGAGAGCATGAAGATCGAAGCAATGGAGAGGAAACCTGGGGAACACCTTGGAGTGGAACACACCATCTCTCTACACCCCATACCCAATTTGTAGGCCTAATGCAGCGTAGTTTCCAACAACTACTAAACGAGAGCATGAAGATCGAAGCAATGGAGAGGAAACCTGGGGAACACCTTGGAGTGGAACACACCATCTCTCTACACCCCATACCCATTTTGTAGGCCTAATGCAGTGTAGTTTCCAACAACTACTAAACGAGAGCATTAAGATCGAAGCAATGGCGAGGTAACCTGGGAAACACCTTGGAGTGGAACACACCATCTCTCTACACCCCATACCCAATTTGTAGGCCTAATGCAGCGTAGTTTCCAACAACTACTAAACGAGAGCATGAAGATCGAAGCAATGGAGAGGAAACCTGGGGAACACCTTGGAGTGGAACACACCATCTCTCTACACCCCATACCCAATTTGTAGGCCTAATGCAGTGTAGTTTTCTACAACTACTAAACGAGAGTCGGAAGACCGAAGCAATGTGGACGAAACCTGGGGCACACCTTGGGGCGGCAGACACCGTTAGTAGGCCCTACCAAAATTGTACCCCCAATGCAGTTTTAAAATTCCTAGAGGCTGAAAACAAGACTATTGACGCTCAGCTTTTTTCAAAGGAACACAGCTGAATTGAGTGGCGCAGACAGACACAGGTAGTAGGCCTTAAACCAAAAATGTGGCTCACTGCAGCTTAAAAAAGTTACAGGGGTACACAGGCAGCATTGCTCTGGGCAGTGGAGGACAGCTTCAATAGTGGACCGCAGACAGACTTTGTACGCCTACTATTAAAAAAAGGATGCTCTATGCAATTAAAAATAGGTTCCAGGGGTCCACGGGCAGCAGTGGTCTGGTCAGTGGACGAGTATTGGAAGGAGGGACCGCAGACAGGCGTAGTAGGCCTAACATAACAACATTAGGCTGTAGACACTTTAAAATTGGTTCCAGGGGTAAACGGGCAGCAGTGGTGTGGTCAGCGGAGGAAAATTTGAATTAGGGACTGCAGACAGACTTTGTAGGCTGTCCCCTGTGGACCAGGCATCCAACACATTAACCCAGTGCGCCGTAATGGACACGTAACTTTTTGTGGACATGCCTACTGGTCCATGCGTCTCTTGTCAGGTGCACCTTTCTACTGTTTGATTGCCTGAGTGCTATGACAATGCAGACTTTTTCATGCAGCTGGAGGGCTGGGATGGCTTTTCTCGCAAAAGAAATGTCGACTGGGTAGCTTGAACCGTGGTACAGCGTAGTTCATCTGGGCTTTCTAAATATAAAACAAAGAAAAAAAGGAGGCTCCATGCACTTTCAGCTGGGTTCCAGGGGTACACGGCCAGCATTGGTCTGGTCAGTGGAGAACTATTGGAAGGAAGGACCGCAGACAGGCCTCGAAGGCCTAACATAAAAAAAATGGGCTGGCTGTAGGCAATTTTAAATTGGTTCTAGGGGTACACGGGCAGCAGTGGTGTGGTCAGTGGAGGCCTAGTGGAAGGAGGGACCGCAGACAGGCATCGAAGGCCTAACATAATAACAGATGGCTGTAGGCAATTTTAAATTGGTTCCAGGGGAACACGGGCAGCAGTGGCCTGGTCAGTGTAGTAGTAGTAGAAAGAAAGGACCGCAGACAGGCTTCGAAGGCCTAACATAACAAAATTGGGCTGGCTGTAGGCAATTTTAAATTGGTTCCAGGGGAACACGGGCAGCAGTGGTGTGGTCAGTGGAGGCCTAGTGGAAGGAGTGACCGCAGACAGGCATCGAAGACCTAACATAATAACAGATGGCTGTAGGCAATTTTAAATTGGTTCCAGGTGAACACGGCCAGCAGTGGCCTGGTCAGTGTAGTAGTAGTAGAAAGAAAGGACTGCAGACAGGCTTCGAAGGCCTAACATAACAAAATTGGGCTGGCTGTAGGCAATTTTAAATTGGTTCCAGGGGAACACGGGCAGCAGTGGTGTGGTCAGTGGAGGCCTAGTGGAAGGAGTGACCGCAGACAGGCATCGAAGGCCTAACATAATAACAGATGGCTGTAGGCAATTTTAAATTGGTTCCAGGGGAACACGGGCAGCAGTGGCCTGGTCAGTGTAGTAGTAGTTGAAAGAACGGACCGCAGACAGGCTTCGAAGGCCTAACATAAAAAAATTGGGCTGGCTGTAGGCAATTTTAAATTGGTTCCAGGGGTACACGGGCAGCAGTGGTGTGGTCAGTGGAGGCCTAGTGGAAGGAGTGACCGCAGACAGGCATCGAAGGCCTAACATAATAACAGATGGCTGTAGGCAATTTTAAATTGGTTCCAGGGGAACACGGGCAGCAGTGGCCTGGTCAGTGTAGTAGTAGTAGAAAGAAAGGACCGCAGACAGGCTTCGAAGGCCTAACATAACAAAATTGGGCTGGCTGTAGGCAATTTTAAATTGGTTCCAGGGGAACACGGGCAGCAGTGGTGTGGTCAGTGGAGGCCTAGTGGAAGGAGTGACCGCAGACAGGCATCGAAGGCCTAACATAATAACAGATGGCTGTAGGCAATTTTAAATTGGTTCCAGGTGAACACGGCCAGCAGTGGCCTGGTCAGCGGAGGATGATTGTAATGAGTGTCTGCCAGTTAGTAGTCCAAAACAATACATAAATGTGAATGTCTCACATTAAAATCCAGCGAAAACACTAAAGGGTGCAATCTTTAGGTACAGGGGTGGGATCCTCTGTGTTGTTTGTGACCTACTAATTTGGCGCAAAGTTTTTACTTTGGTAAATAGAGGACACTGCCCCTGACTATGTTAAGTACCATTATACATGTCAACACAATGGTATTGTCAGTGGCAGGAATGGAAGGATGTCAGTGCATAGTCTAAACATTGGTGGAAGTGTGAGAGATAATTGTGGAAGTGGCAGAGCAATGTTTGACCTGGGGGTGGGTGAACTCTCTTGTGGACGGCGGTACAGGCCCAGGGCCCCTCATGTTACAACAGTGTGTCTGACGTTGCGTGCACACCACCACCGCCAGAGACACTTTATTGTACTATGAGGGACCCAGTGGCAGTGCCGTCGACCAAAAGCGGGCATACCCACCTCTTCAGACAAACAGCACTCTCACAGGTGCTTGCGCCAAGTCGCGATACCACTGCCCTGTGTGGGGAGTTTGGCCATTTAGGGAGGTGTTAACATGTCGTATGCTGGACAATCAGCTGCTGCAAATTAAGACATTTGAAAAGTCATTCACAGTAGTCCACAGGCAAGAGCTTTTCATAGGAAAGCTAGGTGTCGCCCGGGCAAGGTGGGGCAAAAGAATTCGAAATCCAGTTGTGGTTCATTTTAATGAATGTTAGATCATCAACATTTTGTGTAGCCAGACGAGTCCTTTTTTCGGTTAATATTGAACCTGCAGCACTGAATACTCTTTCTGATAGGACACTAGCTGCCGGGCAAGCAAGCTCCTGCAATGCATATTCTGCCAATTCTGGCCAGGTGTCTAATTTTGATGCCCAGTAGTGTTGAGCATTCCGATACCGCAAGTATCGGGTATCGGCCGATATTTGCGGTATCGGAATTCCGATACTGAATTCCGATACTTCCCGCGTATCGGATACCGGAATCGGAAGTTCCCAGAATTCAAATTGAACGCAGCAGCCAATGAGGAATGAATGAAAGTGTGGGCACATCCTGTTTAGCATGGTGGGCATGTAAGTACTGGCAAGGCTGGGATTGGCTGCTGAAATGATGTCACTCTGCACTATAAAAAAGCGCTGCCGCCATTTTGCGCTCACTCTGCTGTGATTTCAGTTAGGGACAGGACGCTGTGTTCTAACTGAGGGCCAGTCGAGCTAGCTAATTGCTTTATTTTCCTTTCCAAAGGCTAATTTAGCAAAACGCTGTGTGTTCTTCACTGTTCACCTTGCTCTTGCCTTGCAGCGCTGTTTTAACAGCGTTCTGCAAGGTCTCTGTGTGTGTGTGTGTGTGTGTGTGCAGCTCACTCTGTAGTCTGTGTGCAGCCATATACCCGGTTGTATTCAGCTCAGGGGGGGTTCACACTGCCTCACACAGTTGTCCTTTTTTGCTCTTAGTGCAGCCTGCTGCACATTTTTTCTCAAATTTCCTATTAGTGTTTTTCCACCAGTCTCCAGCTCTATTGTGGAAAAACACTACATAGGATAACCTAGAGGGGGGTTTTTGGGCCTTGCAGCGCCGTTTACGGCTGTCTGCACGGTCTCCGTGTGAGCCCAGCTCGCCCTGTAGTCTGTGTGCAGCCATAGCCGGTTGGATTCAGCTCAGGGTTCGTTACTGGCTCATACCTTGAGAAAAATTTTCCTTTTTTTCAAATAGTGCAGCCTGTTTAAAATTTGAAAAAAAAAATTCCTATTAGTGTCTTTCCACTCGTATCCAGCTAAATAGTGGAAAAACACTATATAGGATAACCTAGAGGAGGGTTTTTTGGCCTTGCAGCGCCGTTTACGGCTGTCTGCACGGTCTCCGTGTGAGCCCAGCTCGCCCTGTAGTCTGTGTGCAGCCATAGCCGGTTGGATTCAGCTCAGGGTTCGTTACTGGCTCATACCTTGAGAAAAATTTTCCTTTTTTTCAAATAGTGCAGCCTGTTTAAAATTTGAAAAAAAAAAAAATTCCTATTAGTGTCTTTCCACCAGTCTCCAGCTCAATTGTGGAAAAACACTACATAGGATAACCTAGAGGTTTTTTTGGGGGCCTTGCAGCGCCGTTTACGGCTGTCTGCACGGTCTCTGTGTGAGCGCAGCTCGCCCTGTAGTCTGTGTGCAGCCATAGCCGGTTGGATTCAGCTCAGGGTGCGTTACTGCCTCATACCTTGAAAAACAATTTCCTTTTTTTCAAATAGTGCAGCCAGTTTAAAATTTGAAAAAAAAAATTCCTATTAGTGTCTTTCCACTTGTATCCAGCTAAATAGTGGAAAAACACTATATAGGATAACCTAGAGGAGGGTTTCTTGGCCTTGCAGCGCCGTTTACGGCTGTCTGCACGGTCTCCGTGTGATTTAAACTAGCTCTGTAGCCCGATCTGCACCAAAAAAAAGGTTAAGTTCACCAAACACAACTTACACTTGTGTAGGCCACATTTGAAAAATAATAAAGTTTAGTCCACAATTTACAACATTAGTGTTTCTTACACCTGTTAGGAGGAGCATTACAGGAATAAGCACACTAAGGCCTTAGTACTTTTCTGCTTATCTTTATCTGTCAACCAAGATGAAGAGGGCAGGGAGTAAGGCACGTGGGCGTGGGCGCGGAGCAGGGAGAGGAGCAGGGAGAGGACGTGGTGATTCTGTGCCTGCTGCGGGCGCCGGTGACTCGTCGTCACTCAGTTTCAGCAGGGAACAGTCCTTCATGCGCAGCTTTGTCGGAGAGCGCCGTGCACCGCTGCTGCGTGAAGACCAAATTGAAGCCGTTGTCGGGTGGATGGCAGCTAACGCCTCGGCATCGACTTCAGTTAGTGCCACATCCTCTCAGGCACAGAGCACTGGAGAGCAGCCATCTGTCTCTTCACCACCTGCCAAATTGGCCAGGCAGTCAGAGAGCCCAGGACAGGAGCCGTCTCTACTTCTGTTCTCTGAATCTCTTGGCTTGGAAACAGGGGGCCAGCCAAGCAGCATTGGAGAAATGGAAGAAGAGGCAGTGTGCAGTGATGCCCAACACCTTTTTCTCTCTGACTCTGAAGAGGCAGGTGGGCCAGTGCCTCCGGTGACCACAGCGCAGTACGCATCTGATGATGAAACTCAGGTGCCGCTTTCTCGTGCGTACTGTGCTGCTGAGACTACCCAGGAGGAGCAGTTGGTGGCAGAGGGTAGTGGAGATGATGAGGTCCTTGACCCATCGTGGCGTGAGGAACAGGAAGGTGGTGGGAGCAGCTCAGAGGAAGAGCTTCCTCTTACGGGCCAAAGAGGGAGAGGGAGGGGGAAGACTGCGGAGCCTGTAGCCTCCACTTTGGCACCCGTTAGGAGCCTGTCTCTTTCCAAAGCCAAAAAGGGCGCTCCCAAGACTTGCAGTGCCTGGTCCTTTTTTGACACAGTTGCAGATGACATTTGTTTTGTCAAATGCAAGCTGTGTCATCATAAAGTAAAAAGAGGGAAAAATGTCAGCAACCTCAATACCACAAATATGTGGAAACATGTGCGGACCAGGCACGCGGTGGAGTTACAGAAACACACTGAAGATGTAGGCCAACCAACAGCGGCAGCTACCACCTCTTCAGCTCGTGTTGCCTCTTCCTCCAGCTCACGCACAGCTGGTTTGGCTTCCTCCCAGAGACCTTGTGTAATTCCACCCACAGCACCACCTTCCCAGTCATCCTCACACTCCCAGTCTACTCTACAGCCATCGGTAGTACAGGCATGGGAGAAAAGGCGGGCATTCTCGGCCAACCACCCCCGAGCACAGGCTCTGAATGCAGGCATTGCCAAACTGTTGTCCCTGGAAATGCTCTCGTTCAGGCTGGTGGAGACTGACAGCTTCCGTGACTTGATGGCATTGGCAGTCCCACAGTACAAGGTGCCCAGCCGCTTTTACTTCAGCAGGCAGGCTGTCCCTGCCCTGCACAGGCATGTTGAGGCAAACATAAAACATGCGCTACTGAACGCCGTCAGTAGCAAGGTCCACCTCACCACCGATGCGTGGACCAGTCAGCATGGACAGGGGCGATATGTTTCCCTCACTGCCCATTGGGTTAATGTTGTTGAGCCAGGTACAGATCGTGCGAGTGGCGCAGGACGTGTCCTGCCCACTCCAAGGATTGCAGGAATCCAGTCTGTACGCATCGACTCCTCCTCTTACACCAGTTCCTCTGATTCCTCTCTGCAGGATCCGTCACAGTCCACCCCCACATGGACCCGTGAACGTTTACCTATGACCGACATGAGCACAGCCGTGGCCAAACGTCAGCAGGCCGTCTTGAAACTAGTTTCATTGGGGCATCGAAGCCACACAGCGCAGGAGCTCTGGAATGCCATAAAGCAGGAGAGCGATGTGTGGTTACTGCCAGCGAATCTCCAGCCAGGCATGGTAGTGTGTGACAATGGCCGAAATCTGGTGGCAGCTTTGGCCCTTGGCAACCTCACTCACATCCCATGTCTGGCACATGTGCTCAATTTGGTTGTGCAGAGTTTTCTGAGGGACTATCCGGATCTTGATGCCCTGCTGCACAAGGTCCGCCTAGAGTGTGCTCACTTGCGGCGTTCCAGCTTGGCCAGATCCCGCATTGCTGCTCTGCAGCGCCGATTCCGCCTTCCGGAACACCGCATCATATGTGACCTACCTACCCGGTGGAATTCCACGTTACATATGTTGGAGCGGTTGTGTGAGCAGCAGCAAGCAGTTATGGAGTACCAGCTGCATCAGGCGCAAAGAAGTCGCAGTCAGCGCCGATCAGACTTCACAACCACAGAGTGGGCCACTATGAAGGACGTCTGCCAGGTTTTGCGTCCTTTTGATTATTCCACGCGGATGGCAAGTGCAGATGATGCACTAGTCAGCATGACTGTCCCCCTTATCTGCCTGCTTCAGCAAACTTTGCAAGGGTTAAGGGATGATGTGGTGGAAGAGGTGGAGGATGAGGAGTCACCTTTTCCATCAGCTTCTGGAGAGTCAGCGCCACGTGGTTCCTCACAAAGGGGTACGCAGGGGCCAATTTGTGAGGAGGATGAGGAGGAGTCAATGGAGGAGGAAGAGCTCCGTCCAGAGGAGGGAGCGACACAATTGTCCAGTGGTCAGTGTGTACAGCGAGGGTGGGGTGATGACGAGCGGGCAGAGATCATGTCTCAAGCAGGGGACAGCGTTTCTGGGCCGGTTGGCACTCTGCAGCACATGGTGGATTTCATGCTGCAGTGCCTGAGAAACGACCGCCGCATCGACCACATTCTCAACATGCCTGATTATTGGGTGTTCACCCTCCTCGATCCTCGCTACCGGGACAACGTCCAAAACCTCATCCCTGCGTTGACCCGGGAGCGTAAATTGCGGGAGTACCACGACACACTGGTGAATTCCATCATCTTCTCCTGTCCAACTGAGAGGAGTGCTGCTAGTGCTTTACAAAGCAGCTCAGTGCGTCGAGGCAGTGGGGGAGGCTCTGCCCAAAGAGGGAGCAGAAGCAGTGCCTCTGCCCAAGGCAAGCCCAGTATGGCACAACTCTGGCACACTTTTGTGTGCCCGCCCCAAATGTCTACACCATCACCGGCGGCTCCAGTCAGCAGGAGGCAACGGTTCCGTCAGATGGTGACAGACTACATGGCTTGCCCTCTTACTGTACTCCCAGACGGCTCTTCCCCGTTCAAGTTTTGGGTCTCTAAGCTGGATACATGGCCAGAGCTAAGCCAGTATGCATTGGAGGTGCTGGCTTGCCCTGCGGCTAGTGTCTTATCGGAACGTGTCTTTAGTGCCGCAGGTGGTGTACTAACAGACCGTCGCATGCGACTATCCTCCGATAACGTTGACCGGCTTACTTTCCTGAAAATGAACCAGGCCTGGATCTCGCAGGAATTTGCCACTCCTCTGCCTGATTAAGTAATTGGGTGTCATCCAGGTCTCCTGCTGTGTTCATCTTTCTACCACCTGAACTGCTATTCCTGGGCTCCAACACCGCCAGTTGCGGCTCAGAAGTGCAGGCTGCACAGTAAAAACATACGACCCAGTGTTATTGGGTTTCAGTAACGTCAGCTGATCCCCAGCTGTGTAGCCGGCAATGTGTCCTGCGACCGCCACGCTGGCACAACAACCTAAATGTAAGGGAACCTGTCCCCCCCCCCCCCCCGTCGTTTGTTACTGAAAGAGCCATCTTGTGCAGCAGTAATGCTGCACAAGGAAAAGGTAGCTCTTTTTTTTTAGCTCTTTGCACACGCAGAACTTAACACTTATAAAATGTGTTCACTGATACCGTTATACCGTCCCGGAGCTGGGACTTTCCTTCGTAATGTGACGCAGCACAGCCGTCATTCCTACCCCCTTGGTGCCATGCGCTGCCTCCTCAGCGTTGTTTTAAGCTGTCACGGAGCCTGCGCTGTTCTGTTATCCCTTGGGCATGCCCTATTTGCGCTGCCTGTCTTCTGACATAATTTGGTGT
The DNA here is from genome assembly GCF_032444005.1 of Ranitomeya imitator. Lineage (NCBI taxonomy): Eukaryota > Metazoa > Chordata > Amphibia > Anura > Dendrobatidae > Ranitomeya > Ranitomeya imitator. The sequence continues at coordinate 609,327,380 of NC_091285.1, read as the reverse complement.
CAGGCTGGCTGCGCCTGTGCGGCCGCGGTGCCCGAGATCCCGCCTCGCAGTGTCTTCTGATTGAGTCACACTGCGGGCCTGGGATCCATGGGCATGCGCAGTGCATATCTTCCCCTCGGGCTCTCGCTCATTTCCCTCCGCCTTCTTTAGACTGTGCGCCGTCAGCTGATCCCTAGCATGCCACGGCCGTGACACCGCACAGTCTGAAGAAGAGGGAAGGAGGGGAGTGAGAGTCGAGGTTATGCACTGTGCATGCCCATGGTTCCAAGGCCCGCAGTGGGATTACGTTAGATGAGACTGCGAGGTGGGATCTGGAGCAGCGTGGACGCACAGGCACTGACAGCCTGACACCAAATTATGTCAGAAGACAGGCAGCGCTAATTGGGCATGGCCAAGGGCTAACAGAACAGCGCAGGCTCCGTGGCAGCTTAAAACAACGCTGAGGAGGCAGCGCACGGCATCAAGGGGATAGGAATGACAGCTGTGCTGTGTCCCATTACGAAGGAAATTCGCACCTCCGGAACGGTTTAACGGTATAAAGGGACACATTTTTAGTGTTTACTTCGGTGTTTGCAAGGAGCATAATTAAAAGAGCAACCTTTTCCTTTTGCATCCTTAGTGCTGCACAACATGGCTCTTTCAGCTACAAACGTCTTGGGGGGGGGGGGTTAAAGGTTTCCTTTCAACTTGCTCCAATCAGGCTTCGGCCTACACTCTGTTCCTCTGCTCCTCCTGCTGTCCCTGGGCTCTAACACCGCCAGTTGGTGCCTGGAAGTGCTGTGTGCACAGTCAACAGTCGCTCCTCTGTTATTGGGGTTCAGTAACGTCAGCTGATCCCCAGCTGTGTGTGCGGCAATACCTCCAATCTGCTCCTCCTGCTGTCCCTGGGCTCTAACACCACCAGTTGGTGCCTGGAAGTGCTGTGTGCACAGTCAACAGTCGCTCCTCTGTTATTGGGGTTCAGTAACGTCAGCTGATCCCCAGCTGTGTGTGCGGCAATACCTCCAATCTGCTCCTCCTGCTGTCCCTGGGCTCTAACACCGCCAGTTGGTGCCTGGAAGTGCTGTGTGCACAGTCAACAGTCGCTCCTCTGTTATTGGGGTTCAGTAACGTCAGCTGATCCCCAGCTGTGTATCCGGCAACGTGTCATGCGACCGCCACGCTGGCACAACTAAAATGTAAGGGGACCTGTCCCCCCCCCCCCCCTAGGCGTTTGTTACTGAAAGAGCCACCATGTGCAGCACTAATACTGCACAAGGGAAAGGTCGCTCTTGAAATTATGCTCCTTGCAAACGCTGAACTACACACTCATGTAATGTGTCCCCTCACACCGTCCAACCGTCCCGGAGGTGGGACTTTCCTTTGTAATGTGACGCAGCACAGCCGTCATTGCTACCCCCTTGGCACCGTGCGCTGCCTCCTTAGCGTTGTTTGATTCCGTCATGGACCCTGCGCTGTTATGTTATCCCTTGGCCATGCACAGTTTGCGCTGCCCGTCCTCTGACATCATTTGTTGTCGTCCTGGCTGCGCCTGTGCGTCCACGCTGCCCGAAATCACACCTCGCAGTGTCGTCTAATGTGATCCCACAGTGGGCCTGGTATCCATGGCCATGCGCAGTGCATATACTAGCCTCTCACTCCCCTTCTTCACGCTTCTTCAGACTAGGCGGCGTCAGCTGATCCCTAATAGCATGCCACGGCCGTGACGCCGCACAGTCTGAAGAAGCAGGAAGGAGGTGAGTGAGAGGCGATGATATGCACTGCGCATGCCCATGGATCCCTGGCCCGCAGTGGGACTACATTAGATGACACTGCAAGGTTGGATCTCGGGCAGCTTGGACGCACAGGCACTGCCAGCCTGACACCTACATGATGTCAGAAGACGGGCACCGCTAACTGTGCATGGCCAAGGGATAACATTACAGTGCGGGCTCCGTGACAGAACCAAACAACGTTGAGGAGGTGGTGCCCGGCACCAAGGGGGTTGGAATGACGGCTGTGCTGTGTCACATTACAAAGGAAAGTCCCACTTCCGGGATGGTTTGACGGTGTGAGGGGACACATTATATGAGTGTGTACTTCAGCGTTTGCAAGGAGCATAATTTTCGGAGCCACCATTTTCCATGTGCAGTATTACTGCTGTACAAGATGGCTCTTTCAGCAACAAATGCCTGGGGGGGGGGGTTAAAGGTTCCCTTTCAACTTGCTCCACTGCAGGCTTCGGCCTACACTCTGCTCCTCTTTGATTCCCTGGGTTTCAACACTGTCAGTTGCCACCTGGAAGTGTTGTCTACACAGAAAAAAACACTAGGTGATGTGTCAGTGGGGTTCAGCACCGCCAGCTGTTCCCCTGCTGTGTAGTCGGCAACGTGTCCAGCACAAGCCACGCTGGCACAACAGAACAAAAGCTGCCACCAGTGCAGGCTTCGGCCTACACTCTGCTCCTCTCCTCCTCCTGCTGACCCTGGGCTCAAACACCGCTAGTTTTTGCCCGGAAGTGCTAGCTGCACAGAGAAAAACACCAGCCAATGTGTTAGTGGGGTTCAGCAACGCCAGCTGTTCCCCTGCTGTGTAGCCGGCAACGTGACCTGCAAACGCCATGCAGGCACAGGAACTGAAATTAAAAGGGAACCTGGCCCCACCCCCCCAGGTGTTTCTATGTATAACAGCCACCTAGTACAGCAGTACTGCTGCATTTGTACAAGGTGGCTGACTTTTTCTCCTTGCCCACGTGGAACTCAACACGTACAAAATGTGTCTCATTGAGACCATTCCACTGTCCCTGAGGTGTGACTTTCCTTTGTAATGATACGCAGCACCCCCCTTGGTAGCGTTTCCCGTCTTTTGTCATCATGGTTAGCTGGCTGCGCCTGTGCATCCGCCCTGCTAGAAACAACGCCCCTCGTTGTCATATTTATTTTGTCAGCGAGGGTGTGGTTTATGGGCACGAGCAGTGCATATGTTCGCCTGTCTTAACTCATCTCCTTCCGCCTTCTTCAGACTGTGCGGCCTCCTGGCCGTGGTAGGCGATAAGGGATCAGCTGAGGCCGCCCAGTCTGGAGCAGGTGTAAGGACATGTGTAAGCGGCAAACCTATTTACTGCACAAGGCCACGAATCCCAGCCACGCAGTGTGATTTTTTGAAAACACACTGTGGGTCTGGGATTCATGTCCATCGCTAACCGCAACGGCCGACATGAAATGAGGTCAGAAGACAGGAAGCGCTCACAGCGCATGGCCAAGGGATCACAATAGCGCAGACTCCTGTACAGCAAATAACAACGCTCAGGAATCTGCGCCCAGTACCTAGGTGCAAATTTTGACACCTGTGCTGCGTCTCGTTAAAAAGACAAGTCACGCCTCCACAACTGTTTGACAGTATAATGGGCTAAATAGTGTACGTGTTTTAGTCAGCGTGTGCAAGGAGCAAAACAAATAGAGCAACCTTTTACTTGTGCAGCATTAATGCTGCACAAGGTGTGGCTCTTGTACCTTGCAACACCTGAGGGGGGGGTTAAAGGTAACCTTTGAAATTGGTTCAACTAGGCTTCGGCCTACACTCTGCTCCTCTACTCCTCCTGCTGACCCTGGGCTCAAACACCGCTAGTTTTTGCCCGGAAATGCTAGCTGCACAGAGAAAAACACCAGCCAATGTGTTAGTGGGGTTCAGCACCGCCAGCTGTTCCCCTGCTGTGTAGTCGGCAACGTGTCCAGCACAAGCCACGCTGGCACAACAGAACAAAAGCTGCCACCAGTGCAGGCTTCGGCCTACACTTTGCTCCTCTCCTCCTCCTGCTGACCCTGGGCTCAAACAACGCCAGTTTCTGCCCGGACATGCTAGCTGCACAGAGAAAAACACCAGCCAATGTGTTAGTGGGGTTCAGCACCGCCTGCTGTTCCCCCGCTGTGTAGCCGGCATCGTGTCCAGCACAAGCCACGCTGGCACAACCGACCAAAAGCTGCCACCAGTGCAGGCTTCGGCCTACACTTTGCTCCTCTCCTCCTCCTCCTGCTGACCCTGGGCTCTAACACCGCTAGTTTTTGCCCGGACATGCAATCTGCACAGAGAAAAACACCAGTCAATGTGTCAGTGGGGTTCAGCAACGCCAGCTGTTCCCCTGCTGTGTAGCTTGCAACGTGACCTGCAAACGCCACGCAGGCACATGAACTGAAATTGAAGGGAGCCTGCCCCCCACCCACAGGTGTTTCTATGTATATCAGCCACCTTGTACAGCAGTACTGCTGCATTTGTACGAGGTGGCTGACTTTTTCTCCTTGCCCACGTGGAACTCAACACGTACAAAATGTGTCTCATTAGAGACCATTACAATGTCCCTGAGGTGTGACTTTCCTTTGTAATGACACGCAGCACCACCCTTGTTAGCGCTGCCCGTCTTTTGACATCATTGGTTAGCTGGCTGCGCCTGTGCATCTCCCCTGCTCGAAACAACGGCCCTCGGTGTCTTATTTTTTTGGACAGCGAGGGTGTGATTGATGGGCATGTGCAGTGCATATGTTTGCCTGTGTTCACTCATCTCCTTCCGCCTTCTTCAGACTGGGTGTCCTCATGGCCGCGGCAGGCGATAAGGGATCAGATGAGGCCGCCCAGTCTGAAGCAGGTGTAAGGACATGTGTGAGCGGCAAACATATTTAGTGCACCAGGGCACAAATCCCAGCACCGCAGTGTGATTTTTTAAAAACACACTGTGGGTCTGGGATTCATGTCCATCGCTAACCGCAACGGCCGACATGAAATGAGGTCAGAAGACAGGAAGCGCTCACAGCGCATGGCCAAGGGATCACAATAGCGCAGACTCCTGTACAGCAAATAACAACGCTCAGGAATCTGCGCCCAGTACCTAGGTGCAAATTTTGACACCTGTGCTGCGTCTCGTTAAAAAGACAAGTCACGCCTCCACAACTGTTTGACAGTATAATGGGCTAAATAGTGTACGTGTTTAATTCAGCGTGTGCAAGGAGCAAAATTAAATAGAGCAACCTTTGACTTGTGCATCATTAATGCTGTTCAAGGTGTGGCTCTTGTACCTTGCAACACCTGAGGGGGGGGTTAAAGGTAACCTTTGAAATTGGTTCAACTAGGCTTCGGCCTACACTCTGCTCCTCTACTCCTCCTGCTGACCCTGGGCTCAAACACCGCTATTTTTTGCCCGGAAATGCTAGCTGCACAGAGAAAAACACCAGCCAATGTGTTAGTGGGGTTCAGCACCGCCAGCTGTTCCCCTGCTGTGTAGTCGGCAACGTGTCCAGCACAAGCCACGCTGGCACAACAGAACAAAAGCTGCCACCAGTGCAGGCTTCGGCCTACACTTTGCTCCTCTCCTCCTCCTGCTGACCCTGGGCTCAAACAACGCCAGTTTCTGCCCGGACATGCTAGCTGCACAGAGAAAAACACCAGCCAATGTGTTAGTGGGGTTCAGCACCGCCAGCTGTTCCCCCGCTGTGTAGCCGGCATCGTGTCCAGCACAAGCCACGCTGGCACAACCGACCAAAAGCTGCCACCAGTGCAGGCTTCGGCCTACACTTTGCTCCTCTCCTCCTCCTCCTGCTGACCCTGGGCTCTAACACCGCTAGTTTTTGCCCGGACATGCAATCTGCACAGAGAAAAACACCAGTCAATGTGTCAGTGGGGTTCAGCAACGCCAGCTGTTCCCCTGCTGTGTAGCTTGCAACGTGACCTGCAAACGCCACGCAGGCACATGAACTGAAATTGAAGGGAGCCTGCCCCCCCCCCCCAGGTGTTTCTATGTATAACAGCCACCTTGTACAGCAGTACTGCTGCATTTGTACAAGGTGGCTGACTTTTTCTCCTTGCACACGTGGAACTCAACAAGTACAAAATGTGTCTCATTACAGACCATTACAATGTCCCTGAGGTGTGACTTTCCTTTTTAATGACACGCAGCACCCCCATTGTTAGCGCTGCCCGTCTCCTGACATCATTGGTTGGCTGGCTGTGCCTGTGCGTCCCCCCTGCCCGACACAACGCCCCCCGTTGTCTCATATATTTTGACTGCGAGGGTGTGATTGATGGGCACGAGCAGTGCATATGTTCCCCTGTATTCACTCCCCTCCTTCCGCCTTCTTCTGACTGTGCGGCCTCATGGCCGCGGCATGCGATAAGGGATCAGCTGAGGCCGCCCAGTCTGAAGCAGGTGTAAGGACATGTGTGAGCGGCGAACATATTTACTGCACAAGGCCACGAATCCCAGCACCGCAGTGTGACTTTAGGAAAAGCCACTGTGGGTCTGGGATTTATGGCCATCGTTAACCGCACCGGCCAACATGAAATGAGGTCATGAGACGGCCTGCACTAACAGGGTATTGCCAAGGGATAACACAAGAGCGCAGTTTCCTGTACTGCAAATAACAACGGTAAGGAATCTGCGCACAGCACCTAGGTGTAAATTTGTACACCTGTGCTGCGTCTCCTTAAAAAGACTAGTAGTCACGCCTCCACTACTGTTTGACAGTATAATGGGCTAAATAGTGTACGTGTTTAATTCAGCGTGTGCAAGGAGCAAAATTAAATAGAGCAACCTTTGACTTGTGCATCAATAATGCTGTTCAAGGTGTGGCTCTTGTACCTTGCAACACCTGAGGGGGGGGTTAAAGGTAACCTTTGAAATTGGTTCAACTAGGCTTTGGCCAACACTCTGCTCCTCTACTCCTCCTGCTGACCCTGGGCTCAAACACCGCTAGTTTTTGCCCGGAAATGCTAGCTGCACAGAGAAAAACACCAGCCAATGTGTTAGTGGGGTTCAGCACCGCCAGCTGTTCCCCTGCTGTGTAGTCGGCAACGTGTCCAGCACAAGCCACGCTGGCACAACAGAACAAAAGCTGCCACCAGTGCAGGCTTCGGCCTACACTTTGCTCCTCTCCTCCTCCTGCTGACCCTGGGCTCAAACAACGCCAGTTTCTGCCCGGACATGCTAGCTGCACAGAGAAAAACACCAGCCAATGTGTTAGTGGGGTTCAGCACCGCCAGCTGTTCCCCTGCTGTGCAGCTTGCAACGTGACCTGCAAACGCCACGCAGGCACATGAACTGAAATTGAAGGGAGCCTGCCCCCCCCCCCCCAGGTGTTTCTATGTATAACAGCCACCTTGTACAGCAGTACTGCTGCATTTGTACAAGGTGGCTGACTTTTTCTCCTTGCACACGTGGAACTCAACAAGTACAAAATGTGTCTCATTACAGACCATTACAATGTCCCTGAGGTGTGACTTTCCTTTTTAATGACACGCAGCACCCCCATTGTTAGCGCTGCCCGTCTCCTGACATCATTGGTTGGCTGGCTGTGCCTGTGCGTCCCCCCTGCCCGACACAACGCCCCCCGTTGTCTCATATATTTTGACTGCGAGGGTGTGATTGATGGGCACGAGCAGTGCATATGTTCCCCTGTATTCACTCCCCTCCTTCCGCCTTCTTCTGACTGTGCGGCCTCATGGCCGCGGCATGCGATAAGGGATCAGCTGAGGCCGCCCAGTCTGAAGCAGGTGTAAGGACATGTGTGAGCGGCGAACATATTTACTGCACAAGGCCACGAATCCCAGCACCGCAGTGTGACTTTAGGAAAAGCCACTGTGGGTCTGGGATTTATGGCCATCGTTGACCGCACCGGCCAACATGAAATGAGGTCATGAGACGGCCTGCACTAACAGGGTATTGCCAAGGGATAACACAAGAGCGCAGTTTCCTGTACTGCAAATAACAACGGTAAGGAATCTGCGCACAGCACCTAGGTGTAAATTTGTACACCTGTGCTGCGTCTCCTTAAAAAGACTAGTAGTCACGCCTCCACTACTGTTTGACAGTATAATGGGCTAAATAGTGTACGTGTTTAATTCAGCGTGTGCAAGGAGCAAAATTAAATAGAGCAACCTTTGACTTGTGCATCAATAATGCTGTTCAAGGTGTGGCTCTTGTACCTTGCAACACCTGAGGGGGGGGTTAAAGGTAACCTTTGAAATTGGTTCAACTAGGCTTTGGCCAACACTCTGCTCCTCTACTCCTCCTGCTGACCCTGGGCTCAAACACCGCTAGTTTTTGCCCGGAAATGCTAGCTGCACAGAGAAAAACACCAGCCAATGTGTTAGTGGGGTTCAGCACCGCCAGCTGTTCCCCTGCTGTGTAGTCGGCAACGTGTCCAGCACAAGCCACGCTGGCACAACAGAACAAAAGCTGCCACCAGTGCAGGCTTCGGCCTACACTTTGCTCCTCTCCTCCTCCTGCTGACCCTGGGCTCAAACAACGCCAGTTTCTGCCCGGACATGCTAGCTGCACAGAGAAAAACACCAGCCAATGTGTTAGTGGGGTTCAGCACCGCCAGCTGTTCCCCTGCTGTGCAGCTTGCAACGTGACCTGCAAACGCCACGCAGGCACATGAACTGAAATTGAAGGGAGCCTGCCCCCCCCCCTAGGTGTTTCTATGTATAACAGCCACCTTGTACAGCAGTACTGCTGCATTTGTACAAGGTGGCTGACTTTTTCTCCTTGCACACGTGGAACTCAACAAGTACAAAATGTGTCTCATTACAGACCATTACAATGTCCCTGAGGTGTGACTTTCCTTTTTAATGACACGCAGCACCCCCATTGTTAGCGCTGCCCGTCTCCTGACATCATTGGTTGGCTGGCTGTGCCTGTGCGTCCCCCCTGCCCGACACAACGCCCCCCGTTGTCTCATATATTTTGACTGCGAGGGTGTGATTGATGGGCACGAGCAGTGCATATGTTCCCCTGTATTCACTCCCCTCCTTCCGCCTTCTTCTGACTGTGCGGCCTCATGGCCGCGGCATGCGATAAGGGATCAGCTGAGGCCGCCCAGTCTGAAGCAGGTGTAAGGACATGTGTGAGCGGCGAACATATTTACTGCACAAGGCCACGAATCCCAGCACCGCAGTGTGACTTTAGGAAAAGCCACTGTGGGTCTGGGATTTATGGCCATCGTTAACCGCACCGGCCAACATGAAATGAGGTCATGAGACGGCCTGCACTAACAGGGTATTGCCAAGGGATAACACAAGAGCGCAGTTTCCTGTACTGCAAATAACAACGGTAAGGAATCTGCGCACAGCACCTAGGTGTAAATTTGTACACCTGTGCTGCGTCTCCTTAAAAAGACTAGTAGTCACGCCTCCACTACTGTTTGACAGTATAATGGGCTAAATAGTGTACGTGTTTAATTCAGCGTGTGCAAGGAGCAAAATTAAATAGAGCAACCTTTGACTTGTGCATCAATAATGCTGTTCAAGGTGTGGCTCTTGTACCTTGCAACACCTGAGGGGGGGGTTAAAGGTAACCTTTGAAATTGGTTCAACTAGGCTTTGGCCAACACTCTGCTCCTCTACTCCTCCTGCTGACCCTGGGCTCAAACACCGCTAGTTTTTGCCCGGAAATGCTAGCTGCACAGAGAAAAACACCAGCCAATGTGTTAGTGGGGTTCAGCACCGCCAGCTGTTCCCCTGCTGTGTAGTCGGCAACGTGTCCAGCACAAGCCACGCTGGCACAACAGAACAAAAGCTGCCACCAGTGCAGGCTTCGGCCTACACTTTGCTCCTCTCCTCCTCCTGCTGACCCTGGGCTCAAACAACGCCAGTTTCTGCCCGGACATGCTAGCTGCACAGAGAAAAACACCAGCCAATGTGTTAGTGGGGTTCAGCACCGCCAGCTGTTCCCCTGCTGTGCAGCTTGCAACGTGACCTGCAAACGCCACGCAGGCACATGAACTGAAATTGAAGGGAGCCTGCCCCCCACCCCCAGGTGTTTCTATGTATAACAGCCACCTTGTACAGCAGTACTGCTGCATTTGTACAAGGTGGCTGACGTTTTCTCCTTGCCCACGTGGAACTCAACACGTACAAAATGTGTCTCTTTGAGACCATTCCACTGTCCCTGAGGTGTGACTTTCCTTTCTAATGATACGCAGCACCCCCCTTGGTAGCGCTTCCCGTCTTCTGACATCATTGGTTGGCTACTTGCGCCTGTTCGTCCGCCCTGCCTGAATAAAATGCTCCTCGTTGTCTTAATTATTTTGACTGCGAGGGTGTGATTGATGGGCACGAGCAGTGCATATCTTCGCCTGTCTTAACTCATCTCCTTCCGCCTTCTTCAGACTGTGCAGCCTCATGGCCGCGGCATGCGAGAAGGGATCAGCAGAGGCCGCCCAGTCTGAAGCAGGTGTAAGGACGTGTGTGAGCGGCCAAAATATTTACTGCTCAAGGCCACGAATCCCAGCACCGCAGTGTGGCTTTATGAAAAGACACTGTGGGTCTGGGATTTATGGCCATCGTTAACCGCACCGGCCAACATGAAATGAGGTCATAAGATGGGCAGCGCTAACAGGGCATTGCCAAGGGATAACACAAGAGCGCAGACTCCTGTACAGCAAATAACAACGCTCAGGAAGCTGCGCCAAGCACCAAGGCGTTATTTTGGACACCTGTGCTGCGTCTCATCAAAAAACCAAGTCACGCATCCACTACAGTTTGACTGTAGAATGGGGTAAATTGTGTATGTCTTTCATTCAGCGTGTGCAAGTAGACAAATTAATAGAGCAACCTTTCACTTGTGCAGCATTAATACTGCACAAGGTGTGTCTCTTGTACTTTGTAACACCTGAGGGGGGGGTTAAAGGTTTCCTTTGAAATTGGTTCAACTAGGCTTCGGCCTACACTCTGCTCCTCTCCTCCTCCTCCTGCTTCAACACGGGCTCTAACATCGCAAGTTTTTGCCCGCAAGTGCTAGCTGCACAGATAAAAACACACGCCATTGTGTTAGTGGGGTTCAGCAACGCCAGCTGTTCCCCCAGTGTGTAGCCGGCAAAGTGTCCTGCAAACGCAACGCAGACACAAAGCTGCCTCCAGTGCAGGCTTCGGCCTACACTCATCTCCCCCTGCTTACCCTTTGCTCCAACACCGCTAGTTGGGGCTCTAGGAAGACAATCTTTAATAGGCAAGGCAACGCATCCGGGTTCCAGCACCGCCAGCTGGTTCTCGGCAGTGTTCTTGTCACAGGTACTCCCTCGTGCCAAGCCTGGTTTCAGCACCGTCAGCTGTTTCCGGGTTGTGTCAACTTCACTGAGACGCCTATGCTTGCCCCGTCGTGGGGCGGTCGAGTTAGCCAACTCCAGGGTGCCTCCAGTTTAGGAGCTTCCTATGTGGGCTGCGTGAACTGGTAGTCAAGGCTGGTTCTGTAGTGCCAGTAGGCCCAGCTCCCCCTGTAGGACTGTTGGGGTTCGGTAACTGCGGCTGCCTCGCGGCCTAGCTGTTCTCTCCTCTCCTGTGGGCCTTGGGGTCCACCACCTGGTTCCAGCACCGTCAGCTGGTTCCGGGCCGAGCCTTTGGCTTAGGTGCCTCCTCCTGGGTATCCGAGTTCCGCCAACGCCAGGCGGTCCTTGGTAGTGCTTTTAAGCGCGGGCACCTACAGCTTAGTAACCGGGTTCCAGCACCGTCAGCTGGTCCTCGGTCGTGCCATTGGCTCTTGCACACTGGGGCAACGCATCCGGGTTCCAGCACCGCCAGCTGGTTCTCGGCAGTGTTCTTGTCACAGGTACTCCCTCGTGCCAAGCCTGGTTTCAGCACCGTCAGCTGTTTCCGGGTTGTGTCAACTTCACTGAGACGCCTATGCTTGCCCCGTCGTGGGGCGGTCGAGTTAGCCAACTCCAGGGTGCCTCCAGTTTAGGAGCTTCCTATGTGGGCTGCGTGAACTGGTAGTCAAGGCTGGTTCTGTAGTGCCAGTAGGCCCAGCTCCCCCTGTAGGACTGTTGGGGTTCGGTAACTGCGGCTGCCTCGCGGCCTAGCTGTTCTCTCCTCTCCTGTGGGCCTTGGGGTCCACCACCTGGTTCCAGCACCGTCAGCTGGTTCCGGGCCGAGCCTTTGGCTTAGGTGCCTCATCCTGGGTATCCGAGTTCCGCCAACGCCAGGCGGTCCTTGGTAGTGCTTTTAAGCGCGGGCACCTACAGCTTAGTAACCGGGTTCCAGCACCGTCAGCTGGTCCTCGGTCGTGCCATTGGCTCTTGCACACTGGGGCAACGCATCCGGGTTCCAGCACCGCCAGCTGGTTCTCGGCAGTGTTCTTGTCACAGGTACTCCCTCGTGCCAAGCCTGGTTTCAGCACCGTCAGCTGTTTCCGGGTTGTGTCAACTTCACTGAGACGCCTATGCTTGCCCCGTCGTGGGGCGGTCGAGTTAGCCAACTCCAGGGTGCCTCCAGTTTAGGAGCTTCCTATGTGGGCTGCGTGAACTGGTAGTCAAGGCTGGTTCTGTAGTGCCAGTAGGCCCAGCTCCCCCTGTAGGACTGTTGGGGTTCGGTAACTGCGGCTGCCTCGCGGCCTAGCTGTTCTCTCCTCTCCTGTGGGCCTTGGGGTCCACCACCTGGTTCCAGCACCGTCAGCTGGTTCCGGGCCGAGCCTTTGGCTTAGGTGCCTCCTCCTGGGTATCCGAGTTCCGCCAACGCCAGGCGGTCCTTGGTAGTGCTTTTAAGCGCGGGCACCTACAGCTTAGTAACCGGGTTCCAGCACCGTCAGCTGGTCCTCGGTCGTGCCATTGGCTCTTGCACACTGGGGCAACGCATCCGGGTTCCAGCACCGCCAGCTGGTTCTCGGCAGTGTTCTTGTCACAGGTACTCCCTCGTGCCAAGCCTGGTTTCAGCACCGTCAGCTGTTTCCGGGTTGTGTCAACTTCACTGAGACGCCTATGCTTGCCCCGTCGTGGGGCGGTCGAGTTAGCCAACTCCAGGGTGCCTCCAGTTTAGGAGCTTCCTATGTGGGCTGCGTGAACTGGTAGTCAAGGCTGGTTCTGTAGTGCCAGTAGGCCCAGCTCCCCCTGTAGGACTGTTGGGGTTCGGTAACTGCGGCTGCCTCGCGGCCTAGCTGTTCTCTCCTCTCCTGTGGGCCTTGGGGTCCACCACCTGGTTCCAGCACCGTCAGCTGGTTCCGGGCCGAGCCTTTGGCTTAGGTGCCTCCTCCTGGGTATCCGAGTTCCGCCAACGCCAGGCGGTCCTTGGTAGTGCTTTTAAGCGCGGGCACCTACAGCTTAGTAACCGGGTTCCAGCACCGTCAGCTGGTCCTCGGTCGTGCCATTGGCTCTTGCACACTGGGGCAACGCATCCGGGTTCCAGCACCGCCAGCTGGTTCTCGGCAGTGTTCTTGTCACAGGTACTCCCTCGTGCCAAGCCTGGTTTCAGCACCGTCAGCTGTTTCCGGGTTGTGTCAACTTCACTGAGACGCCTATGCTTGCCCCGTCGTGGGGCGGTCGAGTTAGCCAACTCCAGGGTGCCTCCAGTTTAGGAGCTTCCTATGTGGGCTGCGTGAACTGGTAGTCAAGGCTGGTTCTGTAGTGCCAGTAGGCCCAGCTCCCCCTGTAGGACTGTTGGGGTTCGGTAACTGCGGCTGCCTCGCGGCCTAGCTGTTCTCTCCTCTCCTGTGGGCCTTGGGGTCCACCACCTGGTTCCAGCACCGTCAGCTGGTTCCGGGCCGAGCCTTTGGCTTAGGTGCCTCCTCCTGGGTATCCGAGTTCCGCCAACGCCAGGCGGTCCTTGGTAGTGCTTTTAAGCGCGGGCACCTACAGCTTAGTAACCGGGTTCCAGCACCGTCAGCTGGTCCTCGGTCGTGCCATTGGCTCTTGCACACTGGGGCAACGCATCCGGGTTCCAGCACCGCCAGCTGGTTCTCGGCAGTGTTCTTGTCACAGGTACTCCCTCGTGCCAAGCCTGGTTTCAGCACCGTCAGCTGTTTCCGGGTTGTGTCAACTTCACTGAGACGCCTATGCTTGCCCCGTCGTGGGGCGGTCGAGTTAGCCAACTCCAGGGTGCCTCCAGTTTAGGAGCTTTCTATGTGGGCTGCGTGAACTGGTAGTCAAGGCTGGTTCTGTAGTGCCAGTAGGCCCAGCTCCCCCTGTAGGACTGTTGGGGTTCGGTAACTGCGGCTGCCTCGCGGCCTAGCTGTTCTCTCCTCTCCTGTGGGCCTTGGGGTCCACCACCTGGTTCCAGCACCGTCAGCTGGTTCCGGGCCGAGCCTTTGGCTTAGGTGCCTCCTCCTGGGTATCCGAGTTCCGCCAACGCCAGGCGGTCCTTGGTAGTGCTTTTAAGCGCGGGCACCTACAGCTTAGTAACCGGGTTCCAGCACCGTCAGCTGGTCCTCGGTCGTGCCATTGGCTCTTGCACACTGGGGCAACGCATCCGGGTTCCAGCACCGCCAGCTGGTTCTCGGCAGTGTTCTTGTCACAGGTACTCCCTCGTGCCAAGCCTGGTTTCAGCACCGTCAGCTGTTTCCGGGTTGTGTCAACTTCACTGAGACGCCTATGCTTGCCCCGTCGTGGGGCGGTCGAGTTAGCCAACTCCAGGGTGCCTCCAGTTTAGGAGCTTTCTATGTGGGCTGCGTGAACTGGTAGTCAAGGCTGGTTCTGTAGTGCCAGTAGGCCCAGCTCCCCCTGTAGGACTGTTGGGGTTCGGTAACTGCGGCTGCCTCGCGGCCTAGCTGTTCTCTCCTCTCCTGTGGGCCTTGGGGTCCACCACCTGGTTCCAGCACCGTCAGCTGGTTCCGGGCCGAGCCTTTGGCTTAGGTGCCTCCTCCTGGGTATCCGAGTTCCGCCAACGCCAGGCGGTCCTTGGTAGTGCTTTTAAGCGCGGGCACCTACAGCTTAGTAACCGGGTTCCAGCACCGTCAGCTGGTCCTCGGTCGTGCCATTGGCTCTTGCACACTGGGGCAACGCATCCGGGTTCCAGCACCGCCAGCTGGTTCTCGGCAGTGTTCTTGTCACAGGTACTCCCTCGTGCCAAGCCTGGTTTCAGCACCGTCAGCTGTTTCCGGGTTGTGTCAACTTCACTGAGACGCCTATGCTTGCCCCGTCGTGGGGCGGTCGAGTTAGCCAACTCCAGGGTGCCTCCAGTTTAGGAGCTTCCTATGTGGGCTGCGTGAACTGGTAGTCAAGGCTGGTTCTGTAGTGCCAGTAGGCCCAGCTCCCCCTGTAGGACTGTTGGGGTTCGGTAACTGCGGCTGCCTCGCGGCCTAGCTGTTCTCTCCTCTCCTGTGGGCCTTGGGGTCCACCACCTGGTTCCAGCACCGTCAGCTGGTTCCGGGCCGAGCCTTTGGCTTAGGTGCCTCCTCCTGGGTATCCGAGTTCCGCCAACGCCAGGCGGTCCTTGGTAGTGCTTTTAAGCGCGGGCACCTACAGCTTAGTAACCGGGTTCCAGCACCGTCAGCTGGTCCTCGGTCGTGCCATTGGCTCTTGCACACTGGGGCAACGCATCCGGGTTCCAGCACCGCCAGCTGGTTCTCGGCAGTGTTCTTGTCACAGGTACTCCCTCGTGCCAAGCCTGGTTTCAGCACCGTCAGCTGTTTCCGGGTTGTGTCAACTTCACTGAGACGCCTATGCTTGCCCCGTCGTGGGGCGGTCGAGTTAGCCAACTCCAGGGTGCCTCCAGTTTAGGAGCTTCCTATGTGGGCTGCGTGAACTGGTAGTCAAGGCTGGTTCTGTAGTGCCAGTAGGCCCAGCTCCCCCTGTAGGACTGTTGGGGTTCGGTAACTGCGGCTGCCTCGCGGCCTAGCTGTTCTCTCCTCTCCTGTGGGCCTTGGGGTCCACCACCTGGTTCCAGCACCGTCAGCTGGTTCCGGGCCGAGCCTTTGGCTTAGGTGCCTCCTCCTGGGTATCCGAGTTCCGCCAACGCCAGGCGGTCCTTGGTAGTGCTTTTAAGCGCGGGCACCTACAGCTTAGTAACCGGGTTCCAGCACCGTCAGCTGGTCCTCGGTCGTGCCATTGGCTCTTGCACACTGGGGCAACGCATCCGGGTTCCAGCACCGCCAGCTGGTTCTCGGCAGTGTTCTTGTCACAGGTACTCCCTCGTGCCAAGCCTGGTTTCAGCACCGTCAGCTGTTTCCGGGTTGTGTCAACTTCACTGAGACGCCTATGCTTGCCCCGTCGTGGGGCGGTCGAGTTAGCCAACTCCAGGGTGCCTCCAGTTTAGGAGCTTTCTATGTGGGCTGCGTGAACTGGTAGTCAAGGCTGGTTCTGTAGTGCCAGTAGGCCCAGCTCCCCCTGTAGGACTGTTGGGGTTCGGTAACTGCGGCTGCCTCGCGGCCTAGCTGTTCTCTCCTCTCCTGTGGGCCTTGGGGTCCACCACCTGGTTCCAGCACCGTCAGCTGGTTCCGGGCCGAGCCTTTGGCTAAGGTGCCTCCTCCTGGGTATCCGAGTTCCGCCAACGCCAGGCGGTCCTTGGTAGTGCTTTTAAGCGCGGGCACCTACAGCTTAGTAACCGGGTTCCAGCACCGTCAGCTGGTCCTCGGTCGTGCCATTGGCTCTTGCACACTGGGGCAACGCATCCGGGTTCCAGCACCGCCAGCTGGTTCTCGGCAGTGTTCTTGTCACAGGTACTCCCTCGTGCCAAGCCTGGTTTCAGCACCGTCAGCTGTTTCCGGGTTGTGTCAACTTCACTGAGACGCCTATGCTTGCCCCGTCGTGGGGCGGTCGAGTTAGCCAACTCCAGGGTGCCTCCAGTTTAGGAGCTTCCTATGTGGGCTGCGTGAACTGGTAGTCAAGGCTGATTCTGTAGTGCCAGTAGGCCCAGCTCCCCCTGTAGGACTGTTGGGGTTCGGTAACTGCGGCTGCCTCGCGGCCTAGCTGTTCTCTCCTCTCCTGTGGGCCTTGGGGTCCACCACCTGGTTCCAGCACCGTCAGCTGGTTCTCGGCAGTGTCTTTTGCTCTTGTACCTTCTGCTCCCCATCCTGGTTCCAGTACCGTCAGCTGGTTCCGGGCAGAGCCTTTGGCTTAGGTGCCTCCTTCTGGGTATCCAAGTTCCACCAATGTCAGGTGGTCCTTGGTAGTGCTTTCAGGCACGGGTACCTCCTGCTTAGTAACCGGGTTCCAGTAACGTCAGCTGGTCCTTGGTAGTTCCATTGGCTCTTGGACATTCGGCTACCCATCCGGGTTCCAGTACCGTCAGCTGGTTCTCGGCAGTGTCTTTTGCTCTTGTACCTTCTGCTCCCCATCCTGGTTCCAGTAACGTCATCTGGTTCCGGGCAGAGCCTTTGGCTTAGGTGCCTCCTTCTGGGTATCCGAGTTCCGCCAACGTCAGGCGGTCCTTGGTAGTGCTTTTTAGCACGGGTACCTCCTGCTTAGTAACCGGGTTCCAGTAACGTCAGCTGGTCCTCGGTAGTTCCATAGGCTCTTGAACCTTCGGGTAGCCATCCGAGTTCCAGTTCCATCAGCTGGTTCTTGGCATTTTCTCAGCCTTCTTGTACCTTCTGCTACATTTCCAAGTTGAAGACCCTAACGTCGACAACCCGGAAGACCACCCCGATGACGACGACCCGGAAGACCACCCCGATGACGACGACGACGACGACGGCGGAGACGACGACGGCTGAGACGACGACGGCGGAGATGACGACACTGGAGACGAAGACCCTGGAGACGACAACATGGAAGACCGAGAAGCAGAAGAACAAGAGGCTGCAGAACAAAGAGCAGAAGAACATTAAGCATAAGACTTAATATCAGAGCAAAAGATATTATCTAAATTATATGCAGAAGAAGACTAAGCAGTGTATGGGGGTGAGTCCGTTCCTCCTCGTGGTGCCCCTGGATAAAGCCTGATGCTGCAGGCCAAACTGAACGCGGACAAATGTAACTTTTGTGACTGGCAGAACGGAAGGTGTAATCTTCCAACTTTTATAGATAACAACTACGGGAATGCCTGTCACAAATGAGAATATGATGAAGAAGTAGAATAGGAAGAATAATAACAGTGGAATAAAAAGAATATGTAGAATAGGAAGAATAATAATAGTTGAAGAAAATGAATATGAAGAATGTAATAAAAAAAAAAATAGGTAGAAGATGAAGAAGAAGATGAATAAGGTGAAGAAGTTGATGTCAAGGATGCTGATGATGATGAAGATGAAAGTGTGGGAAAAGAAAAAAAAAAAAAAGAAAAAAAAGAAGGGGAAGGGCGTGGAATAGTGAAACATCAATATCTGACAAAATAAAAAAAATTTACATACTC
Organism: Ranitomeya imitator; assembly: GCF_032444005.1. Classification (NCBI taxonomy): domain Eukaryota; kingdom Metazoa; phylum Chordata; class Amphibia; order Anura; family Dendrobatidae; genus Ranitomeya; species Ranitomeya imitator. The sequence goes on along the minus strand of NC_091285.1, from coordinate 609,309,362 downwards.
AATATCTTTTTCAATCCGAACTTCTTTAAAAAAAAAAAAAAACATGCTATTCTATTTGATTGGACTAATCCTCATTGCCTTTAATGTCTCCGCCACCTCCCCCATACATCCTACATTATTCTTAGTTGTTTTCCTTCAGGTAGAATGAACCTACAAGGAAAGAAAGGGTTTATTTTAATTCCGATATTTTGGTCCCATTGACTTGCATTGGGATCGGGTATCGGTATCGGCGATATCCGATATTTTTTGAATATCGGCCGATCCAAACCGATACCGATACTTTCCGATATCGGAAGGTATCGCTCAACACTAATGCCCAGTAATCAAATGGGAATGACGGTTGAGGGAGAACATCGATAAGGGATGAAAAATAGTTTGTAACCATACTGGACAAATGTTGTCTCCTGTCACTTTCAATTGATGCAGCAGTACCTGTCCTGTCTGCGGTCATAGCAAAATCACTCCACAACCTGGTCAGAAAACCCCTCTGTCCAACGCCACTTCTGATGTGTGCACCCCTAACACTCCTGGTCTGCTGCCCCCTGGAGCTCGTGTGAGAACGATCACGGGCGCTGTGTGCTGGGAATGCCTGAAGCAAACGGTCAACAAGAGTTGATTGTTTTGTTGCTAATATTAGTTCCAAGTTCTCATGTGGCATAATATTTTGCAATTTGCCTTTACAGCGAGGATCAAGGAGGCAGGCCAACCAGTAATCGTCATCGTTCATCATTTTAGTAATGCGTGTGTCCCTTTTGAGGATACGCAAGGCATAATCCGCCATGTGGGCCAAAGTTCCAGTTGTCAAATCTGCGGTTGTGCTTGGTTGAGGTGCAGTTGCAGGCAAATCTACATCACTTGTGTCCCTCAAAAAACCAGAACCCGGTTTTGCCACGCCACCAATTTCCAGTGCCCCCGGGAAAGCTTCCTCATTAAAAATATACTCATCCCCATCATCCTCCTCGTCCTCCACCTCCTCTTCGCCCACTACCTCGTCCTGTACACTGCCCTGACCAGACAATGGCTGACTGTCATCAAGGCTTTCCTCTTCCTCTGGTGCAGACGCCTGATCCTTTATGTGCGTCAAACTTTGCATCAGCAGACGCATTAGGGGGATGCTCATGCTTATTATGGCGCTGTCTGCACTAACCAGCCGTGTGCATTCCTCAAAACACTGAAGGACTTGACACATGTCTTGTATCTTTGACCACTGCACACCCGACAACTCCATGTCTGTCATCCTACTGCCTGCCCGTGTATGTGTATCCTCCCACAAAAACATAACAGCCCGCCTCTGTTCGCACAGTCTCTGAAGCATGTGCAGTGTTGAGTTCCACCTTGTTGCAACGTCTATGGTTAGGCGATGCTGGGGAAGGTTCAAAGACCGCTGATAGGTCTGCATACAGCTGGAGTGTACAGGCGAACGGCGGATATGTGAGCAAAGTCCACGCACTTTGAGGAGCAGGTCGGAGAAACCAGGATAACTTTTCAATAAGCACTGCACCACCAGGTTTAAGGTGTGAGCCAGGCAAGGAATGTGTTTCAGTTGGGAAAGGGAGATGGCAGCCATGAAATTCCTTCCATTATCACTCACTACCTTGCCTGCCTCAAGATCTACTGTGCCCAGCCACGACTGCGTTTCTTCCTGCAAGAACTCGGACAGAACTTCCGCGGTGTGTCTGTTGTCGCCCAAACACTTCATAGCCAATACAGCCTGCTGATGCTTGCCAGTAGCTGCCCCATAATGGGACAACTGGTGTGCAACAGTGACAGCTGACGATGGAGTGGTTTGGCGACTGCGGTCTGTGGAAGAGCTCTTGCTTCTGCAGGAGGACGAGGAGGAGGAGGAGGGGGTGCGAACGCCTACAGCCAACTGTTTCCTAGACCGTGGGCTAGGCACAACTATCCCGAAATTGATGTCCCCTGTGGACCCTGCATCCACCACATTCACCCAGTGTGCCGTGATGGACACGTAACGTCCCTGGCCATGCCTACTGGTCCATGCATCTGTAGTCAGGTGCACCTTTGTACTCACAGATTGCCTGAGTGCATGGACGATGCGCTGTTTAACATGCTGGTGCAGGGCTGGGATGGCTTTTCTGGAAAAAAAGTGTCGACTCGGTAGGTCGTAGCGTGGTTCAGCGTACTCCATCAGGGCTTTGAAAGCTTCGCTTTCAACTAACCGGTAGGGCATCATCTCTAACGAGATTAGTCTAGCTATGTGGGCGTTCAAACCCTGTGTACGCGGATGCGAGGATAAGTACTTCCTTTTTCTAACCAGAGTCTCATGTAGGGTGAGCTGGACTGGAGAGCTGGAGATCGTGGAACTAGCGGGTGTGCCGGTGGCCATGGCAGACTGAGAGACTGTTGGAGACGGTATTGTTTCCGCCGGTGCCCTAGATGCAGTATTTCCTCCTACAAAACTGGTGATTCCCTGACCCTGACTGCTTTTGGCTGGCAAAGAAACCTGCACAGATACTGCAGGTGGTGCGGAAAATGGTGGCCTTACAGTGACGGAAGGGATGTTGCGTTGCTGACTAGCTTCATTGGCCGAGGGTGCTACAACCTTAAGGGATGTTTGGTAGTTAGTCCAGGCTTGCAAATGCATGGTGGTTAAATGTCTATGCATGCAACTTGTATTGAGACTTTTCAGATTCTGACCTCTGCTTAAGCTAGTTGAACATTTTTGACAGATGACTTTGCGCTGATCAATTGGATGTTGTTTAAAAAAATGCCAGACTGCACTCTTCCTAGCATCGGATCCCTTTTCAGGAATTGCAGACTGAGCTTTAACCGGATGGACACGCTGTCCTCCAACAGTTTTTTGCTTTGCCACGCGTTTTGGGCCAGATACGGGCCCGGCAGATGGAACCTGTTGCGATGTTGATGCCTGCTGCGGCCCCTCCTCCTCCGCTTCAGAACTACTGCCGCCTGCACCCTGTTCCCCCAATTGCTGCCAATCGGGGTCAACAACAGGGTCATCTATTACCTCCTCTTCTACCTCATGTGAAACTTCGTCTGTGTCACCGTGTCGGTTGGTGGTATAGCGTTCGTGATGGGGCAACATAGTCTCATCAGGGTCTGATTGTGGATCAGCACCCTGAGAGGGCAATGTTGTGGTCTGAGTCAAAGGACCAGCATAGTAGTCTGGCTGTGGCTGTGCATCAGTGCACTCCATGTCAGAATCTACTTGTAATGGGCATGGCCTGTTAACTGTTTCACTTTCTAAGCCAGGGACGGCATGTGTAAAGAGCTCGATGGAGTAACCCGTTGTGTCGCCTGCTGCATCCTTCTCTCTTGTTGTTGTTTTTGCTGAAGAGGACAAGGAAGCGACTTGTCCCTGACCGTGAACATCCACAAACGACGCGCTGCTTTTACATTTACCAGTTTCAGAAGAGGAGGCAAAAGAGCTAGAGGCTGAGTCTGCAAGGTAAGCCAAAACTTGCTGTTGCTGCTCCGGCTTTAAAAGCGGTTTTCCTACTCCCAGAAAAGAGAGCGTTCGAGGCCTTGTGTAGCCAGACGACGAACCTGGCTCCACAGCTCCAGACTTAGGTGGAATATTTTTTTTCCCACGACCACCTGATGCTCCACTACCACTACCATCATTACCAGCTGACAATGAACGCCCACGGCCACGACCTCTTGCACCAGACTTCCTCATTGTTTTAAAAACTTAACCAAAGTAACTTTATTTGTTGCTGTCAAACAACTTACACGGTGAGCTATAACTTCTGTTTGATTTCAATATCCCTTTACAGGTTGGTGAGACCACAAGGAAAATCAGGCACAATGTTACACACTCTGTTTTCTGTGGCACCAAATCACAGAGATGCCACACACGCAGGACTGTCACTCAAGCACAAATGTCAATATAAATGTCCCACTGTTTTTTTTGTTTTTTTTTTCAGGGAGACTTTATAAACAAAATAAAATAAAATGATTTTTTCAGGAAGAATTTAGAAACCAAATAAAATAAAATGATTTTTCAGGGACAATTTAGAAACCAAATAAAAAAAAAAAAAAGGCTTTCTATGGCCCACTGAGTGAGAGATGGCACACACAGGAGTCAGGAGTGGCACACAAGCCCAGAGGCCAATATCTTTCTCCCACTGATTGATGTAGTGATTTTTACGGGTAGATTTTAGAACCCAAATCAAGCAAAAAAATAAATAGGCTTTCTATGGCCCACTGACTGAGAGATGGCACACACAGGAGTCAGGAGTGGCCCACAAGCCCAGAGGCCAATATTTTTCTCCCACTGATTGATGTTGTGATTTTTTCAGGTAGATTTTGGAACCCAAATCAAGCCAAAAAATTAATAGGCTTTCTATGGCCCACTGAGTGAGAGATGGCACACACAGGAGTCAGGAGTGGCACACAAGCCCAGAGGCCAATATTTTTCTCCCACTGATTGATGTTGTGATTTTTTCAGGTAGATTTTGGAACCCAAATCAAGCCAAAAAATTAATAGGCTTTCTATGGCCCACAATTTGAGAGAGAGAGAGAGAGAGAGAGATGGCACACCCAGGAGTCAAGACTGGCACCCAAGCAGAAAGGGCAATATTAATCTCCCACCTATTTTTTTTTTTTTTTTTCAGGGAGACTTTATAAACAAAATAAAATAAAATGATTTTTTCAGGAATAATTTAGAAACCAAATAAAATAAAATGATTTTTTCAATGACAATTTAGAAACCAAATTAAAAAAAAAAAAAAGCTTTCTATGCCCCACTGAGTGAGAGATGGCACACACAGGAGTCAGGAGTGGCCCACAAGCCCTGAGGCCAATATTTTTCTCCCACTGATTGATGTAGTGATTTTTTCATGTAGATTTTGGAACCCAAATCAAGCAAAAAAATTAATAGGCTTTCTATGGCCCACAATTTGAGAGAGAGAGAGAGAGAGATGGCACACCCAGGAGTCAAGACTGGCACACAAGCAGAAAGGGCAATATTAATCTCCCACCTATTTTTTTTTTTTTCAGGGAGCCTTTATAATCAAAATAAAATAAAATGATTTTTTCAGGAATAATTTAGAAACCAAATAAAATAAAAGGATTTTTTTCAATGACAATTTAGAAACCAAATAAAAAATAAAAAAAAGGCTTTCTATGCCCCACTGAGTGAGAGATGGCACACACAGGAGTCAGGAGTGGCCCACAAGCCCTGAGGCCAATATTTTTCTCCCACTGATTGATGTAGTGATTTTTTCAGGTAGATTTTGGAACCCAAATCAAGCAAAAAAATTAATAGGCTTTCTATGGCCCACTGACTGAGAGATGGCACACACAGGAGTCCGGAGTGGCCCACAAGCCCTGAGGCCAATATTTTTCTCCCACTGATTGATGTAGTGATTTTTTCAGGTAGATTTTAGAACCCAAATCAAGCAAAAAAATAAATAGGCTTTCTATGGCCCACAATTTGAGAGAGAGAGAGAGAGAGAGATGGCACACCCAGGAGTCAAGACTGGCACACAAGCAGAAAGGGCAATATTAATCTCCCACCTATTTTTTTTTTTCAGGGAGACTTTATAAACAAAATAAAATAAAATTATTTTTTCAGGAATAATTTAGAAACCAAATAAAATAAAATGATTTTTTCAATGACAATTTAGAAACCAAATAAAAAAAAATAAAAAAAGGCTTTCTATGCCCCACTGAGTGAGAGATGGCACACACAGGAGTCAGGAGTGGCACACAAGCCCTGAGGCCAATATTTTTCTCCCACTGATTGATGTAGTGATTTTTTCAGGTAGATTTCAGAACCCAAATCAAGCAAAAAAATTAATAGGTTTTCTATGGCCCACTGACTGAGAGATGGCACACACAGGAGTCAGGAGTGGCACACAAGCCCTGAGGCCAACATTTTTCTCCCACTGATTGATGTAGTGAATTTTTCAGGTAGATTTTAGAACCCAAATCAAGCAAAAAAATAAATAGGCTTTCTATGGCCCACTGACTGAGAGATGGCACACACAGGAGTCAGGAGTGGCCCACAAGCCCTGAGGCCAATATTTTTCTCCCACTGATTGATGTAGTGATTTTTTCAGGTAGATTTTAGAACCCAAATCAAGCAAAAAAATAAATAGGCTTTCTATGGCCCACAATTTGAGAGAGAGAGAGAGAGAGAGAGATGGCACACCCAGGAGTCAAGACTGGCACACAAGCAGAAAGGGCAATATTAATCTCCCACCTATTTTTTTTTTTTCAGGGAGACTTTATAAACAAAATAAAATAAAATGATTTTTTCAGGAATAATTTAGAAACCAAATAAAATAAAATGATTTTTTCAATGACAATTTAGAAACCAAATAAAAAAAAATAAAAAAAGGCTTTCTATGCCCCACTGAGTGAGAGATGGCACACACAGGAGTCAGGAGTGGCACACAAGCCCTGAGGCCAATATTTTTCTCCCACTGATTGATGTAGTGATTTTTTCAGGTAGATTTTAGAACCCAAATCAAGCAAAAAAATTAATAGGCTTTCTATAGCCCACTGACTGAGAGATGGCACACACAGGAGTCAGGAGTGGCACACAAGCCCTGAGGCCAATATTTTTCTCCCACTGATTGATGTAGTGATTTTTTCAGGTAGATTTTAGAACCCAAATCAAGCAAAAAAATAAATAGGCTTTCTATGGCCCACTGACTGAGAGATGGCACACACAGGAGTCAGGAGTGGCCCACAAGCCCTGAGGCCAATATTTTTCTCCCACTGATTGATGTAGTGATTTTTTCAGGTAGATTTTAGAACCCAAATCAAGCAAAAAAATAAATAGGCTTTCTATGGCCCACAATTTGAGAGAGAGAGATGGCACACCCAGGAGTCAAGACTGGCACACAAGCAGAAAGGGCAATATTAATCTCCCACCTATTTTTTTTTTTTTTCAGGGAGACTTTATAAACAAAATAAAATAAAATGATTTTTTCAGGAATAATTTAGAAACCAAATAAAATAAAATGATTTTTTCAATGACAATTTAGAAACCAAATAAAAAAAAATAAAAAAAGGCTTTCTATGCCCCACTGAGTGAGAGATGGCACACACAGGAGTCAGGAGTGGCACACAAGCCCTGAGGCCAATATTTTTCTCCCACTGATTGATGTAGTGATTTTTTCAGGTAGATTTTAGAACCCAAATCAAGCAAAAAAATTAATAGGCTTTCTATGGCCCACTGACTGAGAGATGGCACACACAGGAGTCAGGAGTGGCACACAAGCCCTGAGGCCAATATTTTTCTCCCACTGATTGATGTAGTGATTTTTTCAGGTAGATTTTAGAACCCAAATCAAGCAAAAAAATAAATAGGCTATCTATGGCCCACTGACTGAGAGATGGCACACACAGGAGTCAGGAGTGGCACACAAGCCCTGAGGCCAATATTTTTCTCCCACTGATTGATGTAGTGATTTTTTCAGGTAGATTTTAGAACCCAAATCAAGCAAAAAAATTAATAGGCTTTCTATGGCCCACTGACTGAGAGATGGCACACACAGGAGTCAGGAGTGGCACACAAGTCCTGAGGCCAATATTTTTCTCCCACTGATTGATGTAGTGATTTTTTCAGGTAGATTTTAGAACCCAAATCAAGCAAAAAAATAAATAGGCTTTCTATGGCCCACTGACTGAGAGATGGCACACACAGGAGTCAGGAGTGGCACACAAGCCCTGAAGCCAATATTTTTCTCCCACTGATTGATGTAGTGATTTTTTCAGGTAGATTTTAGAACCCAAATCAAGCAAAAAAATTAATAGGCTTTCTATGGCCCACTGACTGAGAGATGGCACACACAGGAGTCAGGAGTGGCACACAAGCCCTGAGGCCAATATTTTTCTCCCACTGATTGATGTAGTGATTTTTTCAGGTAGATTTTAGAACCCAAATCAAGCAAAAAAATAAATAGGCTTTCTATGGCCCACTGACTGAGAGATGGCACACACAGGGATGGCACTCTAGCAGAAATGCCAATCTTAATCTCCCACAAACAAAAAAAAAACCAGGGACTGTCCTGCAATTACTATCTCCCTGCAGTAATCTCAGCCAGGTATGGCAGGCAGCAATAAGGAGTGGACTGATGCACAAATTAAATAAAAAGTGTGGACAAACAAAAAAGATAGCTGTGCGGAAAGGAAGGAACAAGAGGATTTGTGCTTTGAAAAAAGCAGTTGGTTTGCACAGCGGCGTACACTCAGCAATGCAGCTATCAGGGAGCCTTCTAGGGCAGCCCAATGAGCTACAGCGCTGAGAAAAAAAAAAATGTAGCTTCCACTGTCCCTGCACACTGAAGGTGGTGTTGGACAGTGGAAATCGCTACAGCACAAGCGGTTTGGTGGTTAATGGACCCTGCCTAACGCTATCCCTGCTTCTGACGAAGCGGCAGCAACCTTTCCCTAAGCTCAGATCAGCAGCAGTAAGATGGCGGTCGGCGGGAACGCCCTTTTGATAGCCCCTGTGACGCCGCAGACAGCAAGCCAATCACTGCAATGCCCTTCTCTAAGATGGTGGGGACCAGGACCTATGTCATCACGCTGCCCACACTCTGCGTTCACCTTCATTGGCTGAGAAATGGCGCTTTTTGCGTCATTGAAACGCGACTTTGGCGCGAAAGTCGCGTACCGCATGGCCGACCACGCACAGGGGTCGGATCGGGTTTCATGAAACTCGACTTCGCCAAAAGTGGGCGACTTTTGAAAATGTTCGACCCGTTTCGCTCAACCCTACCCACTATGTGACCACACCATGGTCACATTATGTAGTTGTAACCACTCCCATAGATGGGAGGTGTGTGTGGCTAGTTCAACCCGCCCAGCACTCAAACTAGCCCAGTAAGTGTCCCTTCACAACTATACAAACACTACAGGTTCCAGAACAATAACATTACTTGAGGCTTACAGTGCAGACTCTCTCTGCGACACATACCGGCCATTTACAATCCTGCCGGTCACTATCTCATTATTACCATTATAACCACAGATATGCCTCCATGCATATCCTGAGGAGCACACACAGCACCCCCTAGCTGTAACAGGGGTCACTGCATCACAGTAGCCATAAGAGAGCGCATAACACCAGTAATAGCAAGCCTAGTGAATCTGGTCAGATCACCCTCGGTGCCAGTGCTGTGTAGATCAACCCGTAGTACCCGAGGTCAGCCCCTTACAGGGACTAGTAAAATGTCAATAATAGGTGTTACCTGTTTATGCTTATTAAAAATTTTAGATGGATAATAGGGTAATGGACGGTGAATTGTCCAACAATTTGACTGTAAATAGTTGGCACTTTCAAGGTGCGCCTTTGGTTCTACCCACATTGCCAGCATGGGTAGGGCCTTGTTTGTTCCTAAGACCAAAGAAAAACCATCTGGCATGGCTGAAGACCAGGTCTGGATGCTATGCCTTGTAGCCCCCCTAAGACCTATATTGGCGGTTTATAACGGGTACCCTGCATCGGTGCTGTTGCTAATGAACAAGGACACCCTGGTATAAGACCAGTCGTACTTGTATAAATTCAGTTTTGCAATGTTTAAAGCAAAGTTCTTCCCGTAAGGGAAGAAATATTTTATACCTGTTTACCCTGTTTAAATGCCTGTTTTGCACAATCTACCTGTGCTGTTTGTTTTCTTTTCCCAATCTGGGAGTACTGGATTTAATGGGGGGGATGTGGCACCCCAGGGGACCAGATACCACAGTGGTATTGCCTTCCTCTCCGGGAGGGTGATGCCATGCCTGGAAATGAGGAGAATCTCTTTGGCAGGTAAGCTGTACATTCAGCACATTCTGACTCCAGGCTAGAAAGGGGAGCTCTGAACCAGGTTTTCAGGAGAGCTTCCCTAGATACTATGCATTCTAGTCTGGAGGAGGAATTAGTTAGTCTGGTGCAGACAAGGAACAGAGAAGGGGCACAGGAGAAATCAGGAGCTAGAGGAGAGCTGCGAGTGGGCTCCCTATAAGCTAGAGAACAGAAACCGGGCACCGGGAGCCCGAGGCTGTGAGGAAATACTAGCCCCACGGCAGAACCGGAGGGCAGGAAACTGAAAGGGACTTGCCCACATTACACCTGAGGTACAGCAACATCCAGAGCCCGGAGTCACCATGGATAGAGACCCCAAGGAAACGGCTCGAGTTGCCTACCGAGCAGGTACTGTCCCAGGACAGGAGAGAAAGAGTACCTTGCCAGGAAGCTGCAGGCAGCAAGGGACTGATATTCAGTGCATAGTGGAAGGCTCCCAATCTAACCTGACCAAGGGAGTTCAATCCATTTCCAGGCTGCCTGGACTCCACTGTCACCTGCTGCCAGTACCCTCGACTGAGACTGACTGCCAACAGTAAACAAAGTAAAGACATTGCAACCCCGTGTCCTTCGTTTATTCTGGCATCACACCACTCTGGTCAAATACAATGGGAGCCCTGGGCACCCCGCTTCACCTGTGGGAAGTGACACCATCTTTGCTGCAGCACCATCACCCCCAGAGGACCCCTTTAAGCAGCATCAGTCACCTATCGAGTACCACAGGTGGCGTCACAAACTTTTATTATTTTCACATCCCCTTTAAAGACTGTTCCCCTTTTACTTGGGCGCCCAAGGCCACGGACCGGGATGCTGCCACTGTGACCTCCCCTTTAACAATGACTGGACCAGGTACTGAGTACCGCTAAGACCTGGCGGGCGACTCAGAAGCACCGGGCAGGAAGCAGGACTGCATCGGATTCCTGCAGCTCCACGCCACTGCCAAGCTGCAGGGATCACTCCCTACCTGCCAACTGCCCTCAGGGTTAGCCACCCTGCAGGGGCCCACCTCTGGGGCCCCAATGCAGCTGCAGCGGCTTTACATGCCACAGCCTAGGCTATCACTGCCCTCTATTAAAGTGAAATGAGTATTCACTCACCTCCAAGCCCATGGGGGCATGGGGAAGCGTGAATATTCATTTCTCTTTAGCAGAGGGGACAGGCTCCTGTCTCCAGCTCTTGCTCCGCTGGCACCTGGCGGGCCCCTCCTGACTCAGGGCCCCATAGCTGCTGGGTGTGCCACTATTAGCGACACACCACTGGCTGGGGGCCCCGGAGCAGTCGGGGCCCTAGACAGCTGCTGGCCAGTATGACAGCAGGTGTCATTGCCTAGGTCCACCAGAGAATCCTCCGGTTCTCCAGTGGGCTAGTCCGACCCTGGATAGATGCCCCAAAGGAGACACTGACATGTGGCAAAAATGTGATGTGAATCCAGTGTTACAAAAAGCTGGTCACAATACTAATGTACTGCAGGATGCAGCAGATCCTCATGATGAAGACCTGACAGTCATGCATTAATAAAGACAACCAGCAAATTAGACAAACAGTAAAATTGGATGAAAATAAATAGCAGGTACCAAGTATAGACTTCAATATCTTTTATGAGCTCCAAACTTGACAGCTTCCTCCTAGAATGTGAAAACGATCTCAGGTTTGGACATCAGCATTTCATGATAAATGCATCCAAATGCCGGAGAGAGCTGGGATCAGGTATAATCCTCGGTCTCACAATGATGTGAGAGGAAAATAGACCAGCCTCGTAACTTCACAAAACTTTGACCTGCCCAAAAATCACACATGCCAACTTTAGACCCTTGTTGTGTTAGGGGCAACAACACATCATTAAATGACATGTGCCATGACTACAGAGACATAACAAAAAAGCAATCTCCAAACACACTTGACCAGCAACTGTCCAAATATTAGACTCTAAAGCTGGGAAAATAACACATCTTATCTGCGCTGAGAACCTATAAGCCTGCTAAATAAATTATGAAATCCTGGGGGATTTGAAACCACTGTATGATATGTGTCAGAGCTGTCTGCTGCTGTCAACTTTTAAGTGGTTTAATTGCTAAACAATCTTTTCTTGTATGGGAGCGGGCCCTAATCCATCCACCTCTCGTCTCTGTGCTCGCTAGGGACATAGATGCACTTGGGGAGTTATCTGCGGTCTTGGTCTGGCATGTGTGTGATGAGAAATCACTCAGGCTTTTTCTACTTTATTGTCCACATCTGTCTCTAGGCCTCCTCTCCAAGCTGTCATGGACTCCTCTAAGTCACAGCCTCTTCATTCAGCAGATTTAACCCCACTAACCTCACTTTAGACTCCACTTACGGGGAAATGTTACAAAGACAACGCACGTCAAAGGCTGATTCCTTCAAAAGAAATCTGACGTGCAACATGGATTAATAACAAAGAGTTGTTTGCTCTGAAGTTCGGTCCAAATTGGACAGTATGTCATATTCTACATTAGAGCTGTGGTAAGAGCAGTCATATTTCTCTTTATCACCTTTCCATTGGAAATATTTGATTGCAGAAAAGTGATTCTGCATCGAGAAAGTGCTCCAATTTGAAAATATCCTTTGTTGATAATATTGAGATGTCAAAGGGGTTGTGTCACTATCATTTTTACAGTTATTTAATATAGCACTTTTGACCTTTATTTTTCTTCATTTTATTATTGTCATAAATAATGCATGGTTATGAAGATATTTACTTTTTATCACAAGGATGGTGTCCTTTGTTCAGTAATAATACTTGTCTTGTGGCTCTGTCTTTGTAATAACTGTTATCAGGAGGCTGACCATGCACGGTCAATGTTTCCTGGGAAACTTTTCACAAATTACTATACCACTGGATCCATTACTAAATCAATGTAACTCTGGACTGTTAGAGTTTCTGTAATTAAGACTAGAAGATTACGACTACTGTTATTGTTTTGGTCACAATGATAGCTGGATATTAATCTGTAGATCACATGGGCAGTGCTATGAAGAGGCCTTCACAAGGGAATAATATAACGGTCATATGTGGAGTGACATAATGTACGGTAGTCAGACCCCACCAGTCTTCATTTCAGATACACAAGCAGCTCAGTATTACATTGATTTAGTCGTGGAACCATTTACATAGTTACTAGTGATGATCGAGTGTACTCGTTGCTCGGGTTTTCCTGAGCACGCTCTGGTGACCTCCGAGTATTTGTTAATGTTCGGAGATTAAGTTTTCATCGTGGCAGCTGAATGATTTACAGCTACTAGACAGCTTGATTACATGTGAGGATTCCCTAGCAACCAGGCAACCCCCACATGTACTCAGCCTGGTTAATAGCTGTAAATTATTCAGCTGAGGTGATGAAAACTTAATCTCCAAACACTAACAAATACTCGGAGGTCACCCGAGCGTGCTCGGGAAAACCCGAGCAACGAGTACACTCGCTCATCACTAATAGTTACATAATTACATAAGTTAAAAAAAACCCTAGTGTCACAATTCTGTTTGATAATGCAGCACCAGGGGCTCCTTCACTGTCACTAACGATAGGGGTGCCCTAGCTATCCTTGCTCCCCAGGTTACTTCTTATAGTGAAGATGCTAGGGCCTTGCTGATCTCCTGATTTAGCCCTTATCTGTCCCATCCCCCACCTAGGGAAGTGGGGACTAATAGTGTATGTAAATACACAGACCAGATAAACAAGAAAGGATGTACGGCGATAAATGAAAACACCAATCATACAGAATATGCACTCACAGACAACAGAGGAAAACAATAGAGATAGGGAAAGTAAACAAAATAGGAGAGGATAAGGAGTAGGACTAGGCACACAGACAAAATGCCAAGCAACAGCCACAGAACAATTCTCCAAAATGCCTTTACCAACAGAGACTCCTCCACTCCTCACCAGGATGTACAAGACTTAACATTGGCAATCTTGTTTGCCAGAGGCACATATATATATATATATGTATATATATATATATATGGAGTGGTCAACACTGAGCAGCTGAGATCATCCACTTGGAAGACTCAGAAACTCTAAGCTGAACAGATCAACCACTGCACAACTACTAGAAACCTGTACTGTTTAATATGAAGGCGAACTGCTTCAGATAAGTGCAAGGGTACGTGAAATCAGATGCTGTGGTCTTCTGGCCACTCTCTGTTGTGGTAAACCCGTGACAGTACCCCCCATTTTTACGCGTGACCTCAGGGTCGGGTTTATCAGGGTGTGCCATGTAAAAGGACCGTATCAACCTGATCCCCAAGAAAATCAGATGCTGGTGTTAGGCGCTGGGATTTTTCCATTGCAAGGGATTGATACCAAGCCTTGTCTGGTGCTGTGGTCTCCTATTCAGGCTGTTGTGAATTCTGTTGTCGAGCTCCTTCCTGTGGTCGTGAATGGTACTTCGGTGAGTTCTGTCCATGGGCTCCCTCTGGTGGCTGTGAATGGAGCTGCTGCTTCTGAGGTTCCTTACACAGGTGACGGGGTTTATCCTTTGGTTTGCTGCTCTATTTAACTCCACTTAGATCGTTACTCCATGCCAGCTGTCAATGTTTCTGCATTGCTTCAGTTTGCTCTTGGATCTTTCTGAGACCTGTCTCTTCCTGCAAGAAACTAAGTCCCCGTTTATTATTTTCTGTTCATGGTTTTCTAGTCCAGCTTGCTTTCATTATTTTGTCTTGCTAGCTGGAAGCTCTGGGATGCAGGGTGGCGCCTCCGCACCGTGAGTCGGTGCGGGGGTCTTTTTGCACACTCTGCGTGGTCTTTTGTAGTTTTTGTGCTGACCGCAAAGATACCTTTCCTATCCTCTGTCTATTTAGTTAGTCTGGCCTCCCTGTGCTAAAACCTGTTTTCATTTCTGTGTTTGTGACTTCATCTTAACTCACAGTTAATATCTGTGGGGGGCTGCCTTTTCCTTTGGGGAATTTCTCTGAGGCAAGGTAGGCTTACTTTCTATCTCTAGGGCTAGCTAGTTCTTAGGCTGTGACGAGGCGCCTAGGGAGGGTCAGGAGCGCTCCACGGCTATTTCTAGTGTGTGTGATAGGATTAGGGATTGCGGTCAGCAGAGCTCCCACATCCCAGAGCTTGTCCTGTTTGAGGTTTAACTATCAGGTCTTTCCTGGTGCTCCTAACCACCAGGTCATAACAGTACAGCTGGCCCAAAGTATTAATGCATCTCAATAGAGGGATAAGAGAAGCTCTGAGACCATTTTTTTTTCTTTGCACTGTGTTTTGTCTTTCTTTTCCCCTAGACCTTTGGGTGGTTCAGGACACAGGTGTAGAGATGGACATTCAAGGTCTGTCCTCTTGTGTGGATCATCTCACTGCAAGGGTACAAAACATTCAAGATTTTGTGGTTCAGAATCCTATGTTAGAGCCTAGAATTCCTATTCCTGATTTATTTTCTGGGAATAGAGCTAAGTTTCTGAATTTCAAAAATAATTGTAAACTGTTTCTAGCTTTGAAACCCCGCTCCTCTGGTGACCCCGCTCAACAAGTAAAAATCATTATTTCTTTGTTGCGTGGTGACCCTCAAGACAGTGTGATAGGACTTTGACCAGAGCTGAACGGCAAGAACACAGACGTCGGAATAGACTGTGTTTTTACTGTGGTGAATCCACTCATGCTATCTCCGATTGTCCTAAGCGCACTAAGCGGTTCGCTAGGTCTGCCACCATTGGTACAGTACAGTCTAAATTTCTTTTGTCCGTTACTCTGATTTGCTCTCTGTCATCCTATTCTGTTATGGCATTTGTGGATTCAGGCGCTGCCCTGAATTTGATGGACTTAGAGTTTGCCAGGCGCTGTGGTTTTTCCTTGGAGTCCTTGCAGTATCCTATTCCTTTGAGAGGAATTGATGCTACACCTTTGGCCAAGAATAAGCCTTAATACTGGACGCAATTGACCATGTGCATGGCTCCTGCACATCAGAAGGATATTCGCTTTTTGGTGTTGCATAATCTGCATGATGTGGTCGTTTTGGGGTTGCCATGGCTACAGGTCCATAATCCAGTATTGGATTGGAAATCTATGTCTGTGTCCAGCTGGGGTTGTCAAGGGGTACATGGTGATGTTCCATTGTTGTCAATTTCGCCTTCCACTCCTTCTGAAGTCCCTGAGTTTTTATCAGATTACCGGGATGTATTTGAGGAGCCCAAATCCGGTGCCCTACCTCCTCATAGGGATTGCGATTGTGCTATTAATTTGATTCCCGGTAGTAAGTTTCCTAAGGGCCGACTGTTTAATTTATCTGTCCCAGTGCACGCTGCTGTTCTGAACAGGTAATTCAGAACCACAATGGACCTTGAAGTTCAGAGCACACAAGGTGACCTGACATTTACCAAAAAACATAGGACGAGCTCTGAGACGTGGAAACTCTGCTGACCGCAATCCCTAATCCTAACACACCACACTAGAGGTAGCCGTGGATTGCGCCTAACGCTCCCTATGCAACTCGGCACAGCCTGAGAAACTAACTAGCCCTGAAGATAGAAAAATAAGCCTACCTTGCCTCAGAGAAATTCCCCAAAGGAAAAGGCAGCCCCCCACATATAATGACTGTGAGTTAAGATGAAATACAAACACAGAGATGAAATAGATTTAGCAAAGTGAGGCCCGACTTACTGAATAGACCGAGGATAGGAAAGATAGCTTTGCGGTCAACACAAAAACCCACAAATAACCATGCAGAGGGGCAAAAAGACCCTCCGCACTGACTAACGGTACGGAGGTGCTCCCTCTGTGTCTCAGAGCTTCCAGCAAGCAAGAAAAACCAATATAGCAAGCTGGACAGAAAATATAGCAAAACAAAAATAACACAAGCAGAACTTAGCTTATGCAGGATAGAGAGGCCACAGGAACGATCCAGGAGGAAGCAAGACCAATACTAGAACATTGACTGGAGGCCAGGATCAAAGCACCAGGTGGAGTTAAATAGAGCAGCACCTAACGACTTAACCTCATCACCTGAGGAAGGAAACTCAGAAGCCGCAGTACCACTCTCATCCACCAAATGAAGCTTATAGACAGAACCAGCCGCAGTACCACTCACGACCACAGGAGGGAGCTTGGCCACAGAATTCACAACACGCTGCTATGCAGAGTTATATAAAGGAATCCTTGGAGAAGGGTCATATTCGCCCGTCGTCGTCACCATTGGGAGCAGGGTTCTTTTTTGTGGCCAAGAAGGATGGCTCTTTAAGACCTTGTATTGATTACCGCCTTCTTAATAAGACCACATTCAAATTTCAGTATCCTTTGCCGCTGATGTCCGATCTGTTTGCTCGGATTAAGGGGGCTAGTTGGTTCACCAAGATAGATCTTCGAGGGGCATATAATCTTGAGCGAATTAAACAGGGCGATGAATGGAAAACAGCATTTAATACGCCCGAGGGCCATTTTGAGTACCTGGTTATGCCATTCGGGCTTTCTAATGCTCCATCTGTGTTTCAGTCCTTTATGCATGACATCTTCCGAGAGTACCTGGATAGATTCATGATTGTATATTTGGATGACATTTTGGTCTTTTTGGATGATTGGGAGTCTCATGTGAAGCAGGTCAGAATGGTGTTCCAGGTCCTTCGTGCGAATTCCTTGTTTGTGAAGGGGTCTATGTGTCTCTTTGGAGTTCAGAAGGTTTCGTTTTTGGGTTTCATTTTTTCCCCTTCTACTATCGAGATGGACCCTGTTAAGGTCCAGGCCATTTATAATTGGACTCAGCTGACATCGGTGAAGAGCCTACAGAAGTTCCTGGGCTTTGCTAATTTTTACCGTCGCTTCATCGCTAATTTTTCTAGTGTTGCTAAACCGTTGACTGATTTGACCAAGAAAGGTGCTGATGTGGTCAATTGGTCCTCTGCGGCTGTAGAGGCTTTTCAGGAGTTGAAGCGTCGTATTTCTTCTGCCCCTGTGCTGTGCCAGCCAGATGTTTTGCTCCCGTTTCAGGTCGAGGTTGATGCTTCTGAGATTGGAGCAGGGGTTGTTTTGTCGCAAAGAAGTTCTGATGGCTCGGTGATGAAACCTTGTGCCTTCTTTTCTAGAAAATTCTCGCCTGCTGAGCGCAATTATGATGTTGGCAATCGAGAGTTGTTGGCCATGAAGTGGGCATTCGAGGAGTGGCGACATCGGCTTGAAGGAGCTAGACATCGCGTGGTGGTCTTGACGGATCACAAGAATTTGACTTATCTCGAGTCTGCCAAACGGTTGAATCCTAGACAGGCTCGATGGTCGCTCTTTTTCTCCCGTTTTGATTTTGTGGTTTCATACCTTCCGGGATCTAAGAATGTGAAGGCTGATGCCCTGTCAAGGAGTTTTGTGCCTGACTCTCCGGGTGTTCCGGAGCCGGCGGGTATCTTATAGAGGGGGTAATTTTGTCTGCCATCTCCCCTGATTTGCGGCGCGTGCTGCAGAAGTTTCAGGCTGATAGACCTGACCGTTGTCCAACGGAGAAACTGTTTGTCCCTGATAGATGGACTAGTAGAGTTATCTCTGAGGTTCATTGTTCGGTGTTGGCCGGTCATCCTGGAATCTTTGGTACCAGAGATTTGGTGGCTAGATCCTTTTGGTGGCCTTCTTTGTCACGGGATGTGCGTTCTTTTGTGCAGTCCTGTGGGACTTGTGCTCGGGCTAAGCCCTGCTGTTCTCGTGCCAGTGAGTTGCTTTTGCCCTTGCCGGTCCCGAAGAGGCCCTGGACGCATATTTCCATGGATTTTATTTCTGATCTCCCTGTTTCTCAAAGGATGTCGGTCATTTGGGTGGTTTGTGATCGCTTCTCTAAGATGGTCCATTTGGTACCCTTGTCTAAATTACCTTCCTCCTCTGATTTGGTGCCATTGTTTTTCCAGCATGTGGTTCGTTTGCATGGCATTCCGGAGAACATCGTCTCGGACAGAGGTTCCCAGTTTGTTTCAAGTTTTTGGCGGTCCTTTTGTGCGAAGATGGGCATTGATTTGTCTTTTTCTTCGGCTTTCCATCCTCAGACTAATGGCCAAACCGAACGAACTAATCAGACTTTGGAAACATATCTGAGATGCTTTGTTTCTGCTGATCAGGATGATTGGGTGTCCTTCTTGCCTTTGGCTGAGTTCGCCCTTAATAATCGGGCCAGCTCGGCTTCTTTGGTTTCTCCTTTTTTCTGCAATTCTGGTTTCCATCCTCGTTTCTCTTCAGGGCAGGTTGAGCCTTCGGACTGTCCTGGTGTGGATACTGTGGTGGACAGGTTGCAGCAGATTTGGACTCATGTGGTGGACAATTTGACATTGTCCCAGGAGAAGGCTCAACGTTTCGCTAACCGCCGGCGCTGTGTTGGTCCCCGACTTCGGGTTGGGGATTTGGTTTGGTTGTCATCTCGTCATGTTCCTATGAAGGTTTCCTCTCCGAAGTTTAAGCCTCGTTTCATTGGGCCATATAAGATTTCTGAAATTCTTAATCCTGTGTCATTTCGTTTGGACCTTCCAGCTTCTTTTGCCATCCATAATGTGTTCCATAGGTCGTTGTTGCGGAGATACGTGGCGCCTATGGTTCCCTCCGTTGATCCTCCTGCCCCGGTGTTGGTCGAGGGGGAGTTGGAGTATGTGGTGGAGAAGATTTTGGATTCTCGTGTTTCAAGACGGAAACTCCAGTACCTGGTCAAGTGGAAGGGTTATGGTCAGGAGGATAATTCCTGGGTTTTTGCCTCTGATGTTCATGCTGCCGATCTGGTTCGTGCCTTTCATTTGGCTCATCCTGATCGGCCTGGGGGCTCTGGTGAGGGTTCGGTGACCCCTCCTCAAGGGGAGGGTACTGTTGTGAATTCTGTTGTCGAGCTCCCTCCTGTGGTCATGAATGGTACTTCGGTGAGTTCTGTCCGTGGGCTCCCTCTGGTGGCTGTGAATGGAGCTGCTGCTTCTGAGGTTCCTTACACAGGTGACGGGGTTTATCCTTTGGTTTGCAGCTCTATTTAACTCCACTTAGATCGTTACTCCATGCCAGCTGTCAATGTTTCTGCATTGCTTCAGTTCGCTCTTGGATCTTTCTGAGACCTGTCTCTTCCTGCAAGAAGCTAAGTCCCCGTTTGTTATTTTCTGTTCATGGTTTTCTAGTCCAGCTTGCTTTCATTATTTTGTTTTACTAGCTGGAAGCTCTGGGATGCAGGGTGGCGCCTCCGCACTATGAGTCGGTGCGGGGGTCTTTTTGCACACTCTGCGTGGTCTTTTGTAGTTTTTGTGCTGACCGCAAAGATACCTTTCCTATCCTCTGTCTATTTAGTTAGTCTGGCCTCCCTGTGCTAAAACCTGTTTTCATTTCTGTGTTTGTGACTTCATCTTAACTCACAGTTAATATCTGTGGGGGGCTGCCTTTTCCTTTGGGGAATTTCTCTGAGGCAAGGTAGGCTTACTGTCTATCTCTAGGGCTAGCTAGTTCTTAGGCTGTGACGAGGCGCCTAGGGAGCGTCAGGAGCGCTCCACGGCTATTTCTAGTGTGCGTGATAGGATTAGGGATTGCGGTCAGCAGAGCTCCCACATCCCAGAGCTTGTCCTGTTTGAGGTTTAACTATCAGGTCTTTCCTGGTGCTCCTAACCACCAGGTCATAACATCAGGCCCAGTCACTGGGATGACTGCTCAGCACAGACTCTGGTCCCAGCATCTTGCCCAGGCTCATGCTGTACGTGTGGTTACTGCTGGCTCTCCAGCTAAGTCTATGGTAACCACTAGTGATGAGCGAGTATACTCGGTACTCAAGATTTCCCGAGCATGCTCTGGTACATGTGGGGGTTGCCACCGCTCCATTACTAAGCTGGCTTAATGTCACCTTACGATGCAAAGGTGACATTAACTCCTTTATTAACCCATATGCCACTGCTACAGGGCAGTCGGAAGAGAGAGGATAAACACTGGAATTGGTGCATGTTAGAGATGTGCCATTTCTGGGGCAGCTGGGGGCTGGTATTTGTAGCCGGGGGGCGGCCAACATCCATGGCCCCTCTCTAGGCTATGAATATCAGCCTGCAGCTGTCTGTGTAGCCTTTCTGGCTATAAATTATAGGGGGAACCCACGTCATTTTGAAGAGTATCAGTGCAAGAATCTGGGTACTGGGAGCCCGTGGCTTTTGTGGGTTATAAAACACAGAGCAGAACCGGAGGGTATTGTTCTACAAGGACTTAGGACAGCAGAACGATCAAAGACCTTGCTGAGACACTTAGTGGCAGCAGGGACTTAGAGACAGAAAGCGCAGAGTGGTAGGCTCCGACCTGACTTAACCAGGGGAACTTGCTTGTCTCTGGACTGCCTGGACTTCTCTGCCTACCCTGTGGTCTGGTGCCCTGGACTGTGGATGCTGAAATCTTCAGTAAAGGTAAAGAGACTGCAACCTTGTGTCCTCATTCTTCTCTGCACCTCTCACTATATCACCATCTACACACCTGGAGCCCTGGGGATATACTTCACCTGTGGGAAGATATACCATCTAGCTGCCACAACATCACCCCAGCAGACCCCCTTAAGCAGCGTCGGTCATCCTGACCGAATACCACAGGTGGCGTCACAAACATAAACTCTATCCCTTTAAAGACCTTTCCCTTTTACACGGGTGCCCTGGGCCACGGACCAGGTCGCAGCCACTGTGACATCCCCCTGTGAAGTACCGGACCCAGTATAGAGTAACCCCTGTCCCTCGGGGCGACTCATCTTGGTATCACGAACAGGATGGACTGACCCTGAAGATTGGGTCATGTGTTCGTAAAGGACTGTGCCTAACCGTTTTGTGCCAGAGACTGTGTTTTGTGAATTGCCGCCAAAATACGCCATTGCCGCGCTGTGTGGAGCGCGAGGAAGAGGAGACATACCTTCGTGGGCGGAGGCAGCCAGAAAGAGCGTGAAGCAGAAAAACGGGTACCACGCTGCTGAGAAGAATGCCGGAAGTGAAGACGTCGTACAGCGGAGCAGCAAGAAAAGATGCTGCAGGTGCTGAGTGGAGCATCGGAGAAACCATTGCAGATTCCGGACAGGAGACGCCGACTTCGACTGGGTCAACAAGGGGAAGAGCCATGTCAAATCCTGGAGGGGAGTCGGCGGCGGTCACAGCTGCAGACCTCAGAGCACCCCCAGGCCTAGCAGCGGACGCACCTGCAGGCCCAGTGATGCCCCCGGGCCCTGCGGAGAATGCAGCTGCAGTCCCCGTACCGCTAGTCGAACCCGCAGCTCCCAAAGCCCGCCGGACACCGCCACAGCTACAGCGGCCTTCATGCCCTTGTCCATGTCATACATACCAGGAGCAGCCTGGCTCCCGCAATATTCTGACGCACCACATATGTTCACCGATTTTAAAGAAAGACTCTGTAGCCTGTTGGAAGTATATTCCCTGACAGAGCATCGGAAGATTCATATTCTAACTGGCCAATTGTCTGGAGCGGCCCTGAGGGAGGTAAAATCCTGGCTGGTTGTGGATAAAAGAACTGTGCAGCAGATCTTTGCTAAGCTCAAAGTTACTTTTGACACCTGCACCGCTGCAGAGATAAAAATGAAGTTCTTCGGGTGTAAGCAAAAAGCCCAGGACAGTATACGGGACTATGCACTTAATTTGCAGGAGGAATTCCGGGTTGTTGAACAAGTAGATCCTAACAGCTACAGGATGCTGATAAACTTTTGAAAGAGCAGTTCATTGAGGGGCTTCTATCTCATACCCACAAGGCTCAATTACGTATCCTGGCTTTGCAGAACCCTAGCCTAGACTTTGCGCAATTTAAGGACAACGCCATCCGGTGTTGCACGAACCCCCACCCAGCCGTGCAGTACCTCCTAAGCGACCAGCCCTCACGTACCACCAGGAGGTGGTGCCTTATCCTCAAGTCCCTGCTGAGGCTGATGCCCAGGTCCTCGATGATGATTCTCTCGCAGGACTACGTCTCCAGATGCAGGAGCTGACAAAGAACTTTGCTGCATTATCCCGGACCACGCAGTCCCTACAGGAGGACCCCAAGGAGAAGATTAAGCTGGCTTCCAGACCGGAGGATATTCCCTGGTGACAACAGAAGAGGATCCCGCTGACCAGAGGGAGAGACGACAATCGCTATCATCAGGACGAATGACCCATCTGCCGCCGCTGCAACCAAGCAGGCCACATTGCAAGGTACTGTCATTTAAACGAGCAACCTTTGGGGCAGAGGGGCAATCCCCAGGAGTAGGACGACCAGACCCAAACAACTGGCGAGCCAAATATTTTGGAGGACGACCTGTTCTCCCCATTGTGATCGACGGTATCCCCATGAACACTTTGTTGGACACTGGTTCTCAGGTGACAACTATGCCTTACATTCTATATAAACGTTATTGGGCTGACACAGACATTACTCGTGGCCCCAATGATGATTTCACGATAGTAGCCAGTAAAGGTCAGCCGTTGCCACGAGTGGGATACAAAGAGGTCACCATAAAAGTGGGATGGGTAGAATTAAAGTCCCAAGGGATTGTGATTGTTGATATTGATCGACGTGAAAGTAACCCCATGATGATTATTGGCACTAATGTTATTGAAAATTGTCTGTCCGAGGTTATTGTTTTTTTACAGCAGGTGGCACAAACAGCTGGTTCCAGTGAACAGAGAGTCCTAGAGAAAGAAATCAGGGCTCTGTTACAAGGGCAACAAGTAGAGCTGTCTGGTGGAGAAATTGGCAGAGTCACAGTGAGTGATCCAAACCCCATTGCAATACCCCCCAGAAGTGAAATGTTGATATGGTGTCAGTCATCAATAGGTATCAGAGGTAAAGACTACCAGGTGCTGGTAGGACCTGTGTATTCTGATAGTAGGTCTATGATCCTGACAGCCAGATGGGTAGTTGAAGTCCGCAAAGGGATGGTACCAGTACGTGTTCTCAACTGCGGAGAGAAGGAAGTTCACTTAACCAGATATGCCACAATTGCCAAACTGTTTACTGTCAACAACAATGTAATACAGGCGACAGAACCCTTGGTCCAGTCCACCCAGGCAGAGGACAATGGCTCTGCAGGTCGAATGAAAGAATGGTGTCAAAAATTGCACATGGGCACTGACTCTACACCTGCACACCAGAAACAAGGGGCTTACAGGGTGGTTCAAGAGTATGAGCAAGCGAGTCTTCAGTAAACACCCACTAGACTTCGGGCAGGTAAAAGAGGTACAACATCACATCCCCACGGGTAGTCATCCACTCATCAAGGAGAGGTACCGGCCTGACCTCCAGCTCATTACCAGTGTGTCAAAAGTATGTTGCGAGAGATGAAGGAGGCTGGGGTAATCAGAGATAGTTGTAGCCCCTGGACAGCTCCATTAGTCCTCGTCAGAAAGAAAGATGGCACCATGAAGATGTGTGTAGATTATAGGCAGACAAACTGAACTACACACAAGGATGCATACCCATTGCCCAAAATAGAAGAGTCCTTAGCTGCTTTAAAATCTGCTAACTACTTCTCTAGAAAAAGCTTCACCGAATCCGTAAAAAAGAATTTTCTTTATTCATATCATGATTAAGGGAGCTTAGTCTCCAGAAACGCGTTGAGATTCCTACCTACATGGTTCGTGCTGAAGTCTGTATCCTCTATGTTTAAAGTTTGTGAATAAAGAAAATTCTTTTTTACGGATTCGGTGAAGCTGGACATTCCTTCTTTTTTTTACTTTACATGCCTGGACACAGCAGGTCCGTGCTCCCGAAGATTTGTTTATGCATCACGGGTGAGCTGGCTTATTTTTCCTCTAACTACTTCTCTACCTTGGATCTCACCAGTGGGTACTGGCAGGTTCCCGTAGCAGAGGCAGACAAAGAGAAGACAGCCTTCACAACACCGATGGGTCTCTCTGAGTTCAATTACACACCGTTTAGACTCTGCAAAGCCCCAGGAACGTTTCAGAGGATGATGGAATGCTGTCTCAGACACAAGAACTTCAAAATTGTCTTGTTGTACCTGGACGACATCATTGTTTTCTCCAAGACGTATGAGGATCATCTAAAGCACCTGGCCGAGGTGTTTGAAGCCCTGTCTAACTTTGGCTTGAAGGTAAAACCCTCAAAATGTCATCTGTTGAAATCCAAAGTGCAATACCTGGGCCATGTGGTGAGCTCAGAAGGAGTGGCCCCAGATCCAGACAAAGTCACCGTCATCAAGAACTGGCCAAAACCCAGTTACCTCCATGAAGTCCGACAGTTCCTCGGGTTGGTAGGCTATTACCGAAGATTTGTGAAAGACTTCACTAAGATAGCCGCACCACTGCAAGACTTGTTAGTGGGCCAATCCAAGAAAACCAAGGGTTAGAATACCCCATTTGACTGGGACGACGGGCTGGAGAGATCCTTAACTCGATTGAAGTTGGCTCTCACGGGAGAAGTACTGGCCTACCCAGAATACGACCAACTGTTTGTGCTGTACACGGATGCCAGCAACGTGGGATTGGGAGCTGTACAGTCACAAGTACAAAAAGGCAAAGAGAGAGTAATCGCATACGCCAGCAGGAAGCTGCGCCACACAGAAAGGAACCCCCAAAATTACAGCTCCTTTAAGCTAGAATTCCTCGCCATCGTCTGGAGAGTGACAGAGAGATTCAAACATTATCTAGCCTCTGCAAAATTTACAGTCTACACTGATAACAACCCGCTGACCCACTTAGAGACTGCAAAACTCGGTGCTTTGGAGCAGCGATGGATAGCTCGGTTGTCCAATTACGACTTCACCATCAAATACCGTGCAGGGCACAAGAATGCCAACACAGATGTGTTGTCCAGAATGCGAATGCCAAACCTACCAGATGTGGGAGAGGATCCAGAAGAACTTGAAGAAGTAGAGCTGCCAGCGTTCCATCGCCCTGGAGCGACTCAATACTCTCATTACGTGAGAAACAGATGGTAAAACAAACGCAAAGCCACGCTGAATCCTTTGCCCCACCATGGATGGGCAGAAACGCAGGATAGCGACCCCGCAATCCGCCTGGTGAAAGAACTGCTGACACAGGCAGACTCGCACCCTGGTCCAGATGATCCACAAGAGACACAGCGACTCTGGAAGGAAAAAGGCAAACTATTCATCTACGATGGTAAACTGTGCAGAAGAAACATTGATCCATGCACACATGAGCTAGTCTGGCAGATAGTGGTCCCAAGGCGAGATGCGCCTATGGTTCTAGAAGCATACGACAGAGCAGGACACTTTGGATGCAAGAAGTTGGAGATCCTGTTACGTGGAAGATTCTACTGGCCTGGCATGAGGAAAACCCTTGAAAAGTGGTGCCATGAGTGTGGCCCATGTAGTCTGCGCAGAAAGGACTGTGACAGCCATAGGGCTCCCCTACAGCCCATAGTCACCAAAAAGCCACTTGAATTGGTGGCTTTAGACCATGTGAAGCTAACCCCAAGCCGGTCAGGCTATGTCTACTCTTTGACTATTGTGGATCTCTACTCCAGATTCCTGGTGGTTGTACCTGTCAAGGATCAGACAGCCAAGACAGCAGCCCAAGCCTTCCAACAGTACTTCTGTAGACCCCATGGATACCCTGAGAAGGTGCTCACTGACAAATGTCCAGCCTTTAAAGTGGAGGTATTCCAGGAATTCTGCCACCTGTACGGATGTAAAAAGATTAGAATAACTCCGTATTACCCACAAACAAATGGAATGTGTGAGAAAATGAATCAGATAGTGATTGATCTCCTGAAGACATTGCCTTCACACGAAAGGAACTTATGGCCAGAGAAGTTACCAGACTTGGTAGACTTATACAACCATGTCCCAGAAAATTCCACCAACTATACGCCAGCATACTTTATGAGGGGAAGGTCCACTCAACTACCTGTTGATCTAGACATGGGATTCTTAACCCCAGAAGATATCTCCCGGATTCAGATTGGGAAACTGAGAGAAAAGAAAAGTGCCACCAAGTGCAAGAATGGCAAGAATGCGTAGAGAGAAGTTTAGCACAAGCCAGACAAAAGCAAGAAAGAGACTTTAATCAACATGCTCCTGCAAGTCCCTTGTCACCAGGTGAACAAGTGCTCAAGCGTAAAAGGAGATTACACAAACTTGATGACCAGTGGGAAGCGGAACCGTATACTATCCTACCTTCAAACTTTGACAACACAAAAGTCTGTCTTATCAGTAAAGATGGAGGAGAAACTTCGACTGCAGTATCCAGAGACCATCTGAAAATATGCCCTGATAAATTGAGAAACAGAAACAGACCAACGAAGATCTCCACCCATGGAACCAGAGGAAAAGAAGATTTGCACTGTTCTTGGAGATTTTCCCCAGTCTTGGACTCCAGTACATCAGGCCATCGTGAAACCTGTCTTGACTTTTCCCCAGCTGTGAATACCAGAAAAAAATGTGATTCCAGACCATTCTGAATCAGAAGAGACTCTGCATCAACAGGTTCAAGCCGCAAATGTCACCCCAACAGTGGAACCAGAAAATCCAACCTCTGCTATTGGTGAATATGTTAGACCTATGGTGAATCTAAGAAGATGCAGACTCTTGCCCAATTTACCTACACAATGCAGGTCTACAGATAGTACACACACTAGTGGGTCCACTACAGTAGCAGCAGACATGTTAGATCAGGAACTACGCAGGTCTACTCGTAGTACCAAAGGTCAAATCCCAGCTCATTACAGGGACTTAAAAATGCCAATAATTGCTGTTATTTGTTTGAATTTCTTGCTTATCTTTGTTACAGGTTTAAAATGGACATTGAGGTAATGGACAATGCTTACCCAAAAACATTCATTGTAAATAGTTTGGCACCCTCATGGTGCACACTGGTTCTGCCCATTTGCGGCATGGGTAGAACCTTGTTTGTTTCATCTGACCAAAGACAATACCAGATGTACTTTAATAGACTTGTTTTTGCAACGTTCAAGTGTCCATACCTCCCATAAAGGGAAGCCAACGTTTATTATTGTTCAAATGTTTGTCAAATTGTTTGTATTATTTAACTTGTATTGTTATTATTCTCTTTTCCCAGTCCAGGAGTACTGAATTTAACGAGGGAGGGGGAAAATGTGGCACCCCAGGAGTTCAGGTACCACAGAAGTGCTGTCTTCCTCACGCGGAGGATAGTGCTATGTCTGGAGTAAATTGAGATTTCCTTTGGTAGGTTTACACACACACAACACCTTCCACTTCCAGGCCAGGAGGGGGAGCGCCAAGCCCTGTTTTAGGGCAGCTTTCCTCAATAAAGATCCTGGTTTGGAGGTGGAAACAGCTCAGTTGGTAGTAGAAGTCTGTGTGCGAGGACAGACAGGAGTGGAGCACAGAGGAAAGCTCTAAGAGGCAACGAGCAGGCCTCTGAAGAGTATCAGTGCAAGATTCCGGGTACCGGGAGCCCGAGGCTTTTGTGGGTTATAAAACACAGAGCAGAACCGGAGGGTATTGTTCTACAAGGACTTTGACCATAATTACCTGTGGCACAGCAGCACCTAGGAGCCTGGAGTCACCGAGAACAGATCCCAGTTCACACGGCCCGAGCTGCCTGCCATCCAGGTACCTGTCTTAGGACAGCAGAATGATTACCCAGTGGAACTTGATTGTCTCTGGACTGCCTGGACTTCTCTGCCTTCCCTGTGGTCTGGTGCCCTAGACTGGATGCTGAAGTCTTCAGTAAAGGTAAAGAGACTGCAACCTTGTGTCCTCATTCTTCTCTGAACCTCTCACTATATCACCATCTACACACCGGGAGCCCTGGGGATATACTTCACCTGTGGGAAGATATACCATCTAGCTGCCATAACATCACCCCAGCAGACCCCCTTAAGCAGTGTCGGTCATCCTGACCGAATACCACAGGTGGCATCACGAACATAAACTATCCCTTTAAAGACCTTTCCCTTTTACATGGGCGCCCTGGGCCACGGACCGGGTCGCAGCCACTGTGACATCCCCCTGTAAAGTACCGGAGTAACTCCTGGCCCTCGGGGCAACTCACAGACCCTTCTGGCATTTGCCAGTATTGCCAGATGGGCAGTCCGGCCCTGATGCTATAGGATTGACGACGGCCATAATCTCATAAGGACCGATGAACCTGCGACCCAGTTTCCAAGAAGGGACTTTCAACTTAATTTTCTTTGAGGACAACCACACCAAATCACCAACACACAGGCCCGGATCCACTAAGCGTCTCTGATCAGCCACACACTTGTATTTGGACCCCATCTTCTTCCAATTATTGAGAACCCCTTGTCACACAGACTTAATAGATGATAAAAACTCTTCCTCTTAAGCTTTTCCTGAATAGCGATTCCTGTTAAATGAGCTGAACAGAGGACAATAGGTCCTTAAAAACTAGACTCATGATAACGGTTAACGGTTAATCACCACCAGTTCAGCAAGAGATAAGTAAGTAACCCAATCCTCCTGATTCTCAGACACAAAACACCTAAGATAAGTCTCAAGCTTCTGGTTAATGTGTTCAGTTTAATCATTAGAATGTGGATGAAAAGCTTAGTAAAGCGACAGATGAATTCCAAACCAAACGCAAAATGCTTTCCAAAATTTGGAAATAAATTGCACAGAAACAATATCGGTAGGAATCTCATGTAAGCGCATGATTTCTTTGATAAAAATTTTCTCAAAGGTCTTGGCATTGGGTAATGCAGTATGCAAAATGAAATGAGACATCTTGCAGAACATGTCCACTAGCACCAAAATAACTGTATTGCAGGTAAGGGTAAATCAGTAATGAAATCTACTAACAAATGAGTCCAAGGTCTACTGGGAATCGCCAATCTTTGGAGAGACCCTGACGGGCGAGTATGAAGGTTCTTAGAATGTGCGCACACACTGCAGGCAGAGGCATACTCCCGAAACATCCTGATGCACCGCAGACCACCAAAAACACTGGGTAGGGAGATCTGTAGTGGCTTTACTACCACGGTCGAATCAAGATAATCACTTATAACTTTAAGACATAGATTCATAGGTATGAACAGTTTACCTAAAGGACAGTCCCCCTGAGCCTCTACAACCTCTTTCTCAAGGTCAGAACTAACAGCAACAATAACTACCCCTTTCTGTAACATAGGAATTGGTTCACAGTTATTTTTACACCCATGAAAAAACATGATAAGGAATCTGCTTTAACAGTCTTTTCCCCCAGCCTATACATCACAGAAAAGTTGAATCTGGAGAAGAATAAAGACCATAATGCCTGTCTAGGCATCAGACGCTTAGCAGATTCTAAATATAACAGATTTTTATTGTCAGTTCTTAACATGACCGAATGTACTGACCTTTCTAGAAAATGACGCCACTTTTCAAAAGCCCACTTAATTTCCAAGCGATCCCTGTTATCAATGTAATTTATCTCAGCAGATCCTAATTTCTTAGAAAAATATGCATGTGGACATCATGTACTAGGAGATGCACCATGCGCCAACACAGCCCACAACTCCAATTCAGATGCATCAACTTCTACAATAAAAGGCTGAGTCACGTCAGACTGGACCATTTTGAAAAGTCTGTCCCTTTCCTGGTCAAAGGTTTAGCCACCACCGAAAAACCTTTGGTTAACTTTTGGTAGTTGTTGCCGAAACCTAAGAATATTTGTATGGCTTTTATGTCCTCACTCCTCAGGACAATCCTAATCTAGTACCGCCCGGGACTTTTGCCAGATCCATGCGAAAACTGGTGGATAATAAAAAATAACCCTGAACCGAGAACATGCATTTCTCTGGTTTGACAAATAATTTATTGTGTCTGAGTATCTGAAGACTTGCCTGACATGTCCCTGATGTGATACGAGATCAGGCGAATAAATCAAAATGGCATCAAGGTATATTGCAATAAACCTGCCTGCCAGGTGACTAAAGATGTCATTAACAAAGTGTTAGAATAAAACATCTATTAAATTAAACTCCACCCCTCTGTGCAGAAAGTCAGAAATTACCACCTTTTCTTTGCAGAGATGAGTCTCGGCCGGTAGAAAAAATTGAGATCTACCAAAGGAGGAAATAAGTACACCCGTTGCCAACCTCCTCGCAACCCGGGTATCTTAAGGTACCATTACACTAAATGATTTACCAACGATCACGACCAGTGATACGACCTGGCCGTGATCGTTGGTAAGTCGTTGTGTGGTCACTGGAGAGCTGTCACACAGACAGCTCTCCACCAACCAACGATGCCGAAGTCCCCGGGTAACCAGGGTAAACATCAGGTTACTAAGCGCAGGATCGTGCTTAGTAACCCGATGTTTACCCTGGTTACCATTGTAAATGTAAAAAAAAAACACTACATACTTACATTCCGGTGTCTGTTGCGTCCCCCAGCGTCAGCTTCCCTGCACTGTGTAAGCGCCGGCCGTAAAGCAGAGCGGTGACGTCACCGCTGTACTCTGCTTTATGGCCGGCCGGCGCTGACACAGTGCAGGGAAGCTGACGCCAGGTAACCAGGGTAAACATCGGGTTACTAAGCGTGGCCCTGCGCTTAGTAACCCGATATATACCCTGGTTACCAGTGAACACATGCAGGGGCCTGATCATTGATCGCTGTCACGCATAACGATTTCGTTAACAATATCGTTGCTACGTCACAAAAAGCAACGATATCGTTAACGAAATCGTTATGTGTGATGGTACCTTTAGTTTTCCGATGGCTGTTTATAGGGGAATATGGATGGAAACACACCCACAGAAAGACTCTTTCTACAAAGAAAAAAACACACTACACTCCTCCTTTATGCCGAACTACCATTGGACCCACAGAGCGTGCAGCCCCACCCAATTGCATGGGTTTCATGGTAGACTCAGACCCAGGCTCCCTTGATTCTGGGGCCACCACAAATTGTAGTGTTTCCTTATGTCTCTGATGAAGACGACAGTCCACATAAATGGCCAGAGAGATGGCTCCCTCCAGAGAAAACGGAGCATCTTTTACCGTTACCAATACCACTTGATGGAACTGACAATGGAGTGTGGGGTCATTCTACTTAGGATAGGTGAAACGCAGAGCAATACTCCTTTGTCAGTCTCCCTGCTGAAGCTGACTTGGTGTAGACTCAGCCAGGGAGACGCAGTTGAGGTCATCGTATATGTGACCCAGTGCCTGAAAAAATTTCTTAACCATCCATAGTGACAGAGTTGGCCAGATGAGAAAAAGCCTAGACTTAAGGGTCACTCTGAAGGAGCAAAATTACGTTACCCACCCGCTGCAGCTCAGTTCCATAGGAGTGAGGATGCCACTTAAAGTAAAGTGTCCAGCCTCCCTAAAAGCAGCAAACTTTTCATGCCCCCCTGTGAGGAAAATGTATATCATAAGTTAGTTTTCTTGCTAGCCTGCGTGGGCTAAGCCCCCCTTCTTGGAGTGATACTGCAACAGTTTGTAGCTGCAAATTCCTGGCTTTCCTTCTCAGAGAGTGTGGGGGTTAGGAGAGCCAAAGGTATTTACGACCGGCATTTCCTGTGTAAGCTCTTGTTCAGCTATAAGTGAAGTAGAAACTTCGAGGATCCATGAAAGATTCTTTGTTTAGTTTTTGTTAGATATTAGGCAAACGATTTAAGCTAGAAATACTAAAATATATATTCTTATTCTCACTCGGTGTATCTACCCATCCCGCGAAACACGGGCTTCTAACTCCATCTGGTAAAGAAGTTAGGGATTTCTCTGTAAATATGTATCCCAGATAGGACATATTTGATCTCATTAGAATGCTCACGTTAATCCGAGATGAATGATGGATTTGTTAGGACTATAACATGTTTTGTAGCGGAGTTATCGAAATTAGATATAGATTAGAAAAAATGAGTTAACTGAAGAGGTAGGAGGGACGAGGTGATCCAACCCCTTTCTGGGATGTTACAGGCTTAAGCTATAACTGTCTGCACACATCCCCAGCTTCTTCTTGTCCTATTTTCCTGGAAGAGCTGAGTACCTCCCATGAGCTGGGACGTATGGAAAACTGCCCTAGCCTGGTTGCCTGTCATGCTTTGAACATGTGAGTGTTACTTTTTCTCATTTATTCCCTTTATGTTATAATTACCCTTGTACATATTTGCAATTGTCTCATTTGTAACATCTTTATAAAATATTTTTTTGATAAAGCACTGCCTAATTTTTATGGAATATAATATTTAATATTAGTTCCTTCTCCTGTTCTAAACCGTACACTAAGTCTTCTGAAGGGAAATACGCTACTGTTGTGTTGGGTTAGCTTCGGACCCGTTTAATCGAAGCTGGTGGCGGCGATACCGTGTGCAGACTGTTGAGTGATGCTGCAGCGACTGCGGCATTGATAATTATTGTTCCTGCCTAAGTGGGAGTAGTTTATCGCGTCGCTGCAGCGTGCCCAATAGCCAGTACATAGCAGGCAGCCTGTCTGGCGACTAATTACCCTAGGTGCAGTACCTAATCTGACCTGAGAGTAATGGGGGCGCCAGAGAGCTGCAAGTGTTAAGTGGAACGGTAAGCGGGATATACATAAATCCCTGCAGTTCGTGGTATATAGAAAAGCAGTGGGATACCTAAAATAAGCCCCTGCTGTAAACTAAGAGGTCAATAGCCTTGTGTGTGGTTTTTCATCACATCGTGGAGTGGAGGGATAACTAAGATAAGCCCCCCTGCACATGTGATAGCCGTCTGTTGGCCTAAAGTCACCTCGATCCGTGACGTAGGGGTGACGGTCACGGTGTGAATCCTGACCAATTGGTGACCGCGGTCAGGGGATTCGTGACATTTCGTGGCAGCGGTGGGATAAATGTCACGAATCCCCTGACCGCGGTCACCAATTGGTCAGGATTTACACCGTGACCGTCACCCCTACGTCACGGATCGAGGTGACTTTAGGCCAACAGACGGCTATCACATGTGCAGGGGGGCTTATCTTAGTTATCCTTCCACTCCACGATGTGATGAAAAACTACACACAATGCTATTGACCTCTTAGTTTACAGCAGGGGCTTATTTTAGGTATCCCACTGCTTTTCTATATACCACGAACTGCAGGGATTTATGTATATCCCGCTTACCGTTCCACTTAACACTTGCAGCTCTCTGGCGCCCCCCTTACTCTCAGGTCAGATTAGGTACTGCACCTAGGGTAATTAGTCGCCAGACAGGCTGCCTGCTATGTACTGGCTATTGGGCACGCTGCAGCGACGCGATAAACTACTCCCACTTAGGCAGGAACAATAATTATCGACGCCGCAGTCGCTGCAGCATCACTCAACAGTCTGCACACGGTATCACCGCCACCAGCTTCGATTAAACGGGTCTGAAGCTAACCCAACACAACAGTAGCGTATTTCCCTTCAGAAGACTTAGGGTACGGTTTAGAACAGGAGAAGGAACTAATATTAAATATT
Source organism: Ranitomeya imitator (assembly GCF_032444005.1). NCBI lineage: Eukaryota > Metazoa > Chordata > Amphibia > Anura > Dendrobatidae > Ranitomeya > Ranitomeya imitator. The sequence goes on along the minus strand of NC_091285.1, from coordinate 609,275,288 downwards.
ATATTCCATAAAAATTAGGCAGTGCTTTATCAAAAAAATATTTTATAAAGATGTTACAAATGAGACAATTGCAAATATGTACAAGGGTAATTATAACATAAAGGGAATAAATGAGAAAAAGTAACACTCACATGTTCAAAGCATGACAGGCAACCAGGCTAGGGCAGTTTTCCATACGTCCCAGCTCATGGGAGGTACTCAGCTCTTCCAGGAAAATAGGACAAGAAGAAGCTGGGGATGTGTGCAGACAGTTATAGCTTAAGCCTGTAACATCCCAGAAAGGGGTTGGATCACCTCGTCCCTCCTACCTCTTCAGTTAACTCATTTTTTCTAATCTATATCTAATTTCGATAACTCCGCTACAAAACATGTTATAGTCCTAACAAATCCATCATTCATCTCGGATTAACGTGAGCATTCTAATGAGATCAAATATGTCCTATCTGGGATACATATTTACAGAGAAATCCCTACTTCTTTACCAGATGGAGTTAGAAGCCCGTGTTTCGCGGGATGGGTAGATACACCGAGTGAGAATAAGAATATATATTTTAGTATTTCTAGCTTAAATCGTTTGCCTAATATCTAACAAAAACTAAACAAAGAATCTTTCATGGATCCTCGAAGTTTCTACTTCACTTATAGCTGAACAAGAGCTTACACAGGAAATGCCAGTCGTAAATACCTTTGGCTCTCCTAACCCCCACACTCTCTGAGAAGGAAAGCCAGGAATTTGCAGCTACAAACTGTTGCAGTATCACTCCAAGAAGGGGGGCTTAGCCCACGCAGGCTAGCAAGAAAACTAACTTATGATATACATTTTCCTCACACCCCCCGCCCCCCCCCCAGAGATCCTGTGAGGCAAAAAGATCTTGGGCTCAACCAGGTGTTGTTTGGGAGTTGCAGACCCCAAACTAGATGTATTCGGGTGCTGAGAAACAACAGAGCGAAGATCTACCACTTCTAGACTGAGCTGTTGCAGTTGTCCAGTCAGAGAAGTAATAGGATCCATGAAGGATCAAAAAATAGTATGGGCCAGTGTTATTGTCACGATTCTGTTGCCTATTAACCCGGAGACAGGGGCTCCTTCCCTATCCCTAACGCTAGGAGAGACCTAGCTATCCCTGCTCCCCAGGTTACTTCTGATGTTGAAGATGCTTGAGTAACATACCTTGCTGAACTCCTGAATCAGCCCTTATCTGTCCCCTCTTCCCACCAAGGAAGTGTGGCGGAATAGTTTATGTAAATGCATAAATCAGACAAGCAATGAAGGATGTACAGGGATAAATGAAAATACCAATCATACAAAATAAGCACTTGCAGACAACAGAGAGAAACACTAAAGAGATAAGGATGGTAAACAAAATAGGAGAGTGCATTTGATCATTGCAGGGGTATGTGAAATCAGATGTTGCAGTCTTCTGGCCCCTCTTTATCGCAGTAAACCTGTGAAACCTTGGTCCATCAAGTTCAACCCTTCTCCACCAATTATACATTTTTTGGCACTCAATTATATATAATCCACAATGTTATGCGCCTTTTTTTAAAGCTGTTATAGTGTCTGACCTTACTAACTCTTGTGTTAGAGCATTCCACAATCGGACTGCTATAACTGTAAAGAACCCTTTCCTCTTTAGCTACCAGAATCGCCTTTCTTCTACCAGTAATGAGTGTAATGAGGAGTAAGTTATGTACCAGTCCTTTGTAGTTACCACACATGTATTTATACACATATATGATCTTCTCTGAGACATATTTTTCTTAGCAAAACAAGCCCAACTTTTCCAACCTCTCATCATATGAGAGGCCTTCTATCCCTTGTAATAATCTTGTTGCCCGCTTTTGAGCTGACTCTAACTTCTGAATATGCTTTTTTAAATGTTGAGCCCAAAATTGCATTCCATATTCTAGATGTGGCCTCAGAAGTTATTTATAGAAGGGTAACAGGGCCACTTCTCAAATGTGTCTCAGGAGCCGTTTTTCAACATGACAATGTCAGGTTGCATGTTGCTCATGCTACTATGAGCAGCCTGTATGGACTAAATGTGCTACCATGCCTGCAGTGTTTCTGGACTTGTGTAGCAATGAGCACATCTGGGATGTCATTGGGTGGCAATTGCAAAGAGAGTAGCCAACAGCGGATCTTGATGATTTTCATGCCCAAAGGCATTCAATGTGGCAGAACATTCCTCAGACAACTAGACAACTCATTTATAACATGTCTTAGGGCGTAAGATCGGTATTTCTTCTAAGCACTCATACTCGATACTGAATAAATCAAGAAGTTTTACACATTTTCTTTCCATTCCTTCTTGGTGCTGCAATTTCATTGTTGAAGATTATAAATTTCAGGACACAAGACACACTTTAAAATAAGATGGTCCATACAATATATGGTAAAATATAACAGAACTTACAAAACTTTATACATAACAATAGAGAATCACAAAATGCTTCAAACTCAATTAGAAAGCCATAAAAAACACATTTGGTATGTATATAGGCTAGTTTCACATTTGCGATTAAATCCGTATCTTCCGCAACCTGAAACGCATGATAAACCGCATGTAAACGCATGCAAGCACAGTGGTTTTTAGACGCATAAACTTACGCATGCGGTAAAAAAAGCAGCGTTTGCATGCTTTTTCATGCGTTTGCGTTTTTTGTGTGCATGGTGGAAAATTTTACAGGAGAAAAATCTAGATAATCAGACACTGCCAATGGGACAACAGTGGGCGCGGGTTATGGGATATCTTTATATAGACTCTTGGACAGCTGAAATCTTCAGATTTTGCTACTGTATCCTTTGTCACGATGGATCTTCGAATGGAGAGCTTTTATGTCAACCTGGATTTAAGAATAAAGTTGTTTCTTGTCTATGCGTTTGCTTGTGAGCAACAAAGAAATAGAGAAAGACAGAGAAGAACACGGCGTCGGCGTTATTGGAAACACCCCATTATTGAAGTCCGGGAGAGCCGTGGAGCCTACCACACCTTATATGGCGAGCTCAATGTCAACCCGGAAAAATTTCCGGAATATACCAGGATGGTCAAGAGACCTTTCGGGATTTGATTGGTCGTGTCCAAGGAGCCATACGTGTTATGGCCGGCAATCAGGCAACACAGCGTGCAGTAATCAGCGCACATACAGAGATCTGGCAATAACCAAAAACAATAGGACGAGCTCTGAGACGTGGAATCTCTGTAGACTGCAGTACCTGATCTATCCTCACACAACTATAAGCAGCAGTGGATTGCGCCTATCACTACCTATGCAACTCGGCACTGCCTGAGGAGCTGACTAGCCTGAAGATAGAAATACAAGCCTGACTTACCTCAGAGAAATACCCCAAAGGAATAGGCAGCCCCCCACATATAATGACTGTTAGCAAGATGAAAAGACAAACGTAGGAATGAAATAGATTCAGCAAAGTGAGGCCCGATATTCTAGACAGAGCGAGGATAGCAAAGAGAACTATGCAGTCTACAAAAAACCCTAAAACGAAAACCACGCAAAGGGGCAAAAAGACCCACCGTGCCGAACTAACAGCACGGCGGTGCACCCCTTTGTTTCTCAGAGCTTCCAGCAAAAGTTAATAGCAAGCTGGACAGAAAAAACAGAAAACAAACTAGAAGCACTTATCTAGCAGAGCAGCAGGCCCAAGGAAAGATGCAGTAGCTCAGATCCAACACTGGAACATTGACAAGGAGCAAGGAAGACAGACTCAGGTGGAGCTAAATAGCAAGGCAGCCAACGAGCTCACCAAAACACCTGAGGGAGGAAGCCCAGAGACTGCAATACCACTTGTGACCACAGAAATGAACTCAGCCACAGAATTCACAACACATACGGAGACAGGACACCCAGCTCCTTAGAGCGATTCCTGCAGAGGAATGTCTCTTGGTCACATTAAGGTACGTAATAATTCTAAACAAACGCCTGTCATAATTATTATTGTTCTGCCTTGGATACATTTTTTTCTCATTTATATGTTTAGCTTCTTCATTTTTTCTTTCTCTGTTTGGCAGATTCATGGCTACTGGAGAAACCCTATCTTCACTCCATTTTCAGTACTGGCTAGGAATTTCCACCCTGTCTGGAATTGTTGCAGACACCTGCCAGGCTTTGTGGAACGTTCTCCTGTATGAATTTATCCCACTACCCACCGCGGAAATGTGGTTGGAAATTGCCGACAAATTCTTGAGAGTGTGTAATTTCCCCAACTGTTTGGGGGCAGTGGATGGAAAGCACATACGGATTACCAAACCCGCCAGATCTGGATCAACAGTACTTTAACTACAAGAAATATATTTCTGTAGTGCTCATGGCAATAGCAGATGTGGACTGTCGCTTTATCGCCGTGGACATTGGAGCTTTTGGCCGTGGCAATGGCTCCCAGACTGCCACAACCTCTCCCCAACACTCAAGGCCCACCGATGCCATTTGTTATGGTTGGGGATGTGGCCTTTCAGATGTGTGAAAACCTACTGAAGCCATATTCCAGTCGGGACTTGAACCACCCTAAAAGGATTTTTAACTACAGACTGACCAGGGCCCAAAGAACTGTTGAGTGTACCTTTGGGATTCTTGTCTCAAAATGGCGCATTCTTGGGACAGCCATTAATCTAAAAATGGAGACAGTCAATGAGGTTGTCAAAGCCTGTGTGGTTCTACACAAATACATAATGGTAAAGGAGCGACCCAACATTGAACTGGATGAACCAGTTGCAAACCCATTGCCAGATTACCAGCATCACCCTCTGCGGTCAACAGTTGAAGTTGCCCACATGAGGGACCAATTTGCTGCCCACTTTGTTTCTGACATCGGACGTGTGGCATGGCAAGATGATATTGTGTAAAATGTTCTTTTGGTTTTGGGTCTGTACCAGTCATGTTTAAAATGTTCCTAATGTTTGATGTTAATAAACAACGTGTTTTGATACCTGCGCCAAGTCTCCTATGTATTTACTCTCAAAACCACTTATGACGTCAGTGGTATGGTAGTTGATGTCATTACATTCTGCATCTCTTCTGCAGTATCTATTGAAAGCAGACAGAGGAGAAGATGGAAGTATAATACAAAGCAGATATATACTCACCAGGTCACGTGTCCGAAATAATGAGTTCATTATGCACAAAACCCAGCATAATGAATTCACTATTTCTGACACCTGTCCAGGTGAGTATAGGTATGCCTTGTATTACCTCCTTCGTCTCTTCAGTTTGTGTGCGTAGACTGAAGAGAAAATGGAGGTAATACAAGGCATATCTATACTCACCATGCCATTTTACAGAAATAGTGAGTTCAGGATGCTGGGTTTTGTGCATCCTGAATTCACTATTTCTGGCAGCTGTTCATGTGAGTATAGATATGCTTTGTATTACCTCCATTTTCTCTTCAGTCTACATCACATAGAGTAAGCAGACTGAAGAGATTCTGGACAAAATCCAAGTCATATTAGTTTGTGACAACTCCTAGCTCCATACCAAACACAAGAAGCAAAGCTGGAGTGTTCTACATGTCTCACTCCTGGATCTATGAGGTCGCAAAAACACAAAGTGTACGGCGAAGTGTATTTAGTCGGCGCACGGTGTGTGTTGCCGGCGGTGAAATACACAAAGAACCAAACCATATTTGGGGCAAAAAAAAATACAATTTTTTTTTTGTTAAAAATCAATGTAACTGTGGCGGCTTGGGGAAGAGTGACCGAACTGGGGGGTGTTGATCTGTGAGGCCTGGCTGGCTGAAGATGATGCAGGGGTTGCAGGAGAAGGGGCAATTAAAGTAGTGGGGTCAGCGAGTTCAGGGATGGTACTGGAGTCATGGGACAGGAGAGACACACTGGAAGGGTGAGACAAACCTGATATCACAGACACATTGGGAGGTGAGGGGGGAGGGATTGCGATAGTCCTCATTTTTTTTTCCTTTTTGGGATCTGCGCTGCTGTCTGGGGAGCCTCGGTGTGCTAAGTTCCTGCGGCCCGGTGATGGTGGCCGGTCTGTCATGGTCCAGGTGCTGCTGCATGCTGGTGGTGAAGGGCATGCCAGGGTCCAGATGCTGCTGCTGCTGGTGGTGATGGCCATGCCAGGGTCCGGGTGCTGCTGCTGCATGCTGGTGGTGGTGATGGTGAAGGGCATGCCAGGGTCCGGGTGCTGTTGCTGCAGCTGGGACCTGGTGATGGTGGCCGGCCTGTCATGATCCGGGTGCTGCTGCTGCATGCTGGTGGCAGTGGAGAATGTCCAAGCAGGAGCAGCAGTTGGCATGGTGGTGGTGGTGAGCTGTCCAACAGCACTTGGCATGGTGGTGGCGCTGTAGTGGTGTCCGGCAGTGCTTGGAATGGTGGTGGCCATGCAGTGGTATGCAGCAGAGCTCGACATTGAGGTCAAGCGTGCCAGTGTTGGCACAGGTGGAAATGCCACCACTGGCTGCTGAAAATACCGACTTTGCTGCATAGCCTGCACATAAGCAGCATTGCAAGTCTGCATGACATTCAGCTGGAGATCAGGAGTAAGGTGTTCCAGCATGCCCTGTTCAATTTGATTGAAAAAATGATGTGCTGGCCTCTGGAGGTCGGCTTTCACTTGGTCAAGGCTTCGGGTGACATCCTAGATAAGTGTATTCATAAGGTTGAAGCCACTATGCAGTCTGTGTCCCATCGCCTTGAGTCCATCATGAAAGATTGAGCTCAAGTGCAAAAACTCGGGCATGAGTGACCTGTCCGAGGCTATCTGCTGCTGGCAGGAAGCGCCCCCCAAAAAAGAGGCAGAGGCAGAGGACTGGGACAGGGGAACACTTGATGGACCAGCTTCCTGGTCTCCAGTCTGTGTTGCAGGCCCACTTGCTGCTGTACTGCTGGATGGCTGGGACGAATCCGTGGCTGTTCGATGAAAGACCGCTCCAGAACCAGGCTCAAGAGTGCTGCTCCAGGTGCTGTGAAAAGAAAAACATTAGTGCCAAACATTTACAATAGTCAAAGCGCCAACTCCAGTGGAATAGAAAAATACAGATTATGCAATACAACCAGTGGCATAGGAAGGAAGGTTGCGGGGGGGGCGCGGGCTGCCCCGGGCGGCACAATGCGGGGGGTGTGACTGTGAATGCCCGCCAGCATTTATGTGCCCCCGTACCCAGAGGGCAGAGAGAGGAGGCCCGCATCGGGCCCCTTCTCATCTGCTCACCGGGCCCCTTCCAGCGCTGCGGCGGTTTCCTATTTAGGGACACCTAAATTGTATTGCAGATTTTAACAAATATTTAATAGGTTACAGTAGAGTCGGGGGGGGGGGGGGGCGCCAAACTCGGGAACAGCCCCGGGCGGCAAAAGCTCTAGCTACGCCTCTGAATACAACACAATCTAATACACCACAAAAATACCTACGTTCTCTGGGCAAGGACGTGTCTCAAAAATGCCAGCATGCGGTAATGTCTATATTTACTGATCCTTGCTCCAGAATAACTGGGAACCCAGATCTCTTGATGAAGGTCCTTGTTGAAGCGATCCTTCATCGAACGACAACGTGTTCTGACTTTGAGCACTGTTTAAAAAAAAAAATGGTTACAAAACGCACTTTTGGCTGGGATCACACAACTGTGTGTGATGAGAGAAACTCACAGTTGTGTGATCCCGGCCAAGGTCACTGCTGTATCACACCGCATTGCAGTACTTACGAAATGCCTTGCGCTCCCAAGCTGGAGTACCGTTCCATCCATCCATCATCGCTTGGGCCACCTCATTCCATAGTCGCCGGATCGTCACATTGTCCGAGTGCTGCGGAACCAGAGTGTCCCACAACGGGACTCGCTCATGGACCAGGGATATGAGGATATGAGGATATGAGCACAGTGGCGCATTGGATAGCACAGCAGTCTTGCAGCGCTGGAGTCATTGGTTCAAGCCCCACTAAGGACAACATCTGCAAAGAATTTGTATGTTCTCTCCGTGTTTGCGTGGGTTTACTCCAGGTACTCCGGTTTCCTCCCACATTCCAAAGACATACTGATAGGGAATTTAGATTGTGAGCCCCAACGAGGACAGCGATGATAATGTGTGCAAACTCTAAAGCGCTGCGGAATATGTTAGCGCTATATAAAAATAAAGATTATTATTATCAATGAGGTATTCATCCCATTCTGCAACCTAGAAATGAAAGTAAGACATTAATGTTGGAAAGTTTAAAATAAGGAAAAGAAAGAAAACAACAGAGACAGAAAACAGGCAAGAATAATTAAAGTCAAGAGAAAAAAAGGAGTCAAGAGCAAAAAGGTAAAGAAATAAGAAAAGTGAAGAAATGAACAGTCAAGAATAGTACAGTCAGGATACAATAAACAGAGTACAATCAGTCAGGTATACTTACACGCCGCATTGCCACACGAACTTGTCCATGCTGCTCCTGCTCAGCCTCTGCTGCAGTTGAAGAACTCTTCTGAAAAAGAAAAAAATTGTCACGTGTAGATGTGACAGAAAATACTTACCAATCTGAAGAGGTGAGTACTCACTTCACTTTCATGTCCACCATGTTCAGGGCCAAGAAGCTCCTGGGAAGAAGAAGACGACGAAATTCTGATGAATGCTGCAAGAAAAAGAGACAGAAATTATTAGTACATATAAAGAGAGAAAAAAGAAAAGACAGACATTGGCTTTTATACTCACATTGTCCAAAGTAGAGATTCCTCACAGGTTCTTCCCAGGCTTAGAGCTTTTTCCAGTCTGCAGAATTGTGCCCACTCCCTCTTTTTATCAGTTTGTATGTGGAGGGTGGCTAATTAGTGTCTAGACAGGTTTACTGTGGAAAAATGCATGCATTCACAAACACAAACAAACTCATGTGATTGCGAACGCATGTGTTCTCATAGACTGAAATGCATTGTTTCGATGCATTCCTTCTGCAAACAACTGCATACGTTTCTAGGTGGCAAATTCACACCTCCAAAATCGCAACATATTGCGTTTACCGCACCACGTAACGAAACAACGCATGCATCGTCAAACGTGGCAAAAAGCATCCAATCGCGTGTACCTGCCTTCCTAATGTTAAAGATAGGAAAACACGATGCATGCAGAAGTATGCGGCATAAACGCTGAGGACAATACCGCAAATGTGAAACCAGCCTAACTGTTGCCCACAATAAGACACAAGCACCATATGGATAAAGATCAAATAAATAATATAAAGATCAAATAAATAATCCCTTATGTGCACCTAAAACATCAAATAAATCATCTCTTATATGCACCTAATAATTTATTGGGAAACATAAATGTAATGCAACATCAAATAACGCAATTAAAATACTTAGCCAAGACATGCACATAATAATGATAGACATCCAGAGGACCCTCTGAAGAAGCATTGATATGTGAGGGACTCCAGTTACCTATATGGACTTGAAGATCCACCCTATGGATCGCTATCGTTATATATATGCACTGTCTTGGCAGAGTGCTTTTATTACTTTATTTGATGTTGCATTATATTGATGCTTTTCTATCAATTATTAGGTGGGTCATTGGGGTTGACTTCCTTCACTTATTGACCTTTGTTCATACGGGAATTTTTGTGTCTTATTGGGGTCAACAGTTAGCTGGTTCCACACTCAAAATGGGGTTTATAATTTATTTCAGTTGAGTCTGTCACTTCCTATCATTCTTTATTGCTCTGAATGAAGATTGTCCATCCCTAGTAGATTGTTTTTCCCTAATTAACTTCTAACAGTTTTCTAAGCATGTTCTCCGATCTGTACAGTCATCATTGAACAGGGAGAGGGAGGAGGTGAGTTTGATTCATCACCTACTGTACATGGTGAACCTTTAGACATCTACAGTATATGTAGGTGATACCTTTCATTGTAATCCTGCCTGTGATGACAATGAGATGACTGCTGAGAAGTGTCCTCTACAGAACTGGAAGTGCCCTTCTATTATAAGTCTCACACGACAGTGTGACACCTGTGGGACTAGAGCCTTTGTTTTCTGTGTTTTTTTTTAATATAGGTAGTGATCAAAAAATTAAAAGACAAATAAAAATCTTCTTCTAACGATACAATCCCTTTATGTTATGGATCTGATTGGTGGACATGAACAACAAGATCACTGAGACTGCCCAGGTGGTTACATTATGAGGCTCAAAGTCGCCTTGTGACTCTTACACAGAACTTTTGGCCTAGCTCTCCCTTAGCTCATTGTGTACAAATCAGTGCTCGAGATTAAATCAAACATATTAAAGACCAAACACTAGAATAAATATGTACAGTTTGTAATCTCCAAAGACTTGAGTTAAGAAACTGTGTTTTAGATCATAACATTTGAACTGCCAGCATAAGGAAAAGGTCAGTCATTGTAAAACAAGCTTGGTAGTTACAAGTCCATGTAATAGAGCAGAGAAGGAAAGTAGGACTGATTATAACAGTATAATTTGGGCAAGTCATCTTTCATTCACTTTGAAGTTAATCTGGTCATGCACTCATTATATAATGGCAGCTTACTAAAAATAGAAAAGTAGCTAACTGAAGTAGTCTGCTTCATGAGACCTAATGGTAAAGCTGGGGTTCTCCGGAATTCTTACACTGATGACCTATTCTTAACCCCTTCATGGTATACACTGTATATCGTATATACGGCGCAATTCGGAAGCGGGTGTATGGAGTGGGATGTATTAAAGCCAGGACCTGCTGCTAACAATCACGGGTGGAGCGTAGTGGAGCCTGCAATTGTTATCCTGTTAAATGCTGCTGTCAATCTCGGCATTTAACTCGCACTGATGAGTGCGCATGTGCTTACTTCCACCCATCAGAGCTCCCGTGACGTGATCGTGGATCGCCGATGGGTAGTCATGACAGCCGGGGGTCAGCTGATGACCCACGTGATTGTCACTACGGAACTCCTTTAAAGCCATATTATCTGCATTTAAAGTATTTTTGTTGCATTTTTATATGTTGTGTGGAGATATAGCTCATCAGGGATCTCTGCTTTGGCCCAAGCAGGTGGCTATGGAGTCACAACGAACAATAGCAGGCTAGCGAGTTCCACACAGGTATGTGTCAGGTGTATTTATTGTACACATTTGCCGTACAATGTTACACGTGCCAAACATGAAATAAAACGTCTAAGGCCGTCTGGCCACTAACTAACAACAAGATACTAACTGCAAAATAAACCTACACAACAAGAAAGAAGTTTGTGCCACCTTACTGTGTCAGCTCCCAGACCAGCAGATGAGAGACTGAGATCCCAGCAGTTCCTGATTATATCAGCTGAATCAGACAGGAGTCAAAAGCTGGATTGAATGTGTGGAAGGGAAGCACCAGTCCTTTCAGGCTGATCACTAAAGAAAACCAGGACCGGATTACAGTGAAATAAACAGCTTCACAATCAATACCGTGATACATATAAAATGAAACGGGGAGAAACATATCTGTTTTCTAGTACTTCTCCCCTTGGAACCTCACATACCCCCTTCCTCTGTTCGAGCCCGTGGGGTCGGATTCAACGAGCTGCCAAGCAATGTGTCCTAGACAACGCATCTGCATTCCCGTGCGCTGCGCCTGCCCTGTGCTCAACGGAAAAGTTAAAAGGTTGTAATGCCAAGAACCAGCGTGTCACCCTCGCATTGCCCTCTTTTGCGCGGGACATCCATGTTAGGGGTGAATGGTCCGCTACTAGCCTAAATTGGCGACCTAGTAAATAATAGCGTAAGGTGTATAGGGCCCATTTTATAGCCAGGGCTTCCCGCTCAACCACGCTATAATTCTTTTCTGCCCTAGTAAGCTTTGTGCTTAGATAGACCACTGGGTGTTCCTCGCCATTCACTTTCTGTGACAATACTGCACCGAGGCCGACACCAGAGGCGTCCGTTTGGACAATAAACTCCCGTTTAAAGTCAGGGGCAACCAACACTGGTTGGTCACAGAGGACCGTTTTTAAATACTGAAAGGCCTTCTCTGCTTCTGTGTTCCACTTTATTATGATAGATTTCGAGCCCTTAGTAAGATCTGTGAGAGGGGCCGCGATGGTGGCAAAATGTTTGATGAACCACCTATAATAACCAACGATCCCCAAAAAGGCTCCGACTTGCTTTTTGGTGACTGGTCGTGGCCAATTCAGAATAGCGTCCACCTTATTGGTCTGTGGCTTTACGACTCCTCGCCCTATGCTATATCCCAGATAGCGAGCTTCTTCCAATCCCAAAGTACATTTCTTAGGATTGGCAGTTAACCCAGCAGCTTTTATTGAGTCCAAGACGGCTTGTACTTTTGACAAATGTGTGTCCCAGTCATCACTAAAGACAATGATATCGTCCAAGTATGCGGACGCATACTGGACGTGTGGTTTTAGGACAATATCCATTAGAAGTTGGAAGGTGGCTGCAGCATCATGTAACCCAAATGGCATATCACGGTACTGGAACAGTCCCTGGGGTGTTACAAAGGCCGTTTTCTCTTTGGCTGAATCCGTGAGGGGAATCTGCCAATAACCTTTTGTTAAGTCGATAGTGGATATGTACCTGGCCGAACCCAGTCTCTCTATAAGTTCATCAACTCTCGGCATCAGGTAGGCATCAAATTTCGATACCTCATTTAATTTCCGAAAATCATTACAATATCGAATAGTCCCATCGGGTTTGGGCACCAGCACGATTGGGCTAGCCCAATCACTCCGGGACTCTTCAATGACTCCAAGTTCTAACATTTTCTCGACTTCCTGGGCAATGGCTTGTCTCCGAGCCTCCGGAATTCGATATGGTTTTAGTCGTACACGGGCCTGTGGATCAGTAACAATGTCATGTTTAATTAAGTGAGTACGGCCAGGAAGCTCTGAAAAAACCTCTGCGTTTTTCTGTATAAATTCCTTGGTCTCTCGTTTTTGACTTTCGGATAGTGTCTCTGCAATACCCACCTCTGGCAACGCTACCTGGGGGTCATTTACCACAGATGGGGGTGCCCTACGAGGTCCATCATTAAGGGTGGCTTTTGTCATTAGACTCTCCCTATCCCGCCAGGCCTTAAGCAAGTTTATGTGGTAGATTTGTTCGGTTTTCCTCTTGTCTGGTTGATATATCTTATAGTTCACTTCACCTATTCTCTCCAACACCTCGTATGGGCCCGGCCACTTCGCAAGAAATTTATTTTCTACAGTAGGTACTAATACTAACACCCTGTCTCCAGGTTGAAAGACTCGTGTTTTAGCCGCTCGGTTATATACCGTGCTTTGGGCCTGTTGCGCACATTCTAAACATTCTTTAACTATTGGCATGACCGCCTCAATTCTATCTTGCATAAGCATTACGTGTTCAATTACACTGCGATAAGGAGTCACCTCTTGTTCCCAAGTCTCTTTAGCAATATCTATCAGGCCTCTAGGACATCGCCCGTAAACTAACTCAAAAGGCGAAAAGCCTGTGGAGGATTGGGGTACTTCCCGTATAGCAAACAGGAGATATGGTAGGAGAGCATCCCAATCCCTCCTGTCCTTATCTACTACCCTTTTCAACATTCCCTTCAGGGTTTTATTAAATCGCTCCACCAACCCGTCAGTCTGAGGGTGATATACTGAAGTACGCAAGTGGGAGATTTTTAGTAGCTTACACAAGTCCTTAAGTATTCGAGACATAAAGGGGGTTCCCTGATCTGTTAGTATTTCTTTCGGAATGCCGGTGCGAGAAAACATATTAACAAGCTCCTTTGAAATTGCTTTCGCATTGGCATTCCGCAGAGGCACTGCTTCAGGGTAACGAGTGGCATAATCTAGTACTACCAAAATGTACTGATGTCCCCTGGCAGATTTAACTAATGGACCCACTATATCCATTGCTATCCTCTCGAAGGGCACCTCTATTATTGGTAAGGGCACAAGGGGGCTTCTAAAATGTGACATAGGTGTGGTCAATTGACACGTAGGACAGGATTGACAATACCAGGTCACGTCCCCCCCTAGACCCGGCCAAAAGAAACGCTGCAAAATATGGTGTTTTCTTTTTTCTCCGGCCAGGTGTCCCCCCAAGGGATGTTTATGTGCCAGTTCCAAAACTACCTGGCGAAAGGACTTGGGCACCACTAGTTGCTCTACCGCCACCCCTCGCACTTTGTCTATGTGATACAGCATACCCTGTTGCACACCTAGATGTGGGAACTCATTTTGAGCCCCTGGGTACAATGGTCTTCTCTCAGAGACCTTTACATTTTCCCATGCCCTTGCCAGAGTAGGGTCCTGGTGTTGAGCGGTCCCGAACTTACCACGGGCCACCTCAAGACCTGGCATTTCTATAGCCTCCTCTAGTTCACTTGCGTCGCCTGCATATACAGCGAGAGGTGAGTCTACAGATTCTGGAGTTACCTCTGAGATGGACTCCCTCCCCCTCTTGCTGCAATAGCTCAGGGGTTAGCCCCACGGCACCCTCCTCAACTAGAGTGCTCATGCCATTTTTAAGGCTCCACAAGTCCCAAAATAAGGGAGAGTCTCTCCCCAATATTACATCATGTCCCATAGACTTTAGGACTGCCGCTTGATGTCTTTTGGTTCCTACTGGCATGGCAAGGGTGACCCAGGCAGGGGGGTAGTTTTTTATATCGCCATGGATGCAACTAATACCCAGGGTTGAGTTTGTTAGGGCTCTAGGGTCCACCAAACTGGCATGTACCAGAGTTACTTGACTGCCGGAATCCAAGATGGCATTCACACTATGGCCGTCGACCTCGAGGCAACACACGTGTCGTTCATTTCCTGTGAGGACCTCTGCAACACAGACCGACTACATATAACGAAAGGCGTCTCATAGCGTTACAGTCCATTGGCTCTGTAGTCATTGGGCAGTTAGCTGCTACATGGCCAAGCCCGCGACATCGCCAACATTGTATAGGACCTTGCTTCCTCGCCGGAGACGCCTGATAGGGTCTGCTGAATTGCTGTGAGACTGTACCGCCTCCATAGTTCTTTGTGGGTCTGCTACCCTTTATTGCAACGTTCTCTTCTTTTGAAGATGAAGTAGGTTTTGCAGTATTTTCTGGTGATTTCTTGGGAGCCCAGCGAGGTGATAACGTCCCTTGGAGTAGGCTTTCGGAAGCATTGTAGCGTTCGACCATATTCACCAACTGGTCGGCTGTATATGGGTCACCTTGTCCAACCCATCTCTGTATCTTAGGGGGCAAGGACCGCAGGTACTTGTCTAGAACAACACGTTCCACCATCTCTGCAGATGTCAAAATCTCTGGTTGCAGCCATGTTTTTACTAGATGGATAAGATCATGCATTTGTGAGCGGGCTGGCTGATCTTCCACAAAAGTCCATAAATGTACCCTCTGTGCTCGTACATATGAGTTTACTCCCAGCCTTGCCAGGATTTCGCCTTTTAATTTGGTATAGTCCATAGCATCCACTCCACTTAGATCGTAATAGGCCTTTTGTGGGTCCCCGCTCAAAAATAGCGCAACCACTTCAGCCCACATGTCCACTGGTAAATGCTCACGTTCTGCAATACATACAAATACGGTGAGATACGCTTCTACATCATCGTCAGCAGTCATTTTAAGCAGGGTTTTTTGTACGGCTTTCCGTGCACCAGCAACACTTTGTGCATGATCCCTCTCATCTCGGGGCTGCCGAATCAAAGCCTGATTTATTGCATTCAACTGCTCTTGCTGAATCTGGTTTTGCTGGTCCAGGGCTTGCTGGAAGTAAGTATTGGTCTGCTGTTGTTGAATATTTGCCTGCAATAACTGTTTCACTAGTTCCTCCATATTACTGGACTCTTGGCTCTTCAAAAGCACCGGAGCTTTCAGCCAGGACATACACAGAGCACTTTATCTGCAGTCACAGTGCAACAGCCACTATGCCCGCATTCTCCACCATTTGTGGAGATATAGCTCATCAGGGATCTCTGCTTTGGCCCAAGCAGGTGGCTATGGAGTCACAACGAACAATAGCAGGCTAGCGAGTTCCAGACAGGTATGTGTCAGGTGTATTTATTGTACACATTTGCCGTACAATGTTACACGTGCCAAACATGAAATAAAATGTCTAAGGCCATCTGGCTACTAACTAACAACAAGATACTAACTGCAAAATAAACCTACACAACAAGAAAGAAGTTTGTGCAACCTTACTGTGTCAGCTTTCCAGACCAGCAGATGAGAGACTGAGATCCCAGCAGTTCCTGATTATATCAGCTGAATCAGTCAGGAGTCAAAAGCTGGATTGAATGTGTGGAAGGGAAGCACCAGTCCTTTCAGGCTGATCACTAAAGAAACCAGGACCGGATTACAGTGAAATAAACAGCTTCACAATCAATACCGTGATACATATGAAATGAAACGGGGAGAAGCATATCTGTTTTCTAGTACTTCTCCCCTTGGAACCTCACAGTTGAATTACTTTTTATCCAATATTTTTTTTATAGTGTTGTAGTATATTTTGTATAGCTGCATATGCCAGATGAGCAAAGGAAGTATGTTCATGTACAAGTTAAAACTCTGCCTCTGGCAAAATGGCAAACCACCCCCCCATAATTTCTATATTTAGAAATTTATACTGTGATTTCTGCTTTAAGCAAAAACACCAAAATTAAGTTTTTTTCATCACCACAATTAGACAAAAAAATGCCGTAACAAGCGATGAAAAAGTCATATCAATCCCAAAATGGTACTAATAAAAGCATCATCTCGCCCTGCAAAACATAAGCTATCATACAGCTCCATCAGAGGGAAAATAAAAATGTTACTGGTCTCGGAAAATGGCGACACGACTCCCCAAAATTTTTTTTGAGATTTCAGATTTTTTTTCCACCACTAACATAATAAAAAAAAAGTGGACAACTTTGGTTTCACCGTAATCCTATTGATGAGGAGTATCATATTGCATGGTAATTTTTACCACAAAATGTACATAAAAAGATAGCTCCCAAAACACAATGTCAGAATTGTGATTTTTCACAATTTCACCACGCTTGGAATTTGTTTCACGTTTTCCTAGTACAAGATGTGGTAAAATGAATGGTGTCATTCAAAAGTACAACTCGTTCCACAAAAAAAACAAGACCTCACAGGTCTATGTGGACAGAAAAATAAAAGAGTTATGGCTCTAGAAAAAAAGGGAAGAAAAAACAGAAATGAAAAAATTAAAAAATGGGCTGGAGCGTGAAAGGGTTAAAGAAGCACTCCCATCA
Organism: Ranitomeya imitator; assembly: GCF_032444005.1. NCBI lineage: Eukaryota > Metazoa > Chordata > Amphibia > Anura > Dendrobatidae > Ranitomeya > Ranitomeya imitator. The sequence continues at coordinate 609,258,137 of NC_091285.1, read as the reverse complement.
AAGTTTAAATCCTCTTACTATATTGCAGTCATCGTTTATTTGCAACTACAAGTCCCATTGCACTGTATGCTTACAACTGCAAAGATTGCCTTTCTACCCAGTTAATTCTTATTTTTTCCATTAGGTCTATCACATCACATGATTACAAACAGATTAGCTGAATCCTTATAAGCTTTATCAATAAATTGAAATTCTCATTTCCCTGCATGAGTCATCATTAGAACTACAATTCTACATCACTGCAAAGCTCCACCCTCTCTTCAACCTCTGACCCAGCTGCTCTGCTCCTCTTCTCAGCCAGGGACTTTTTAGGGAAGGTGAATTGTAGTTCTAATGATGACTCATGAGGGGAAAAGAGACTTCCTATTCCTGCTTAGAAGGTTTTAGCTAGTCTGTTTTAGATTACGTGCTGTCATAGACCTAACAGAAAAGAGAACAATTAACTGAGTAAAAGGGAAAATGAGCAATTATAAGTACACAGCACTATATAATATGATGATTGTAATTAATATGTTAAAAGAATAAAAAAATTAGTAGGAGTGCTTCTTTAAGATGACCTCCAGGACCATCAATGATCAACGCAATGTAGAGGTGCTCCTACAAGGTCAGAGGTTGGACCTCCACTGATTTAACATTGATTAAAATAGCCCTAGGAATTATTTCCTTTGGGTGGTTTGAGAAAGTAAAGGTGTTCATACAATTAAATAATGGCAGCTGCCAGACAACTCTGCTGATGCCTTATCTCCTGTGTAAAAAACAGGATCTGGTGTTGTAATTCAACATCCCCAATTCTTCTACCCCCAACATTATCTATTGGAGAGAAAGTTGGGAGGCCCCCACAAACATGAGAGTGTCGGATGACTGTGTAGATGTTGTGTGTGAGTAATTTACTAAGGTTAAAATATTCCCACAGGTTGAAGGTTTTGAATTTTTTAATGGTCTGTGATGATAAATTAAAAACTAGCAATGTGTAATGAACACTTGTTAGAACACAGTGTCGTATGCAGTAATTATATGATCTAATCTACTATATATATATATATATATACATATATTCTAGGATATATAGTATACAGTATATGCAATGCTCAGCATAAATGAGTACACCCCAAGAGATTTGTCGGAAAACATTTAGTTTCCTTTCAGAATCAATATTTTCTTCCTCCTGATCATGGCGTCAGCAGCGCTAGCCATGTTGGTGAAGTACCCGAAGCAGTGCATCACATCCTAGATTGGCTGACTCGTTGACCAGGATGTTCCCAAGTTTTTTCAGTACGTTCATTCCTAAGGTCACAGCGGGGCCATTGCCAGGGTCCTCAGTGGTCAACATGACTCCTTTCCGACCTACATTTTTGCCACACACAGTGATTTGCATCCAGACCACCCCTGCGACCGGGATGGGCAACTGAATAGCAGCTGTCAACTTGACCATGGGGTCCCATTCAAGTCCCATTGGTGGAGGGAAATGATGTCTGAATTAGGTCTCAGGCATAGTGGTTACTTGAAAACCGGTATCAACTAGGCAGCGGATGGCCCAAACGAGAGGACTTAAGAGAAGCTAAATTTGTGGGACTTCTTGCTCTCCTTCTTGACTGCTCAGGCTCTGGGCAGTATTCCCCAGCCAGGAAGCCTCCTAGTTTAACAGACTGCGGTGGAGGAGTCTTGCCCGTCATTCACATCCTCAAGCAAAATGTCCAGTGCCCCTACAGTTCTAACAGGTCGGCTGCTCTTCTATGCGAGGCGTTCCCATTTCTTGGCGAGACTCAGTGTCAGTTCTGCCTCCTGAGGTGTTCAGGAATGCTGAAGATTTCTTCCTCAAATCAGACCATTCCTTTCGCATATCCAGGACCTCTTTCTCAGTGGCCAGTGAAATGGATACCTCCCCAAATTCCCCGCTGGGACTGTCACCCCATGCTCTTGCTCACATGCGCGCTTCGGCTCCAACTTCTAAAAAGGACATATGCGGATTTACCCACAAGCTCTCTTGCAAAGCTTGCTTAAGCAGCTCAACTCTAAAATCTGCCACTAGCTGATCTCGCAAAACTTTATCAGGGGGTCCTACACCTACGCCGTTTCATTTAGCAATCGCAATGTGGATCTCCTGCAGTGATTTTATGTAGTGTGTCATGGACTCCCCCTCCCTTTGCACACGGCTAAACAAGCGCATGCGCAATTCTTCGACGTCTGTGTGGTCTTCGTGCATTTCCTTTAAGATTTATAGCACTTTGTTGATGGTATCTCACTCATGGGGGGCCAGAACATGACAAAGCTTCTCGCCTCTCTGTCCAGGGTCATCATGGCAATCTCTGCCTCCATTACTGGGGTCATGGGGTGTATCCTCAGCATACCCCTGACCCGCTCAGTCCAGTTCCATAGCAGAGTATTGCTCCCTGTAAATTTTGGGAGGTTACTCAACATTGCCCCCAATGACATGCTGGCCCTTGGGGCACCCCCAACCACTTGTTATTGCCTCCTCGGTGCCTGTGGACTGCATCCTGCCGACTACAACAAGTGTGAGCAGGTTGCGGGATGCAGTCATGGACAAGAGATAGAGCAAAGGTTAACTAATTTACTGAACACAGGGATACTCCATGCAGGGAGGTAAACAGTTAAATGGGGAAAAATAAGCAGTTCAGACGTAAAAGGATATACTGGTTGAAAGAACAACGGATATAGTAGGGGTGATAGTTCTGGTAGGGTTAACTTATCCAATCAGTCGGGTTTCAGGCTGTGGGGGTTGCAAGGCAAGCGGTGGTGTCAACAACGGCTGGCATGGGGTTGGTCCAGTGAAGTCAAGGAGATAACTATGATCTGTCTTCTGGCGGCAGTGGCTAGTCTCTATTACCCTGCGCTGAGCTTCTAGTCCATATACTGATGCGATAGAGAGTGTACTGGCCACAGCAGTGTTTGAGTCTAATGTGGCTCGGCAAATATACACCGGAGGGCCAGGGCAGGGCCGGCGTCAGCACCCGGCACAGCGGGCAAATGCCGGGGCCCTGGGGAGAGAGGGGGGCCCACTCACGCTGTCATAGATACAGCTGGGACAGCAGAGCAGGAGATAACATGCTCTCTCCGCCTACAAAGTCACTGCTGGCTGCGTTCTCTTAACCCCTATGTGCCAGCTCTGACACAAGCATCTTCTCACTCAGCGAGTGCAGCCAGGCAGGCACACATAGGGGTTAAGAGAAGGCAGCCAGTGTGACATTGTTTGTGGGCGGAGAGAGCAGGTTCTGTGCTCTGATCTCCGCCCCTGGCTGGCTGCCGTGCTGCTGAAGTTATGAGGCAGATTCAGGAGGAGCTCCTAGTCCTACCAGTGCATGAGTGAGTGGCACTGCTATATACTACGTGGGCTGCGCTGCTATATGCTACGTGGGCTGCGCTGCTATATACTACGTGGGCTGCGCTGCTATATACTACGTGGGCTGCGCTGCTATATACTACGTGGGCTGCGCTGCTATATACTACGTGGGCTGCTATATACTACGTGGGCTGTGCTATATACTACATGGGCTGCTATATGCTACGTGGGCTGCTATATACTACATGGGCTGCTATATACTACGTGGGCAGTGTTATATACTACATGGCTGTGTTTATATGCGATCATGAATCGGGGCATGTGTTAAAGGGGGGGCCCACTGAGACTCTTTTGCCCGGGGCCCTCAAAAACCTGGAGCCGGCACTGGGCCAGGGCGCAGATAACAGTCATACACCCAGTGTCTCTCAGGCGGCCCATGCGCAGTACTCACAGGCCCAAAGTGTTCGGCGGTGGCGCTTTTCTCTGTCAGTGTCAGCGGACACACTGCATGTCTCTATGCATAGTCTCTGCGGAGGGCAGCCTGAGTTGTGGCCGTGCTCGAGGGATGGAGCACTCACTTCTCCCTGCTGCACACTGTCTGTTCCCGCCAAGTCTGACCCCTTCCACGCGTGCTGTGGCTTTTTTAGCTTAGCCACACCCCCTGTTCCTGGATGCAAGTCTAGGTCTGGTCCCCTAAGCTTTCCCCCTGACAACAGAGGTGACAACCCCGACAGTTCTGGACCCGGCGAAAAGCAAGTACCCACGGCCTGGTCCTCCTTCTTACAAAACAGATGCCTATTGGCCACAGGTGCAAAATCTGCACTTTCAGTAGAGAACGGGTAGAAGTCAAAGCAAAGTAACTGGAGGCAATCTTAGCCATCCAATTTAAAACAACTTCTACTTGTTTGTGCCTCACCATTCATTCTGTCGCCTGCGTGCACCAGACAGAGGTGTTTCATTTGGTCGTGTAGCAGGCACAGAATGACCATGCCCTCTAACCTTGCAGCAGCTATAACACCACCAGCAGAAACACAGCCACGTCCCCTATTTGATGCTCTCCTCTTTCTGTGCCCCTCAAAAAATGCAGAGTATTACATGGCATGATTATAAAGAGAGTGTCAGATTATTATACTGCCTTTTTGCAGAGTACCCCCCCAAAAATAAATAAAAAACAAAACACAAAAACTGTTGGCTACCCCTTCTGACTTTTCCACCTACACCACCACTTCCACCTCAACCTTCTCCACTTGAAACTCTACATCCTGGTTCAAGATTGTTTTTAATTTTTTTTGCATTCTATGTTCTTTTAGGTCATTTACTCATTTCCCTAAACTCCACAAAAACAGTGTTGGCTATCTGCTCCCCTCCCTCTTCCACCCACACTGTCACATCCAACTCCTCTTCCACTTGGATGTCCGCCTCCTGTTTCAATATTATTACTATTATTTTTTTTATATTCTATGTTATTTAAAGTTATATTTCTATCCACACTTGTTTGCAGGGCAAGTGTCCTTCTCTTACTACCATTTTGCTTCTTTTTGCAGCCCCTAGCTCTTCCTATGACCATTTTACAGCCATTTTAAAGCACCGCATTTTGGTTGCTCATTGACTTCTATTGGGTCAAGGGGTCGTGGTCAAGTTCTGATGCTGAACTAACGCCGGTTTCACACTTGCATTTTTATGATCTGCGGAGGGCTGCGGACTTCCTCCGTGAAGCCCCGCCCTCAGCCGCTCCTCCACCGCTATCTCCGCCTACTTCTGCATGCGGCCCCCATGCGGCCTGTGTACCTATGTTTAACATTAGGTACGCAGGTCGTGCGGCTGTATGCGGATTCTTCCGCATGCGTCGTTTTGATGATGCGGCGACCAGCGTAGGACGCAGCTTGTAGCAATTTTTTTTCTCTGCATCGTCAAAACGACGCATGCGGAAGCATCCGCATACAGCTGCACGATCTGCGTACCTAATGTTAAAGATAGGTACGCAGGCCGCATGCAGAAGTAGGCGGAGATAGCGGTGGAGGTGCAGCTGAGGGCGTGGCTTCACGGAGGAAGTCCGCAGCCCTCTGCAGATCAGAAAAACGCTAGTGTGAAACTAGACTAAACTAACGAACTACTTAGAAACATTTTAAGCTATTAAATGACACTACTAAAACAATTGTTTAAAATTTTACTGCATGTGTCTAACATCAGAACCTGTCTGCTATTTCTGTTCATTTTTATCGGAGCCCTGAAAATTGCAGAAAAACATGGTAATTGGCAACCCTTTCCATAAGGCATGCCCATAAACGGTGCGACAATGGAGTGTTGGGACGCACTCCATTGATACAGACTATGGTAACACACAGTTTATTTGTACAGTTCCAGGAAGAAATGAGTAACAGCACAATGCAGATTTCAAAGAAAATATGTTCTGCAATCATATTCTATGGAGAATGCAAGTACTTACTCTGTCAGGAGAGCCAACAAGTCATCATTGAGTAGCAGTTTCTGGATGGTCATCAGCCCACATTACATAATAGGTTCAAAATGTTAGCACTATTGTGTTTGCAGTAATTGTATAATATTACCCCACTTAGTAAATAAAGATGTATTAGGGAGTTTTTTAGCCTCACCTATAACAAAAAAAGCTGTTCTAATTTAGCCAGCAGTATTTTTATAGGAAGTAATAAGATGGAACTTAAAGGAGGATATAAAACTATATAGTAAAATTCTGAGCTAAATTACCAGATGATCGCCAATCCTGAATACGATGTTACATTTTATGACTCTTTATTATAATATTATTCATTGCTCATTACATACTAAGTGCTTACAACTTCACTGCCTGGTCTCAGACTACCTGAGGAATCGCTTCTAACGCTCCTTTAACCCTCCTAGCCACATGTTATCCATTATTTCCAAAGAATGACATTGTGATTTAGTGTTGCTATTAAATACTGTATTCTGCTTTAATGTTTGATACATTACACACCCTCAAGAGATTTCCTATAACCCTTGAGTACTTTTGCTTAATAATCCTGCATATATATTGGGATCTAGATCTGTGAGTTTTAGAAGTGAAAAAATATCCTTTGGTTAAGAATTATGATGGAATTGAAGTCTTGGTCTTATATTTTGGATGCCTTTGTAAGCCAAAAATCTGCTGTAAATGGAGAGAAGAATCCACTTCATTTGGCCATTGGTAATAAGTAAGGTGTTGTTGTGTAGGCCGATTATAATAAAGAGTGCATATTAAGTATTCTATTTCAATCTTTAAGGACTATATACAGTGGGGCAAAAAAGTATTTAGTCAGTCAGCAATAGTGCAAGTTCCACCACTTAAAAAGATGAGAGGCGTCTGTAATTTACATCATAGTGTAGGGGTTCCACTCACTCAGCTGCGACGGCTGACACTCAGGAGGCAGGTTCCTTTAAAGTTCACTGGGTTTATTGCTCCATAAACCATATGACAAAACAACAGAAAGCAAATAGCCTTTGGTTCAGGCAAAGAAAAAACAAGTGTCCAGTTCATCCGGCTCAGTCCTGAAGCCGTAACACACTCAGGAGGGTTTCACCTCCACACATATCTCCCATCGATTAGACACCCTTTAGCCACGCTACATACCTCCCCCCTCTGCCTAAAGCCGTGGGGCTTGGCACTTTCTCCCACTAGACAAGGGATTCTTGACAGGGCATCAGCATTACCGTGCAGCTTTCCGGCCCTATGTTCCACATGGAAACAGAAGTCCTGCAGGGCTAAGAACCAACGGGTGACCCTAGCATTTCTACCCTTCGTTTCCCTCATCCACCTAAGTGGGGCATGGTCGGATATCAGTCTAAATTTACGTCCCAGCAAATAGTATCGTAATGTGTCGACTGCCCATTTTATGGCCAAGCACTCCTTTTCAACGACTGAGTAGTTCTTTTCAGACGAGGACAGCTTCCTACTCAGATAGAGAACAGGATGCTCCTCTCCATGTAGTTCTTGGGAAAGGACTGCTCCCACCCCAACATCTGAGGCATCTGTTTGAAGAATAAACTCTTTCTTGAAGTTTGGGGCCATCAGAACGGGTTGCTTACATAAAGCCTCTTTCATTTCTTGGAAGGCTGAATCTGTTTCTTCGGACCACTTAACCATTACTGATTTTGTCCCTTTTAGCAGGTCAGTCAGAGGCGCTGCCATTGTGGCGAAGTTTGGGATGAACCTCCTGTAATATCCCACGATTCCCAGGAAGGCTTTAACTTGCTTCTTGGAAACTGGTTTTGGCCATGTTTGAATTGCCTCCACTTTACTGATTTGGGGTTTTATTTCTCCATGACCCACTATGTATCCAAGGTACTTAGCTTCTTCTTTACCCAATGCACACTTCTTCGGGTTTATTGTAAATCCGGCCTCTCTTATAGCATCAAACACCGCTTGGACTTTCTCCAGATGACTCTCCCAGTCCGGGCTAAAGATGACGATATCATCTAGGTACGCAGCAGCGTATGCCTTGTGGGGTGCAAGGACTCTATCCATAGCCCTTTGGAAGGTGGCCGGAGCTCCCTGTAGGCCAAATGGCATCCGGACATACTGGAAGCACCCATCTGGTGTAGAAAACGCCGTCTTCTCCTTGGCTTCCTGTGCCATGGGGATCTGCCAATACCCCTTCGTCAAATCCAAGGTGGTTATGTACCTGGCGGGCCCAAGCCTTTCGATGAGCTCATCAACGCGGGGCATGGGATATGCGTCGAACTTAGAGACCTCATTCAACTTCCTATAGTCGTTGCAAAATCTCCACTCCCCATCAGGTTTTGGGACCAGGACAATTGGGCTCGACCAACCGCTCTTGGATTCCTCAATGACTCCAAGCTTCAACATACGCTCCACTTCCTTGGAGACTATTTCTCGACGGGCCTCAGGAATTCTATAGGGCTTCACGTTCACGCGCACATGGGGCTCTGTCAGGACCTCATGCTCTATGACCTTCGTGTACCCAGGCAACTCGGAAAACAGGTCCCTGTTTTTCTGGAGTAACTCCCGGCATTGCTGTTTCTGGGACTCCGATAGCGTCTCCGCTATAGTAACCGCTCCAACCTCATCTTCTGGGTTGCTTAACAACGATGGAGTTACTGTCGGCTCTCTATCTTGCCACGGCTTGATAAGGTTGACATGGTATACTTGGAATGGTTTCCGTCTTCCTGGTTGGTGAATTTTATAGTTTACTTCACCAAGTTTCTCGACAACCTCATATGGCCCTTGCCATTTGGCCAAGAACTTGCTTTCCACTGTCGGAACTAACACAAGAACTCGGTCTCCCGGATTGAATTGCCTCACTCTTGCAGACCGGTTGTAGACCCTGGCCTGAGCTTCTTGTGCTTGGAGAAGGTGTTCTTTCACGATAGGCATCACCTTTGCAATCCTCTGCTGCATCAGGGCCACATGCTCAATGACGCTTCTGTGGGGCGTGACTTCGGCTTCCCAGGTTTCCTTGGCTATATCCAGTAGTCCTCGTGGATGTCGGCCATACAGAAGCTCAAACGGTGAGAAACCTGTGGAGGCCTGTGGAACTTCACGAATGGAAAACATCAAATAGGGTAAGAGACAATCCCAGTCTCTACCGTCTTTTTCTATAGCTTTTCTCAGCATGCTCTTCAGTGTCTTGTTAAATCTCTCAACAAGGCCATCTGACTGGGGATGGTACACCGAGGTCCTCAACTGGGAGATCTTCAGGGCTTTGCATAACTCCCTCATCACCTTGCTCATGAAAGGTGTACCCTGGTCAGTCAGGATCTCCTTTGGCAGACCTGTCCGGGAAAAGACATGGACCAACTCGCGGGCTATGCTTTTTGAGGAAGAATTTCTCAAGGGAATGGCCTCAGGATAGCGTGTGGCATAGTCCAGGATGACTAATATATACTGATGGCCCCGAGCTGATTTAACTAAGGGACCGACCAAGTCCATGGCAATTCTCTCGAACGGTACCTCAATAATGGGCAGTGGCACAAGGGGGTTCCGGAAATGAGGAGTAGGAGCAGTTAGCTGACATGTAGGGCAGGACCTGCAATAGTTCACTATTTCCCGGTGACACCCAGGCCAATAGAACCTCTGCACAACCCGTTCCTGCGTTTTTTCCACCCCTAGGTGTCCACCCAAGATGTGTGAATGGGCCATGTCCAACACCTTCCGTCTATATGGACCCGGAACTAGCAACTGCTCTACCAACTCCTCCCTTATTTTCGTGACCCGGTACAACAACTCCCTGCTCATTAGAAAATGGGGAAATCTTGTGTCTGCCCCCGGCTCCTGTACCACCCCGTCAATAACTGTGACATTATTAAAGGCTTCCCTCAGAGTGGGGTCCCTATGTTGGGCAGTCCCAAAATTTTCACCGGATACCTCTAACTCCAGAATGTCAGATGTAGGGGACACTTCCTCCTCATCTCCAGCCAGGACACAAAAAGGAAACCTGTCTGACTCTGGGTGTGGCACCACCCTTCCAGGGTTCACTGGTTCCCTACTCTTGCTAGGGAGCTCAGAACCTTTCCCCCACAAGTCCCAAAACAAACAGAAATCCCGGCCAATAATTATAGGGTGCAACAAGTCCTGAACGACGCCGACTATGTGGGACTCCGTGCCACATGTCGTTTCAATGTTCACACTGGCCACAGGGTAGTCCTTTGCATCCCCATGTATGCACCGCACTCCAACCTTCTTTCCCGGGAGCAGGTGGAGAGGAAAAGTGGCCCTCACCAGGGTCACTAGGCTCCCCGAGTCTAACAGTGCCGTTACTGCTCGACCGTTCACCTTTACGGGACACGCTTGAGGTCCCTCGTTGGGCGGAGAGTTCACACTGCAGGCTGGATACGCATAGTATGAACAACGGCGTCCCATGCTACAGTCCATCTGCTCAGTGGTCTGGGAACATCGGGCAGCTATATGTCCTGGCTTGTGGCACCTCCAACAAATAATATCACCCGTAGGGACCTTGGGCACCACCTCCCCCGCCCTTGGTGACCTTGGACGCGCCACCCCTTTTTGGGACTCAGCTGCCTTCTGGGACCCCCAGTACGGCATGGGCTGCCTCCCGAAGGAGCCTTCCAACCCTTGGTATCTCTCAACCAGTCCGATCAGCTCGTCGGCATTCTGGGGATCACCCTGGGCAACCCAAGACTGTATAGGCCTCGGGAGGGAATGGACAAACCGATCCATCATCACCCGTTCTACCATCTGTGCAGGCGCAGAGGATTCTGGCTGCAGCCATTTCTGGACCAGGTGCAACAGATCAAACATTTGGGAACGAGGTGGTTTGTCCCGGTGATAGCCCCAGGAGTGAACTCGCTGTGCCCTGACAGTCAGTGTCACCCCCAAACGTGCGAGAATCTCGGCTTTCAATTTGTGATACTCTTTGGCATCCTGCAAGGTCAAATCATAGTACGCCTTCTGGGGTTCTCCCGTCAGGTATGGCGCAAGTACCTTTGCCCACTGCTCTGGCGGAAGTTTTTCCCTCTCAGCGACCCTCTCAAACACCGTCAGGAAGGCCTCAACATCATCCCCGGGAGTCATTTTCTGCAATGCGCGTCTTACCGTCTTTCGGACGTGGGTGTCATCAGCCAAACCTGGGGTTGGGGCGCTCGCCTTGCCCTGGATGGCGGTTGCCAGAAGCTGCATCTGCTGCTGGCTCTGTTGTACCTGCTGCATCAACAGCCTGTTGGTCTCTTGCTGCCTTTGCTCCTGCTGGACCAAGTGTTTCAGTAAGTCCTCCATTTTCTCCGGCAATGCTTGCTGGCTTGCAACAGCCTTGACCCAGGACATTCAAAAAATAAACTCACTTCTCCGCTGGGAACGCTGCTCGCATGTCTACCACCAATTGTAGGGGTTCCACTCACTCAGCTGCGACGGCTGACACTCAGGAGGCAGGTTCCTTTAAAGTTCACTGGGTTTATTGCTCCATAAACCATATGACAAAACAACAGAAAGCAAATAGCCTTTGGTTCAGGCAAAGAAAAAACAAGTGTCCAGTTCATCCGGCTCAGTCCTGAAGCCGTAACACACTCAGGAGGGTTTCACCTCCACACATATCTCCCATCGATTAGACACCCTTTAGCCACGCTACAATAGGTAGACCTCAACTATGGGAGACAAACTGAGAAAAAAAAATCCAGAAAATCACATTGTCTGTTTTTTTAACATTTTATTTGCATATTATGGTGGAAAATAAGTATTTGGTCAGAAACAAACAATCAAGATTTCTGGCTCTCACAGACCTGTAACTTCTTCTTTAAGAGTCTCCTCTTTCCTCCACTCATTACCTGTAGTAATGGCACCTGTTTAAACTTGTTATCAGTATAAAAAGACACCTGTGCACACCCTCAAACAGTCTGACTCCAAACTCCACTATGGTGAAGACCAAAGAGCTGTCAAAGGACACCAGAAACAAAATTGTAGCCCTGCACCAGGCTGGGAAGACTGAATCTGCAATAGCCAACCAGCTTGGAGTGAAGAAATCAACAGTGGGAGCAATAATTAGAAAATGGAAGACATACAAGACCACTGATAATCTCCCTCGATCTGGGGCTCCACGCAAAATCCCACCCCGTGGGGTCAGAATGATCACAAGAACGGTGAGCAAAAATCCCAGAACCACGTGGGGGGACCTAGTGAATGAACTGCAGAGAGCTGGGACCAATGTAACAAGGCCTACCATAAGTAACACACTATGCCACCATGAACTCAGATCCTGCAGTGCCAGACGTGTCCCACTGCTTAAGCCAGTACATGTCCGGGCCCGTCTGAAGTTTGCTAGAGAGCATTTGGATGATCCAGAGGAGTTTTGGGAGAATGTTCTATGGTCTGATGAAACCAAACTGGAACTGTTTGGTAGAAACACAACTTGTCGTGTTTGGAGGAAAAAGAATACTGAGTTGCATCCATCAAACACCATACCTACTGTAAAGCATGGTGGTGGAAACATCATGCTTTGGGCTGTTTCTCTGCAAAGGGGCCAGGACGACTGATCCGGGTACATGAAAGAATGAATGGGGCCATGTATCGTGAGATTTTGAGTGCAAACCTCCTTCCATCAGCAAGGGCATTGAAGATGAAACGTGGCTGGGTCTTTCAACATGACAATGATCCAAAGCACACCGCAAGGGCAACGAAGGAGTGGCTTCGTAAGAAGCATTTCAAGGTCCTGGAGTGGCCTAGCCAGTCTCCAGATCTCAACCCTATAGAAAACCTTTGGAGGGAGTTGAAAGTCCGTGTTGCCAAGCGAAAAGCCAAAAACATCACTGCTCTAGAGGAGATCTGCATGGAGGAATGGGCCAACATACCAACAACAGTGTGTGGCAACCTTGTGAAGACTTACAGAAAACGTTTGACCTCTGTCATTGCCAACAAAGGATATATTACAAAGTATTGAGATGAAATTTTGTTTCTGACCAAATAATTATTTTCCACCATAATATGCAAATAAAATGTTAAAAAAACAGACAATGTGATTTTCTGGATTTTTTTTCTTAGTTTGTCTCCCATAGTTGAGGTCTACCTATGATGTAAATTACAGACGCCTCTCATCTTTTTAAGTGGTGGAACTTGCACTATTGCTGACTGACTAAATACTTTTTTGCCCCACTGTATACCTTGAAACTAATGAAATGAATGGAAAAATGAATTCATAGATTTATGGTAATTAAAAATGTCCTACCATTTTGTGTCTACAGCTCCTATGCAGATTGTTTTGTCTCTATGGCTACAGACTACACAAACAAACCCAATGTAATCTGATTATGCAGCCATTCTCACTTTCATCTCGTCCCTTGTTGTATGTTTAAGTAAGGGAGCACCAAACATCTAAGATTTTTAAAAATATGAAATTACCATGACAAACATTTTGCGGTAATAGAAGGAATTGCACCTTCTCAAGTTTAAACTGTGGGCGAGGTTCCAACTAGAGTTGAGCAAGTGTTTTGAACTTCTAATGCACTGACTTTGACTAATTTTCCACCAAAATTTGATTGGTGTTGAATAAATTGGCACTAGAAAGCCTGTAGCTGCTTGTAAAGAACATGTGGGGAGAGGAAAGAGAACCTCGCTGACCAATGAGCTTATATTTTACAGAAGAGAGAGAGTCAACCCCGCTGACTATAAGAGTTTATGCAAGAGGAAGCTATATCACTTCTTTTCTTTCAACTTTCTTTTTATTGATAACAGTGTAAATTACAGAAGAGAAAATGAGGCAGATTACACAAATCACAGTTTAAGATGATAAAACATATTTAGGAAAAGGAGAAACATTCATGAGAAGTCATGTAAATTACATTGAATCAAAATAAAGGGCCCAAAACTTAATCTTTAATCAATGGGCTAACTTGTTAAGTAAGACATAGTGATTCAAGACTAACTCTATTGATGTGTAACTGCGATTTACAGTTAGGAATAGGAGAGAAGGAGAGGGGGAGAGGGAAAAGAGGAGGTGGGAAAAGTATAGAGAGACAATAAGGGAGGGAAGGGGGGTAAAGGTCAAGGAGCGGGTGATGATCCAAAGCGAGTCGGGACTATAGAAAGGACTTCCGGACGGCCATCCCATGTATGTTGTAGCTTGGAAAATAGATAATTAGTTACCAGTGTTTACGGAGGTATTTGAGAAATACTCAGAGCTAGAGCGGTACACGGACCATGGCTTCCAGATATTCCAGAAAGAGGCGAGAGACTCCTGAGTGTTGGCTACTAATTCAGCTGTGTAGTATAATAAATCTATTTTGTCTAGGATTTGTTTTTTTGTGGGGATGTGGGTGGATTTCCACAGGGTGGGGATCAGATATTTTCCGGCCGCTATGATATTACTGGCCATTTTTGACATTGAGGATTCTTTGGGCCAGAGGGGGAAGTTGAGTAGTACAGACTGAGGGTCTAGGGATGGGACTCGGCCTAGTACTGAGGATATAATATCTGCTACTAGTTGCCAATAGCGCATAATTTTTGGGCAAGTCCACCAGACATGTAGGTAAGAGCCTACATCAGTACAACATCTCCAACATGTCTCAGGAGTGGATGGGAGCCACAGGTGCATCTGGGAAGGAGTGCGATACCACCTTGATATCACTTTATAGGAGTTTTCTTGTATCTTCACACATTGAGAGGGTCCATGTGAGTTATTGTAAATAGAGGTGATTTGGTCTTGTGTAAACGAAATATTAAGATCCCGTTCCCAGAGTCCTATAAATGCTCTCTTGGCAACGGCTTTTTCAGCGATTAGAGTTTTGTAGAGTTTAGATAGGACCTTTTTTGGTGGGTTGTGTTGGGCGCAGAGTTGTTCAAAGGGTGTAATGGGGCGGAGTAAATTAAGCTGGTCTTTCTTTTTGTAGCAATAATCCCTTAGTTTTTTATAGTGAAGGAAAGTGATGTTTAAATGGGGGTTAGATGCCTGAAATTCTGGGAAACTCATCATTGAGCCTTCTATGAAGAAGACGTCAATTGGTAACGGTGGTCTGGGCAAGTCCCCATGGGGTGATTTAAGGGGGGTGGGACCAATGACGTCTTGTATTGTCAGAATTGGGGAGATAGGTGGTGTTAGTTTAGGAAATTCGGTTCTCCAGATTTTAAGTACAGCTATAGTTAATTCATTGGAAAGAAGATGGTTTAAATTAGAGTAGTCATGTAGTAGTGCCATGGTTCTTAAGGGAATGGGGGCGAGGTGTTCTTCAATGGGCAGCCAAAGTTTTTCGGTGGGTTTTCTGATCCAATCAACTACTCTAGAGAGCATAGCAGCCTTATAATATTGAAAAATATCAGGGACACCCATACCTCCCTCTGACCTTGGCAAAGCCAATGTGGTAGCATTGATACGAGGACGTTTATTATTCCAGACAAAGTTGATAAAGAAGGAGTTAATTTTGGTCAGATAATGTTTTGGAATGAAGATGGGGAGCATCTGGAAGATATATAAGAATTTAGGTAGTATAATGCTTTTCAGCAGATTTTTTCTCCCCATCCAAGATAGGAAGGGAGCTTTCCAGGAATTGACCGTGGAGGTAGCCTGTTTTAGTAAGGGCATAATATTAAGCTCCATGAGTTCCCCCATCGACCTCCCAATTTTGATACCCAAATTTGTTATGAACTTGGGGGGCCATTTGAAAGGGTAAAGTTTTTTCAATCTATCAACTTCGGGTCTGAGGACGTTAATGCTCAATGCTTCTGATTTTGTAATATTAATTTTGTAGTTGGATAGTTCCCCATAGTGTTCTATTGTACGCATAAAGGCAGGGATACCCCTCCCAGGATCAGACAGCACTACCAGGAGATCATCTGCAAATGCTGCAGATTTGTGATGGAAGCCGCCTACTTGGATCCCTTTGATATCTGCATTACGTTGAATGCTTTGGATTAGAGGCTCCATGGCCAGCACATATAAAATTGGAGAGAGAGGGCATCCCTGCCTCGTACCATTTTGGATATGAAAGGGGTCGGATAATAAGTTGTTAATTCGTAGTCAGGCCGAGGGGGTAGTGTACATCTGGAAAATTGCGTCTACTAATTGGGGGGGGAAGTGAAAAGTGAGGAGAGTTTCACGTAGGAATGACCAGTCCACCCTATCAAAGGCCTTTTCGGCGTCTGTCCCCAATAAGACAAGAGGAGTTTTGTGTATTTTTGCATATTGAATCAGGTGTAGAATTCTTGAGGTGTTGTCCCTCCCCTCCCGGCCTGTCACAAAACCCGTTTGATTAGGTGAGATGAGTTGTGGCAATAGCTCCGCTAGTCTCCTTGCAATAATACTTGCATACATTTTTAGGTCAACGTTAAGCAAGGAAATAGGTCTGTAGCTTCCACAACTTTCTGGGTCCTTCCCCTCTTTATGAAGAAGGGAAATATGGGCTTCTAGTGATTGGGAGGGGAAAGATTTTCCACCCATAACTGCATTGCACACATTTATTAGGTGAGGACCCAAAATGTCGAAGAAAGACTTGTAATATATTTTGGGGAGACCGTCTGGACCTGGAGATTTCCCCTTTGCTCTTCCAGACAGAGTGGACTGTAGTTCAGAAAGGTCAAAGGGTCTGAGCAGGCACTCCTGTTGAGTAGCCGAAAGTTGGGGGAGGTGTAGGGAAGATAAGAAAGCTTGGGTTTTGGTTTGCCTTTGGTTTTTGTCTTCCACTGAGTCGTTTTGACGGAGTTGATAAAGATCTTTAAAAAAGGTCAAAAAGGCATCTGTGATCTGTTTATATTGTTGCGTAGTTTGACCATCAGGAGATTTAATTTTGTGGATAAAGGTTCGAGCTTGGCGTTTTTTGATCAGGGAGATCATGAGTTTGGATGCTTTATCCCCATGAGCAAAAATTTTATTTCTCCAAGAAAGGTAGTATTTGGAAGTGCGAATATTTAGTAGATCTTTTAGAGATTGGCGTTTTTTCGTGAGTTGAGAAAATACATCGCCGATAGCTCTTTCTTATGGCAAGCATCCAAGGCCACAATATCATTATATAAAGCTAGGATTTCTGCATTCTTTTGTCTATTTAAAAACGAAGCAATTGAAATAAATATTCCGCGAATTGTGGCCTTGTGGGCCTCCCATAATAGTGGGAGGTCAATGTCAGGAGTAGAGTTAAGTTTAAAATATTCTTGGAGTGATTCACGGATACGGTTTTTGACGTCTTCACGTTGTAGTAGCGATTCATTGAGCCTCCATGTCCTAGAGTTAGAGTATGATTTATGGAATTCTAGATTAATTAGAACTATAGAGTGATCAGAATGGATAGCGGGAATTATATTCGCATTTATGGTAGAATGGAGAAGGGGTCTAGAAATTAAAATGTAATCCAAGCGGTGATAGGAGTTATGAGGATACGAGTAAAATGTGTAGTCAAAATGTAATCCAAGAGGTGATAAGAGTTATGAGGATACGAGTAAAATGTGTAGTCAGTGTCGGTTGGGTGTAAATAACGCCAAGCGTCGATCAGTTCAAGGGAATGTAAAAGTGGTTTGAGACGGGCTAGGTCTTTTAAAGAGATGGAGCTTTTCTTGTTTGAGGTGTCTAGAGTGGGGTCTAATGCTACGTTGAGGTCACCTCCCAGTATAACTGCTCCTTCTTTGAATGATCTTAATTTAGTTAAGGCTTTGCGTAGCCATTTTAAATGATGTTTATTAGGGGCGTATATGTTGCCTACCGTAACCATATTCCCAGCTATGAGGCCTTTGATAAAGATATACCGACCCTCAGGATCTGAAAGGCATTCCACAAGGAGGAAAGGTATATCTCTAGCGAATGCTATTGATACTCCTCTTGATCCCTTTTGAGGGGATGTGGCGTGGTACCACCTGTCAAAAAAACATTTTTCAAATGCAGGGGTTTTTTCTTTGGTGAAATGGGTCTCTTGTAAGAGTAGAATGTCATATTTGGATTTTTTGAAAGAATTTAAGGTTTGCGCCCTAGGGATTGGGGAGTTCAATCCGTGTACGTTGTGTGAAATAATCTGGAAGGACTTACGATTCACTGCCATGATGTGTGTAGTTTGGAGCAGATCAGGCAAAGGGATGGCTCGTCCCGCGGATCATGAGGAGAGGAGGGATGACTAGAGTTGAGGGTGAATAGGAAGGATAAAAAGTTAGAATCATGAGAACATAAGGAAACAAGATAGTCAGAACATAATAAATGGAGGGAAACAACATTAGATGTTATTAAACTTTTCATAGCTGAGATAGGGGGAGCGGAGAAGGAGGTTAGAGAAGGGAGTCATATATAACAACAACATGTTGGCGTTTTTATACTTCAAAGGTTGCAACAAGAACTTTTCGAAGTTATAATGCTTGCCGACCGAGGGGAGCAGCAAAGAAGACAATAATCTCAGTAAACTCGAGAACAAAAAAATGTGTGGGTTCAAAAAAGAACATATGTAGAAAATAAGAAGATAACAGAGAATTCTTCCTATTTTGATTCTTGTGCTCCTTGCCCCTAGGCTCACTCAGTCTGGATCATGATCTTCGTTTCTTGGTGATGCATTCTTGAAGGAGCGGCGTTTTGAGCAAGCAGATTTTGATGTCGCGGAATCCTGCCAAGGAAGGGGCACAGGCAGAGGCCTCAGTCTGTGGGTTTCATGGACAGTCTCCAAGATAAGCGGTTGATCGAGTTGGATCTCCAGTTCTTTGCAGACATTTTTAATATCAGTCGTAGATTTGACCACGAATTTCCGGTCTTTAGCCGATATAGAGATACCAAAAGGGAATAGCCAGCGGTATGGGTAGTGTCTCTGCTGGAGAACAGAGGTGAGGGGTTTCAGGAGACGTCTCTTATATAGAGTGGAGGCAGAGAGATCCTGAAAAATTTGAATTGGGGTTCCTCCGTGTGTGATAGCCTCCGCCTCTCGGGCTCTTTTAAGCAACAGGTCTTTGGTTCTATAATCGAGAAAGCGGCATAGGACATCTCGTGGGGTTTCATCAGGTTTCGGTTTTGGTCTCAGAGCTCTATGTACTCTTATTAGATCAATCTCGAGAGGATCTGATGGATTGAGAATTGAGCGGAAGATTTCAATGGCGGTAGGGATCAGTGCTTCTGGGAGGATCGATTCTGGAACACCTTTTAGTCTGAGATTATTTCTTCTCTCCCTATTTTCGTGGTCTTCTAGTATGTTATAAATTCGATTTATATGCTCTTCTTGTTGTATATGGCAGCTCAGGGACGAGTTAGTGCTGTGAATTAATTCTGATTGAGAGGTTTCTACCGCTTCTATTCTGTGGCCTAGTTGGTTAAGGTCTTGTTTAATAGTTGAGAGGTCTTTGCCTATAGGATCTAGTGCTTTGCTTAGAATTCTCTTAATAAAAGATCTGGTAACTTGATCTCCTCCACCCTGATCATCTGTATCCCCGTCACTCTCACACTCAGATTCTGTGTGAATCTCCGTGTCTCTCTCGTGCGCTTGGAGAGATTTGGTAGTAATGGCTGGGTTGTTCTGTTTTTTTAGAAATTTCTCCATATCTGCTTGAGGGGTAGAACTAATGGATCTAGAGTTCGATCTTGTTGTTTTTTGTGTGGATTTGACCATTGTAGGTAAATTGCTGCAAGTCAAAGGTAATAGAAAACTCCCAAATCTCCTCCGGCTCCTCTTAGTGGTAGCTACATCTTACGTTATACAAGCAAGAGCGGGGAAAGGTAGAGACTTGTAATAAGGCCCCGACGGAGGGGGGGAGGGGGGGAGGAATCCTTAAAAGATTATAGAGAGATGTATTGCAATAAGATTTGCAGGGGGTTAAGTAGTGTAGTCTCAGGTGGAGGGGTAGGCCGGTACTGATCAGCCGATGGTGCTTATAGTAGAATACGGGGTGCGTCGGTGGCCCCAAAACTGGGGGCTAGTTGGGTGGCACTTTTGGGTGTCAGACATCAGCAGCCACAATGTTCCACAGCCGGTCTCCCCCCGTCGCCCAGATCTGGATGATGTCTGCAGTCTCCCGCTGGTGTCCAGCTCCTAGCCACTCAGTATATAATGACCCACCTCAGAACTCCAGGCGTTCAGTCAAGCCACGTCGCCGTCCGCTCTCCAACGGCGGCCGCGATGCCGCAGCTGCACCAGAAGTCGCAGCAGGCCTCCAGAAGGTGCAGAGCAGGAGCCGTCAGCCGGCGGCCAGGCGACGTCGGTAACAGGAGGGGAGTCGCTCAGGCGATGCTCGCTCACCCGGCCCGCAGGCGAGCGGGTGTTCCTCCGGAGCCGGCTCCCGCACTCCTCAGGCTACACGTGCACCTGCTTTGAAAGTGCCGTCTCGCGGTCCGGTAGCTTGTCCCCGCGTCTCCTCACAAGATGGCCGCGCCGGTCAGCTCCTCTGGTGCCACGCGGCTTCTCCCGACCTCCAGGCAGCTCCGGGCAGGCAGACCTCAGCGGCAGCCATCGGGGACAGGCTATAAGGCAGGTGACCAGGTCGGGCAGTCTCCAGCGGGGACCTCCAGATCCCCAGACCTCTCCCGTCTGCAGGCTTAAGATGGCGGCTAGCTTTCCCGCCGTGTCCTCCTCCAGCTGCTCTCTCCGGGGCAAGATAGTACGGCCAAGTCCTTTGTCCAGGGGTCTTCTCCCTTTGGTTCGGGGACCCAGGGAAGTCTTTTGGACTTAGTAGGAAGCCTTATATTGGGCCTGTTATGCTATTTTGGCTGGATGACAAGCGGGAGCTCTAGTAACACACGACCGCTCTCCAGCTCCGTCAGGCCACGCCCCTCGCTATATCACTTCTGAAGAGTCCCTGCATGATGTGTCATTGGTGCAGGGAGGCTGCCATCTAATGGCTAGATGGGACCATGGGGAACTATTCGCCACCAGAAGAATTATAGGGGGAACAAGTTCAACTGCAAGATCAGGTCAGGTGCCTGGGATGACAGAGTTCTGGGATACAAAAGTAGAAGAGCTTACACATTACTGGAGAAAGAATGAGGACTTCCTTTGACCATAAGCACTCACAATTTACAGGCGAGAAAGAGCTATGACCCCATTGACCATAAGAGCTTACATTGTACAGAAGAGAGAGAGAGGACCCCCTCAACTTCTAATGTAATGAAAGTTGAAAACATCTATCACCCATATATGGGGCAATTCTACAAGGTAGGAGGTTACTATACCTCCTAAAGCATAAATGAAGTATACCTGAAAAAATGTACAGTTGGAAAAATAAGTATTTGATACACTGCCGATTTTGCAAGTTTTCCCACCTACAAAGAATTAAGTGGTCTGCAATTTTTTTTTATCGTAGGTACACTTCAACTGTGAGAGACAGAATGTAAAAAAAATCCAGAAAATCACATTGTATGATTTTTACATAAATAGTTTGCATTTTATTGCATGAAATACAATAGAAATTAATATTTGGTACAGTAACCTTTGTTTGCAATTACAGAGGTCAGACATTTCCTGTAATTCTTGACCAAGTTTGCACACACTGCAGCAGGGATTTTGGACCACTCCTCCACACATATCTTTTCCAGATCTTTCAGGTTTCGGGGCTGTCACTGGGCAACATTGAGTTTCAGCTCCCTCCAAAGATTTTCTATTGGGTTTAAGTCTGGAGACTGGCTAGGCCACTCCAGGACCTTGAAATGCTTCTTACAGAACTACTCCTTAGTTGCCCTGGCTGTGTGTTTCGGGCCATTGTCATGCTAGAAGACCCAGCCATGACCCATCTTCAGGGCTCTTATTGAGGGAAGTAGGCTGTTAGCCAAAATCTCACGATACATGACCCCATCCATCCTCCCTTCAATATGGTGCAGTCGTCCTGTCCCCTTTGCAGAAAAGCACCCCCAAAGTATGATGTTTCTCCCACCATGCTTCTCGGTTGGGACGCTGTTCTTGGGGTTGTACTCAATCTTCTTCTTCTTCCAAACAAGGCAAGTTGATACCAAAAAGTTCAAATAACTTCCCTGCCTCCACTGGATTATCCAGATGCTCATTGGTAAACGGGCCTAGACATGTGCTGACATAAGCAAGCGAACCGTGCGTGCCCTGCAAACTATCCATGATAGCGTAGTGTGTTACTAATGGTAATGTTTGAGACTGTGGTCCCAGCTGTCTTCAGGTAATTGACTAGGTCTTCACGTGTAGTTTTAAGCTGATTTCTGACCTTTCTCAGAATCATCTTTACCCCATGAGGCGAGATCTTGTATGGAGCCCAAGACCGAGGAAGATTGACAGTCATCTTGTGTTTCTTCCATTTTCTAATAATTGCGCCAACATTTGTTGCCTTCTCACCAAGCTGCTTGCCTATTGCCCTGTAGCCCATCTCAGCCTTGTGCAGGTCTACAGTTTTATCCCTGGTGTCCTCAGACAGCTCTTTGGTCTTGGCCATGGTGGAGAGGTTGGGGTGTGATTGAGTGTGTGGAAAGGTGTCTTTTATACAGGTAACGACGAGTTAAAACAGGTGCAATTAATACAGGTAATAAGTCCTAAGCAAAGAAAGAAAATAAAAACTAACAGACCTGTGAGAGCCAGAATTCTTGCTGGTTGGTAGGTGATCAAATACTTATTTCATGCAATAAAATGCAAATTAATTATTTAAAAATCATAAAATGTGATTTTCTGTCTTTTATTTTTAGATTCTTCCTCTCACAGTTGAAGCGTACGATAAAAATTGCAGACTTTCATTCTTTGTAGGTGGGAAAACTTGCAAAATCAGCAGTGCATCAAATTCTTATTTTTCACACTGTATTTGTTTTCTTATACAGAATAAACTTGAATATGTTGGAGATCTTTCATATGTTGGAGATCCTTTCCAGCCTGTAGAGGCTACATAGGAAAATATGTTGCCAATTCGCCATAATTTACAGTGACAAACAAGTCATAATCCAAATATCAATTGACAGAGCAGGTGGAACTGCAAAAAGGGAAGGTGACATCAAAAAGCTGCTGCTATTTGTGTGCTATAAAGGAATGAATAGCAGGAATCTCTTTCTGTGTACTGTGCTGTGTATGGAAGAAATCATAGCAGTGACAGGCAAATTAATAGATTGAGCCTGCCTAGAGAAAAGTGTTAAAACTTGTGATATTGCAGAATACAGGTCATATAACGAGTACATATAGTGGTACTGCTCATGTACACACACAGGCAGGGCTGGCGTTAGGGGTAGGCAAACTAGGCATCTGCCTAGGGCCTCATCTCCCTCAGAAGCCTTCAGCCAGTGGTGTGCTACTAATAGTGGCATACCACGCAGCCGCTAATAGCGGCACACCATGCGGCCGCTAATAGCAGTACACCACGCAGCCACTATGTGGCCCGTGAGTTGTGGTGCACAGCTCTAGTGCTGCCACCCTGCATTCAACTGGATTAGCATCATAGATGCCGATAGAGTTGAAAGCAGTGATGAAGGAGAGAGCATCAGATGATTCACTGACCCGTAGAAGCGCCAGGAGGGCGCGAAACGGCCGTCGTCAGGCCTGCCGCACTCTTTACATCTGTACCCCCGGCCGTGAAGACTTTTATTCTGTAACAATATTTATATTGCATACAGAGCTAGATAGTGGAATAGCTGGTAATTCATTTGTCGGCTTTTGCTAAATCAATGCAGAACCCGACAGGATATGAGTCATGGTTTACATACAGCAAACCATTGCATATCTGTTAGATTTTTATACATCCCTCACTAATAATGTTAGTAGTTTGTGTGTGTACAATTTTGGAGCTGTAGGTGCTAAATTAAAAGATTAATTCATGGAAAAAACTGGCGTGAGCTCCCGTGCAATTTTTTCCGCCAGAGAGGGAAAGCCAGAGATTTTTTCTCGCATAGCACTCGTCCGTATATCTCGCTAGTGTGACTCTGGCCTAACTGGGACTAAGATACCCAGCCCCAGTTACAGGGTAAATTAGATTAAAAATGTATATATTTAAACGCTGAGATGACCTCCCCAAAGGTTTTTTAATGCCCTTATAGGAAACACGGTGTGTGAAATCAATGGAAAAAAAAAATAAAAAAATAAAAACAGAAATAAAAAGTGTAGCATGTACAGTGGGAGTATTGGGAATAAACAGACATTAATAGCAACAGACACATACCTCCCAACTTTTGAAGATGGGAAAGAGCGGCAAATTTTAGGCCACACCTCTGACCACACCCATTCATAATTAGTCACACCCATATCCACGTCCCAACCACACCCATTTAGCACTGATCACAATTGTTTCATATACAATAATTATAAATAAAAAAATATGGCCACACAGTGCCCCATACTGTATAATGGCCACACATGATGCTCCATACTGTATGATGACCACACATGATGCTCCATACTGTATAATGACCGCACTGATGCTCCATACTGTACAATGACTGCACATGATGCTCCATACTGTATATTGGCCGCACATGATGCTCCATACTGTATAATGACTGCACATGATGCTCCATACTGTACATTGGCTGCACATGATGCTCCATACTGTATAATGGCCACGCAGTGCTCCATACTGTATAATGGCCACACAGTGCTCCATACTGTATAATGGCCACACAGTGCTCCATACTGTATAATGGCCACACAGTGCTCCATACTGTATAATGGCCGCACATGATGCTCCATACTGTATAATGACTACACATGATGCTCCATACTGTATAATGACTACACATGATGCTCCATACCGTATGATGACTGCACATGATGCTCCATACTGTATAATGAACACACATGACGCTCCATACTGTATAATGAACACACATGATGCTCCGTACTGTATAATGACCGCACATGATGCTGCATACTGTATAATGACCCCACATGATGCTCAATACTGTATAATGACTGCACATGATGCTCCATACTGTATAATGGCCCCACGTGATGCTCCATGCTATATAATGACTGCACATGATGCTCCATACTGTATGATGACCGCACATGATGCTCCATACTGTATAATGACCGCACATGATGCTGCATACTGTATAATGACCGCACATGATGCTGCATACTGTATAATGACCCCACATGATGCTCAATACTGTATAATGACCGCACATGATGCTCCATACTGTAAAATGGCCCCACGTGATGCTCCATACTATATAATGACCGCACATGATGCTCCATACTGTATGATGACCGCACATGATGCTCCATACTGTATAATGAACACACATGACACTCCATACTGTATAATGACTGCACATGATGCTCCATACTGTATTATGACCGCACATGATGCTCCATACTGTATAATGAACACACATGACTCTCCATACTGTATAATGACTGCACATGATGCTCCATACTGTATAATGACCGCACATGATGCTGCATACTGTATAATGACCCCACATGATGCTCAATACTGTATAATGACCGCACATGATGCTCCATACTGTATAATGGCCCCACGTGATGCTCCATACTGTCTAATGACCGCACGTGATGCTCCATACTGTATAATGACCGCACATGATGCTCCATACTGTATAATGACTGCACATGATGCTCCATACTGTATAATGACTGCACATGATGCTCCATACTGTATAATGACTGCACATGATGCTCCATACTGTATAATGACTGCACATGATGCTCCATACTGTATATTGGCTGCACATGATGCTCCATACTGTATAATGACCACACATGATGCTCCATACTGTATAATGACCGCACATGATGCTCCATACTGTATACTGGCTGCACATGATGCTCCATACTGTATAATGATCCCACATGATGCTTAATACTGTATAATGACCCCCCTCCTGTATGCATGGCTCATATTCCCCCCCCTTCTGTATGCATGGCTCATATTTCCCCCCCCTCCTGTATGCATGGCTCATATTTCCCCCCCTCCTGTATGTATGGCTCATATTTCCCCCCCCCCTCCTGTATGCTTGGCTCATATTTCCCCCTCCTGTATACATGGCTCATTTCTCCACCCCCCCGCGCTCCCCCCGCGCTCCCCCCACGCTCCCATCTTGAATGGCGTGGCTACCGTCCTCCTTCATCCCCCCTACCCTGTCCCCCATCCCCCTGTTCCTCATACTTACCTGTTTCTCACCGCGCGGCCATCCCTCTCGCTCTGTCCCGACTCCCAGCTCAGCACCTTCTTCCTGGGTGAGCGGTCATGTGATACCGCTCATTAAGGTCCATGAATATGCGCATATTCATGACCTTAATGAGCAGTACAATGTGACAGCTCATTCAGGAGCGCTGTAGAAGCTGAGACCATCGCTGGAGCAGGGTGAGTATCGTCTTCAAGGAGGGTGGGTGGGAGGCGGCCGGGGGGGCGGGCGGTTGGGCGGTGGGGCAGGGTCGGTCAGGAGGTGACCCAGCTTTTATAAAAAAATAAAAATAAAACAGCCACAAACCTTGCTCAGGCGTCGCCCCCTGCATTGTCTCCGCACTAGGCACGTAGTGCGGGACAACTAATGTCCCGCCCGGGATTGCGGGGCTGACTGTCAAAATCAGGACAGTCCCACGGGATCCGGGACGGTTGGGAGGTATGCAGACATTGATGCTTCTCTTGTTGTGCTGCCCATGACTACAACTCCCAGCAGACTTTGCTCCTCTTTACATCATGGAAGAGAAGGAGTAGCAGAGGAAGAGACTGATTGGCCGAGCAAGTTGGAGTAGAAGGCAGGAGCTAGCTGTGCACAAGGATGTGTTTGTGCACCTTTGTTACAAACTGCTGAGTGCCTGACATGGGAGAGCAGAGAACAGAGGCACAAAGTGAGTTCGAACAGCCCAGCAGCTCAGTGTTTCAGGGAAGAAGATAATCCTGGAGTTGAACCATGTCTGAAGATCAGCCAGATTACCAAGAGTTGCCCAATCGTCTTCTGATCTATCCCAGAAAGGGATTATGCCCCCACTCCATGTTTTCCTAGGTGCCTGAACGCAGCAGCTCCAAGCTGGAGACCAATGTGATCAGACTGTTGCTCCATTAAGGAGTACATCCTGCTGGGACTTGAGATTCATTAAATAAGAAATCTATAAGAAAACTGTTGTTGAGGAGATATGACTCAGACCTCTGCTTCTACTGCTAAGAAGTTAATGAGAGAACTGTGTCCATGTTGCATTTTTTATGCATTTCTGCCGCAGCGGGTGAGACACGGGTAGACACGGCTGTGTCTACAACATACACTGCTCCACCAATGATCCCCTGGCATGATAACAGGATAACAGCCCGCTGTGAACATATTACAGACACTGGATGTTAGGAGTCGAGTTCCCACCGCTGCACAGGGGGAATTCTCGAGCCATGCAGTGGAGCCTGCTCAGCAGAGACGTCGGTCCCAGCGTCTCACTCAGCCTTATACTGTGCAAAGGGTTACTGCTGCCTTTCCAGGTTCCAAGTCCTGCTTTGCACACACTGAGCATGCCCAAGGGAGGACCTCTCATTGGAGGTCGGGGGTCACACGCTCAGGCCCTGTAGCAGCTCCTATTGGACCTCTTGGAAGGTCCTTGTCAGCTACAGGTATAAAAGGTTTGCATGGCCGCACGGCATTGCGCTAGTATCAAACCAAAGTCTATGAGCTCAGCGCCAGTGTGGTCATGTCTGGATGTGATTAGGGTTTGGCTGAAATTAGCCCCTAGAATACTGGCACCTCCAGTGAGGAATTTGTATGTGTGTATTCAGGGCCTTGGCTGAAATAAGCCGCTAGAATACCGGCACCTCCGGTGAGGAGTTTGCCTGTTTCTCTGACTGCATGACCACAGTTTTGCTCTGTTTGGTAGCTGTGTACCTCTGTGAGGTTAACAGGGCTCAGCATCTTGCTTCTAGCGAATCTGTGGAGTTAACAGAGTTCACTTATACCGCCATATAGCGCCGCCATTTGCCAGCAGCAGGTTCCTCCTCTGCACGGTGGACCCCGGGTTGCGAACACACCTATTAATACATATATATATACTCGGTGCATTCAGCCAACCCTAACACTGGATTGCCAGCCTTAACTGATATCTAAAGCCACTCCAACAAAGGACATATTGCGCCTCATGCACTATTATTTAGCAGTGACACCACTTATCCGATGACCCTTGACACTCCCCTTGAGGGGCATATTTTTTCAATTGTATGTGTGCAGTGATTCTGAGAGAAATAGACTATGCCGGAGTAAAGGAAGAACTGCTGAAATGATTGCCAGCAGGCTGTGTTAAAGGGTTATTCTCAAGTTTCAAAGTTATCATTATCAATAGTATATGGGATAACTCAACCGATTGCTGAGGGTCCAATATCTGGAACCTTCTACCGATCCCTAGAGCCATAAAAGAGCCGTGTACGAATGAAGCAGTAGTTGATCACATGCATAGTAGCTCCAGCAGAGTCTGGCCGCGCTCCACTCTTTTTACTGAGAACACAAACATATTTGACTGAATTAAGTAAAAGTATCTATGGAAAGGAGAGAACTTGGTTGACAGCTTTCTTATGAATATGTCCAGCTGATCCTAGAGTTGCCACATTTCAAAGAAATAAAGTGACAGATTATATTTAGTGAAAAGCCATGCCCTTTTATTATGATGCAATTGACTAAGAGGTTTGACTTTCAGATAGTGGTACAACATTTTATGATAGCCTGTCTATTTGCACTGAAATATTGCCATTAGTTTTGAGTTGTAGAGATTTGACAAAATTTGTAAGGAATAATTTTGGGCCAAGTAATAAATGCTCTTTTACAGAAGGTTTATAAGCAGGTTTGTAGGACCTGATTCATTAAAACGATTATGCCAGAAATATCCCAGCTCCGTCAAAATGGTTGGAGCTGGTGCGCGGCGGGGACGTGGTGCCACAGCTCGCTTAATTCATGATGGGCTGCATTGTTTCTTCTGCCAGAAATATTACCCCGGTAAGATTCAAGACAAGGCACATGGAGGCGCAAGCCATTGTCAGACGCTACTGGTTTATTAAGAGGCTTGCACCTCTTAATTAATGAATTGGCGGAGTGATAAGGCAGATAAATCCCAACTTTACAAAACATATTTCTTTAATATCCAAAATAAAAAGTAAACATAAAAGGCAGTATATTAGAATATTTGCTTAATTACTGCTATGATGCAACTTGAACGCTTGGGATCTATTTGAAATAAAGAGATTTTCTTATAATAAACCACATTTTTGCTAATCCCACAGAGCAGAATTTACGTTGTCAGTGACACACACGCGAGTTTCATTTTTGTTTTCATTATTTTGATGTTTTTAGTGACTAATGCACGGCCCTATGGTATTACATAATCTAGAAATAACAAGCAGTGTTTCATGTCAAGTACATGTGAAATATTTTTTATGGCTTTTAATAACATTCCCTTTTTCCAAGTTGTGCACTGTCATTTCCTCTTTCCCTGTTTAATCACTTAGTTTTATTAATTAAAGCAAAATGACCAATGAAAAAAAATATTTAAAAATGCAATTATGTCACAATTTGTCTCCAGTTGATATAACCAGAAAACATGTTTTGTTTTGTTTTTTACTTTTTTTTTTACCTTATGGATCTACAGTTTTATCCTGACAGTATTTTTCTAAAGATATAGGAACAATGACAAATCTACAAGCTGAAGGGTTTTTCCATTAATGTCCTATGTATTGTAGGAGGATGTCAGGGACAATCATCCTCTTTTTCCTCTGTAATAAAACAGGTGTGATTTTGTGTATTAAAGATGTATCTCTAATTTATAGAATATACGGGCACTAATGTGAACAAATTTATGTTGGTTATATGAGTGATGTAATATGAACAATTATAGAATGTTTTAAAAACTAAAGTTGTGGAACTCATGATGAAAGAAATTAGGATATAGGTATGAGAATAGGATAAAGCAATAGATATCGATATGGAATGGGAAAGTGCCATGGATGGCACAGTAGAATAAGGAAATGAATAAGTATAGCATAGGAATAGTTAAAGTATTTAGGAACAGTCAGAGTATAAAGGTACCGTCACACATAGCGACGCTGCAGCGATACCGACAACGATCCGGATCGCTGCAGCGTCGCTGTTTGGTCGCTGGAGAGCTGTCACACAGACAGCTCTCCAGCGACCAACGATCCCGAGGTCCCCGGTAACCAGGGTAAACATCGGGTAACTAAGCGCAGGGCCGCGCTTAGTAACCCGATGTTTACCCTGGTTACCATCCTAAAAAGTAAAAAAACAACCACTACATACTTACCTACCGCTGTCTGTCCTTGGCGCTCTGCTTCTCTGGTCTGGCTGTGAGCGCCGGGCAGCCAGAAAGCAGAGCGGTGACGTCACCGCTCTGCTTTCCGGCTGACCGACGCTCACAGCCAGAGCAGGAGGAGAGCAGAGCACAGCGCTGGAGGACAGACGGCTGTAGGTAAGTATGTAGTGTTTGTTTTTTTACTTTTAGGATGGTAACCAGGGTAAACATCGGGTTACTAAGCGCGGCCCTGCGCTTAGTTACCCGATGTTTACCCTGGTTACCAGCAAAGACATCGCTGAATCGGTGTCACACACGCCGATTCAGCGATGTCTACGGGGAGTCCAGCGACGAAATAAAGTTCTGGACTTTCTTCCCCGACCAGCGATCTCCCAGCAGGGGCCTGATCGCTGCTGCCTGTCACACTGGACGATATCGCTAGCGAGGACGCTGCAACGTCACGGATCGCTAGCGATATCGTCTAGTGTGACGGTACCTTTAGAGGGGCAGGAGTAGTTAGAAGAAGAGGCACTCGATAGAGATGTAGATGAGAAGATTAGATAGAAGAACTGATTAGTTGGTTTCTAGGCCAGAGGGCTGAGAAGCACAAGAAAGTACGAGCTTTTGAGACAGCATGCGGATGGCCGCCACTAACTTTACTGGACCTTCACTGGATGGCCCGAATAAGGTACAGTGAAGTGTCAGGAGGGAAAGCCGGATGGGGAACCGTATCAGGAAAGCTGGCAGAACCCATTCGGAATCGGACAGAGTATCTCAGGGGCCAAGGGTACCCGACCAGAAAGGGATAATACAGGTTGAAAAAGACCTAAATGGAACATCATACTCTGCTGTGACAAAGATGGAGTTTGGACTGCTCAGTAAAGTTCATTTGTTTGGAAAGGATCAATGTGAATACTTTTCTGCCCAATGATGACAAAAGTATTCTCAGAGTGATACCTTTATTAGCTAACCAGAAAATAATATGTTTGCAAGCTTTCAGAGCACAGGGGCTCCTTCAAGCAAGATAACAAATAGATTAATAAGAAAAAAGCACAACATTTAACGACTATTACAGTAGGATATTTGTTCATGAGTTGGGAGGTGTGATGCCTCCTAAAGATTAGCCAAGGAAATCAAATTAGGCTTTTTGTTACAATGGAGAGGTGTCCTTAATTATCTGGAGTGCATCTGGTGGAGGTGTGAATTGTATCCATGTAGTGACTCATAAATCCAGGTGTTAAATTGAGTCCTAGTTTCAAAGAATTGAACATCTTTATCAGTTTGAATTCCCAAATTTTTCTTTCTGTCAGCTTTAAAATGACCTTTTAGTACTCTTTTAAATGTGTCATACATTATCCAGTTCCAGAGAAATGTTTTCCCACAAGCGTGTCCATTTCATTCCTGATTGTGTGTCTGTGTAGATTCATCCTTGTTTGTAGTTTTTGCATGGGTTCCCCAATATAGATACTTCCAGGGCATCTTGTACGTTGTATCATGTACACCACGTTGGAGGATGTACATGAAAATAAATCTATAACCTTATAGTCTTAATTTGTGTTAGGCACACAGACTACATTTGTTGGTAATATGTGGGTACAAGTTTTGCATTTTTTATTGTTACATGAAATGTATTCACATCAATTTTTCTGGCTATCACGGTACCACAATATAATTTGTTATTTGTACATTTGGAAAGGATCAAGTGTCTCCTGTTCAATGTGCGACTGTTGCTGGATCCGGAATTGAGGAGTCAGCGACGGCTTCCAGCCAAATCTGGAGTGTTATTGCACACCTCAAGGGAGACATTATTTACTGTGGGGTGCCAGGGTGTGGAAACACAAAAGCCCCTTGCCTATGACTACCACCCTGTGCCCCTTACAGTACCATAGAGGTAAACTGTGCAGTTGCTATGGGGCTTCTGATTAGAGAAGCTCAGGCCTGGTTGCTTGCATGCCCTTGGCTAATTTCTCTGTTTTGGGTGGCGAAAACATAGAATCATCTTAGGTGTGGAGCTAATTCATTTTCGGAAAGTTTGGGTGCACTTCTCTTTATTGCACATCATCACATCATTGGTTGACACATATATTATTATATATTATTATTACATAGTAGTTTGCTCAGATATCAATGTCATTTCTTCTTTCTCTTCAGGGCTCTTGTTGGTCTATGACTTATACTCTTTCACAGATTATGTTATAATAAACAATGTTTTGTCAAAATAACAAAAAATACATATGGTGGTTTTAAACCTCAATCGGACATTCATGTAATTTTAAGTACATGTTCTATCCATGTTTTTCATGGATAGAAAACATACCCACTATAGTCTATGAGCTTGTTCACTTGTCCCCGCTTTTTTTGCTTCTGCAAAAAAAAAAAAAGAATCCATGTGCTATCCGGTTTTTACTGTAAGAGCTTGGACATTTTTTTATTTTTATTTGCATTCTAGAAAAATAAAAGCCACATGGATGGCAAAAATGGGCACATAGACCAAAAATGGATGAAAAATGTATGCCCTCTTACTGTCATACAGATGAAAAATTGTCTGTTTTTTTCTCTTGTGAAAAAAAAACAAATGTCCAAATGAGGACATATATACATTTGAGCAAATATAATATGTGAGCTTGCTGTGTATCAAAAAGAGCACATTTTTGCTCATAGACAGTAATTGTATTAACTTAATGAGACCCATTTTAAGACTATCACTAAAAGGCAAGAATGACTGAAACACAATTGCATAAATTTCTAAAAATAAATAAATCATTAGGGTTTTGTTTCAGCTTGTTTTGTCTCAAAATGCAGTGAAAAATAAAAACCCATGAGACTGCAATTATGCTATGATGATCCCAGATATAAATGTGTGAAGAACTTGCAAAAGGACACAAGGTCCAAAGATCACATGATGAAATTGAGCTCAGGTTTGCCCCTCTTACCTGGAAATCCATAAGGCAGGCTCAAGTGAATGGGACACTAGGCAACTCTGGAGTTTCAGAAGTAAACTACTGAATGCCACGTACTTGACTCAAAAATTTTCACAATAACCACTTTACAACCAATTACCTAATTAATGACATTTTGAATTGACTATTTGGGAAGGGGGGTAGCAGCGCAATCTAAGGCACCAAAATGCCATTTCCAAGCTCTGCGAATGTCTGAATTAAGGACCGAAATCTATCGTCGAACATACAGCAGTATTTAATTCAGATCCATAGAACTGCTGGAAATTATAATGTCCAGTTAAACAAATTCTGCATTGTTTTCCTGAAAATATCAAACATTCTAAGATCTTCTTAAACCAGAAAACATAAATATGTTCAATTCCAAAACATCGGCAGAAACGTCTTAAGATTTTCTGAACCCTATGCGAAGACTAATTGCCTTATGTTCTTTAGTTTTTGGTACCATTACAGTATTGCATGATAATAATTATTCTGACTCCATGACTAAGCGGCAAGCATAGGACTCTGTGAGACACTGTTTCTAGGTTGTCTCTTTTAACCGTACTCATACGCTGTGATGTCCTCAGATAGTTTAAACTCGACTGTTGGAGGCACGTATGAAGACTCCATAAGAAGGTTTATTTTCCAGCTGAATTCTTGTAAATATGCACACATACAGCAAGTAGAAAAGACTTTACAGAAACAGGACTGCATACACATGACCTTCTAAGATGGTTGATAGATGATGAAAGAGAAAGAACAATGAGGAAAAGGGAGGGTATACTGATATCAGAGCCACATCAGAGAGAGACAGAGAGAGAGGAAGGACAAACTTCTTATTGCGTAGCAACGAAACCGCAATATATAACAACACAATGTTAATGTAATACTGTCTGTATGATTCCCAAATCATGGAACATGACAATAATGAAGATTAATGTAAATACGGTCATACACTTGAGATCCTAGAGATTTTAACAAAAAGTGTTGAAAATTGTATTTTATTTATTTTGTTTAAGACAAATTCAAATTACAGTACTTTGTCTGATGGTCACGAGTCTCTTGACCTGAACTTGAATGCTTCATATATGCCAAGTTCACATCAGGAGATCCACTGCGAGTCTGAGTATCATGGTACCTACTTGAGCGGTAATAGATGAATTTCTGAATGCGGCCTTGCGGTATACAGCTGTATATTGTGCTACTATTTACAGAAATTGTTTTCTATCACATGAGCCCATGACTCCATAGTGCTTGCCTTCTAAATGCTCTCTTGTAGACACATATACTATCATTATGACATTTGGAATGTGGGAAGATGTCAATCATGGAAAACATACAATCTGATTACAGAAGATGCCTTTGGTTGGATTTGAAACCAGGATGGCCTAAGGCATGTAAACTGACACTGTGAACCACTATTACACCATGTGATAGTGAATGTTCTAGCAATCTAATATTAGTATTAGCTATGTAAATTACATTGGGTGAGATGACAACATTTATTTAACCTTTTTATCTTTCATCTTATTTTGTGAGAGAGAAGAATTGTAAGTGAAAATCTATGAGGGACGTTCATTAAAGATTTCCCCTGACCCACTTCTTGTAGACTCAGAGCAATTAAACTTGGCACAGTTATTAGTCCTTTTCAACATAGGTGCCACACACTTCTCCCATCTCTTTAAGCAACTCTAAACACCTCGCTGGTAGAAGTCGACAGGTTCCTCCAAAAACTATGCTGTGACTTCGGAGTCTCATCATCTGGAAAATGCTTGCCCTTCAAAAATAACTTCATTGTTGGAAAGAGGTGGAAGTCTGATGTTGCGAGGTCGGGTTGATAAGGGGGATGCGGTAGAATTTCAAATCCACAGGAGCATGCTTCCATTTGTGCAACATTTGAGTTATGTACTTGTGCATTGTCTTGCAGAAGGCAGATACCTTTGGTGAGCATGCTATGTCTCTTAGTTTTGATGGCCTCCTGCAATTTATGCAGAAGTGAAGCATAGTATGCCCCAGTGATCATGGTACCCTAAGCTAGGAAATCCATCAATACTACGCCATGCTGGTCCCAAAATACTGTGAGCATGACCTCGCCTGCCGAGGGTTGGGCACATGCCTTCTTTGGAGGTGGTGAGTCATGATGCTTCCATTGCATGAAATGGACTTTAGTCTCAGAACCATAGTGATGGACCCAGCTTTCATCCTGTGTGATCAGTCTGTTGAAAAAGTCCTCCTGGTTTCCATGGCACATCGTCAATACAGCCTGAGAGCAGTCAACTCATTCCTGCATTTGGAAAGGTGTAAGCAGCTGGGGAACCCAGGGAGCGGATACCTTATACATGTGAAGATTGTCTTGGATGATTTTTTCCACGGACCCCACACTAATCTTGACATTTTTGGCTAGGTGGCGAATGGTTATGCGGTGATTTTCCAAAATGGTGACCTCCACTTGCTGAATGGTGTGGTCATCAGTAGCAGAGTAGGTCGCCCTGGAGTTGGAGCTATTTGCAACGAAGTTCGACCACATTTGATGATGCCAGTTCTCAACTACCGGTACATCATATGATGGGGAATCATCACCATAAACCTCTTTCATCTCATCGAACGTCTCCTTTGGTCTGCTGCCTTTCAAGTAAAGGATCTTGATGATGGCTCTGCATTCCACTGAGTCCATTATCAAACCTCACACCACTTCAGCACCTGTAAAATCAACACCGCTATCAGTTCTGAGTTGCAAATTGGCACATAACCTATAGAGACTTATATCATTACACATGTGCAGTTTCAGTATCCTGTGATATAGAAGTGGGTCAGGGGAAATCTTTAATGAATGACCCTCACTCACAGCCTAGTTATGGAGTCAGAATACACTTCATTTTGAATAAGATGTGTGCCATACGACTTTTGGTTTCACTTTACTTACACATGAGCACTACTCTTATAAATTAGCATATTTGATCTTTATTTTTTATGATAAGACATTGGTGTATCACTGGGTAATTTTGGTCACAGCTGCAAGAATGTAGCACTGGGGAGAGGTCCCATGCTCTCCAGCAACATATATTGGTATAAGTTCATGTGGAGCCACAAGGAACACTGTAAACTTGTGACAAATCATATATAAAGGTTTGCTTTTGCGACCTTTAGCAGAAGTGTGGAGTTGAGCTAGGTGGTAACTCACTGTAGTAGCTGTCTGGACCAACAAGGCCAGACATGTGGCGAGTTGGCACTGAGTTCATAGGAGGGTCCATAATAGCTGAAACAGAAAAAATGTAAGGAAACTTATGCACTACCAGAGATTTCTAGCTTCCCTGAAGTCACTTTAGGATGATTGCATTTGGTTTGGCAGGTGGACCACCCCAGTCGAACTCTCCATCTGCCAGGTGACTGGAGCTTAGGGCATACAATTTGGACATCCAGTTGACAAGCTTGAGACCAGGAACTGTGGAAGGACCAAATTGCTGTCAATCCCAAAAAAACAACAACTCTCAACTCTCTCCAGGTCTTCAGATTCAGGAGCTGCCACACATGAATCAGGGTCACCCAGTTCTTTTCTTTAGAAATTTACTCAACAGTCGCATACAGCATATTGCAACTTGTAGCATCGGGCACGGCACTTTCCATTTCTCGCATACACAACACCGGATTTTCTTTTAGTTCTACCTGGACTATTCATGTTGACCGTGCATCTGTCAGTCCTAGGGATTCCCAGCCCTGTCCTGTAGTATGTCCAAAGTTCATTCATTACTTCTCCCACACGCTTCTCCATGCCAACCTTCCTCCATACAGAAGGGGTTCATATG
Source organism: Ranitomeya imitator (assembly GCF_032444005.1). Taxonomy (NCBI): domain Eukaryota; kingdom Metazoa; phylum Chordata; class Amphibia; order Anura; family Dendrobatidae; genus Ranitomeya; species Ranitomeya imitator. The sequence goes on along the minus strand of NC_091285.1, from coordinate 609,221,553 downwards.
CTCGCCATAGCACCAGACGTTACAAAAGTATAGTTGCCTAGGGATTTTAGTAAGGCCTTGTACTGCCCAGAACACTCTGTACTTTCCTTGCTGTCCAGCTCATGGCTTTCTACATGATCTTGACCCCATCTAACTATCCAGAAATAGTCTCCTTTCCCTGGCACTAGATCCTCCCACTGTGAGCTAGTCCCAAACATTAACTGTATCTGTACCTGCAGTCTGTTGCTGGGCAGATCTCCCTTACAAACACTATGCATCTTATAACACTAGGCACTAAGCATATTACACTTACAATGAGTATCACACTATATCTTTCCCTAAAATCACTTATCTAACTACTGTGAACTATTGTGCCTATGTATGTCCTAAGCCTTATACTATGTCTTACTCTATGATGTACACTACCAACCATAGACATTACCTTTACATTACTTATACACATTGCATAAGCAAGCATATCACATGAGACATTATATACCAAAAGACCCATGACAATATTCACATTATACAATACACATGAAGCGATTGGCATATTCAGGGGAAGGAATGCGATACCCTCTTACAAATACACGAACTCCAATATTGCTGTAAACGTTAAGAAACGTAAAGTACCGTTAGTGTCTTTTTTTTTTATACCAAAGACTGGTGTAAAAGCCAATCAACCATGTCAAGGTGTAAGAAACTTATTAGTAGTGTTGCTATGAAATACTAAATTAATCGCAAAGGTTATTAATGGTCTTCTCTGTCAAATTCCATTGCTCAAGCAGCACATACTAGTGACTGTGCCCTTCGTTTGAGATATGATGTATTATGCACCATTGTGGCCGAAGAGAAAGGTTGCACCTTAGTTTAGTATGCCATCATTTGCCTGCATCGCTATTACAACATAACCTGCATAGTGCAAAACAATTCTGGAACATCTTATAAATCTGAATTCTGCCATTCTTTCTAGAAATGTATAGAAAAATTGACAACTAGGATGCGTTTCTTCACTGTCTTTTGCTGTCAGCAGTGATTATATAATGTGACATTATGTAGGGAGACACCCCTAATTAGTAACACCCAATCGTCAATGTATACATGAATTTCTTGTAGGAATAACAGAGCAATGGAACAATGCAATACTATAAGAAATTATTATTCTAAATTATAATATGAGAATATACAGATCTATTAAAACAAACATGTTAGGGAAGTGATGGGTTGTCTTCAGAGATGAGCCAGCTCTAAAATGCTGGGATGCTCGTTACTGAAACCGAGAAATTCCTAATGCTCGGATGTCCTTTTCGAGTGACGAGTATAACGGGAGTCAATGGGAAATCCAAGCATTTTTTCAGCAGACCTTACAAAGAGGTCTGGGGGGGCATTGAACATGTAGAAATGGATTGAAAAAGAGCTGAATGGAAGAACAGCGTGGGGAAGACCCCTGGAATCATCTCTGACTCCCAGACCACTGCTGAGAAGAATGGTGTCACTATTATATACCACTTTAAGGAATGAAAATAAAACATTCAAAATCAACGAGAAATTGAGTTTGCAGTAAAAAAGTTAAAGTGAACCTGTCAGCAGGATGTTGCTGAGTAACCTACACACAATGTCAGGTTGGCACCGTTATACTGATTAAAATGATACTTGGATTGATGAAATCCGTCTTGTGGTTGTTTTATCTTTATTTGCAATTTTCAGTTAATGAGATTTTCGTGCTCTGATGGCGGCCTGTTGGGGGTCTTCATGTGGTGCTCTGATTAGGTATTCATACTGATGGCTTCTGACCGGTCACTGCTTCCTCAGTGACCTGCCCCCTATTTTACATACTGAATATAATATGATTTGAATACAAATAAAAAATTCACATTCAGCAAGCAGGCGGTGGCGGCTGCATTGTAGCAGATATTGCATCTATAATATGCATGTAATTATTTTATTTACTGATATAAATTTCTGTTGAAAAAAAAATTATTTCTCTGCCCATTTAGGGTTTGGGCCTGTGAGTGGGTGGCTGGAAACGTTCTTCTTCTTTCCAAGGTTTGGGGTAGGGACAGCTTAATGCTGTGCTGGGACAAGGATTTGGAAGTGCCTGATAAAGGTGGCTCAAAATGTGCAAGGACAATTGCAGGGCAGGAGCCATCTGCGCCAGTGTCATGGACAGGGGATTGGTAAGCAACTAGCACAGGGGAAGAGGCAGTGGTGTCCCCCGCTGGCACCAATTATGGACCCAGGCATTCGGCCCACCAAGTCGGGTGTTTTGATGACATGCCTGATCATGCTGGTGGTGGTTTGGCTATTAGTGGTTAGGCCCCTGCTGATCTTGGCATTGCAGCACAGTTTGCAGATTACTTCTCAGAACTCTCTAAAAATTTCCCAGACTGGGGAACACCTAACTCTTTGATGGAGAAATTCATGAGTGTCGATGCTTGAGGAAAAGATGCCCACCTTGTCCCTCTGGTCACCCCACTGACTCTTTCTGCCTGTTTCGGTGCTACTGATTCCTCTCTCTCTCAGCGCTGCTGGTCTTGCTCTGCATGCCAGTTTCCCCGGTTTGGTCAGTGACTTCATCATCCCTAACGCGTCTTCCACCGCTGTGTAACAAGGTGGCACGGGGTGGTAGTCCTAGCCGAGTCACTTAACCCCTTCCCGACCTGTGACACAGCGTATGCGTCATGAAAGTCGGTGCCAATCCGACCTGTGACGCATATGCTGTGTCACAGAAAGATCGCGTCCCTGCAGGCCGGGTGAAAGGGTTAACTCCCATTTCACCCGATCTGCAGGGACAGGGGGAGTGGTAGTTTAGCCCAGGGGGGGTGGCTTCACCCCCTCGTGGCTACGATCGCTCTGATTGGCTGTTGAAAGTGAAACTGCCAATCAGAGCGATTTGTAATATTTCACCTAAAAAAATGGTGAAATATTACAATCCAGCCATGGCCGATGCTGCAATATCATCGGCCATGGCTGGAAATACTAATGTGCCCCCACCCCACCCCTCCGATCGCCCCCCCAGCCCCCCGATCTGTGCAGCGCTCCCCTCCGTCCTGTGCTCCGCTCCCCCGTCCTCCTGTCCGCTCCCCCGTGCTCCAATCACACCCCCCCGTGCTCCAATCAAACCCCCCCGCACTCCGATCCCCCCCCGTGCTCCGAACCACCCCCCCTGCACACCGATCCCCCCCCCTGCACACCGATCCACCCGCCCGCACACCGATCACTCTCCCCCATGCTCCGATCCCTCCCCCCCCGTGCTCCGACGCCCCCCCGTGCCCTGATCTCCCCCCCCCTGTGCCCTGATCTCCCCCCCTTATACTTACCGATCCTGGCGAGGTCCGTCAGTCTTCTTCCCCGAGCGCCGCCATGTTCCAAAATGGCGGGCGCATGCGCAGTGCGCCCGCCGAATCTGCCAGCCGGCAGATTCGTTCCAATGTGAATTTTGATCACTGTGATATAATCTATCACAGTGGTCAAAATAAAAAAACAGTAAATGACCCCCCCCATTTGTCCCCCATAGATAGGGACAATAATAAAATAAAGAATTTTTTTTTTTTTTCACTAAGGTTGGAGTTAGAACTAGGGTTAGGGTTAGGGTTAGGGGTAGGGTTAGGGGTAGGGGTAGGGGTAGGGGTAGGGGTAGGGTTAGGGTTAGGGGTAGGGTTAGGGTTAGGGGTAGGGTTAGGGTTAGGGTTAGGGGTAGGGGTAGGGTTAGGGGTAGGGTTAGGGTTAGGGTTAGGGTTTCGGTATGTGCACACGTATTCTGGTCCTCTGCGGATTTTTCTGCAGCGGATTTGATAAATCCGCAGTGCTAAACCGCTGCGGATTTATGGCAGATTTACCGCGGTTTTTCTGCGCATTTCACTGCGGTTTTACAACTGCGATTTTCTATTGGAGCAGTTGTAAAACCGCTGTGGAATCCGCAGAAAGAAGTGACATGCTGCGGAATGTAAACCGCTGCGTTTCCGTGCAGTTTTTCCGCAGCATGTGTACAGCGATTTTTGTTTCCCATAGGTTTACATTGAAATGTAAACTCATGGGAAACTGCTGCGGATCCGCAGCGTTTTCCAAAGCGTGTGCACATACCTTTAGAATTAGGCTATGTGCACACGGTGCGGATTTGGCTGCGGATCCGCAGCGGATTGGCCGCTACGGATCCGCAGCAGTGTTCCATCAGGTTTACAGTACCATGTAAACCTATGGAAAACCAAATCCGCTGTGCCCATGGTGCGGAAAATACCGCACGGAAACGCTGCGTTGTATTTTCCGCAGCATGTCAATTCTTTGTGCGGATTCCGCAGCGTTTTACACCTATTCCTCAATAGGAATCCGCAGGTGAAATCCGCAGTAAATCCGCAGGTAAAACGCAGTGCCTTTTACCCGCGGATTTTTCAAAAATGGTGCGGAAAAATCTCACACGAATCCGCAACGTGGGTACATAGCCTTAGGGTTAGGGTTGGGTTGGAATTAGGGTTGTGGTTAGGGTTAGGGGTGTGTTGGGGTTAGGGTTGTGGTTAGGGGTGTGTTGCGGTTAGGGTTGTGGTTAGGGTTACGGCTACAGTTGGGATAAGGGTTAGGGGTGTGTTGGCGTAAGAATTGAGGGGTTTCCACTGTTTAGGCACATCAGGGGGTCTCCAAACGCAACATGGCGCCACCATTGATTCCAGCCAATCTTTTATTCAAAAAGTCAAATGGTGCTCCTTCCCTTCCGAGCCCCGACGTGTGCCCAAACAGTGGTTTACCCCCACATATGGGGTATCAGTGTACTCAGGACAAACTGGGCAACAATTAGTGGGGTCCAATTTCTCCTGTTACCCTTGAGAAAATAAAAAATTGCTTGCTAAAACATCATTTTTGAGGAAAGTAAAATGATTTTTTGTTTTCACGGCTCTGCGTTGTAAACGTCTGTGAAGCACTTGGGGGTTCAAAGTGCTCACCACATATCTAGATAAGTTCCTTGGGGGGTCTAGTTTCCAAAATGGGGTCACTTGTGGGGGGTTTCTACTGTTTAGGCACACCAGGGGCTCTGCAAACGCAACGTGACGCCCGCAGACCATTCCATCAAAGTCTGCATTTCAAAACGTCACTACTTGACTTCCGAGCCCCGACATGTTCCCAAACAGTGGTTTACCCCCACATATGGGGTATCAGCGTACTCAGAACAAACTGGGCAACAATTACTGGGGTCCAATTTCTCCTGTTACCCTTGAGAAAATAAAAAATTGCTTGCTAAAACATCATTTTTGAGGAAAGAAAAATGATTTTTTATTTTCACGGCTCTGCGTTGTAAACGTCTGTGAAGCACTTGGGGGTTCAAAGTGCTCACCACATATCTAGATAAGTTCCTTGGGGGGTCTAGTTTCCAAAATGGGGTCACTTGTGGGGGGTTTCTACTGTTTAGGCACACCAGGGGCTCTGCAAACGCAACGTGACGCCCGCAGACCATTCCATCAAAGTCTGCATTTCAAAAGTCACTACTTCCCTTCTGAGCCCCGACGTGTGCCCAAACAGTGGTTTACCCCCACATATGGGGTATCAGCGTACTCAGGAGAAACTGGACAACAACTTTTGGGGTCCAATTTCTCCTGTAACCCTTGGGAAAATAAAAAATTCTGGGCTAAAAAATTATTTTTGAGGAAAGAAAACGTATTTATTATTTTCACTGCTCTGTGTTATAAACTTCTGTGAAGCACTTGGGGGTTCAAAGTGCTCACCTCACATCTAGATAAGTTCCTTTCGGGGTCTAGTTTCTAAAATGGGGTCACTTGTGGGGGGTTTCTACTGTTTAGCCACATCAGGGGCTCTGCAAACGCAACGTAACGCCCGCAGAGCATTCCATCAAAGTCTGCATTTCAAAATGTCACTACTTGACTTCCGAGCCCCGACATGTGCCCAAACTGTGGTTTACCCCCACATATGGGGTATCAGCGTACTCAGGAGAAACTGTACAACAACTTTTGGGGTCAAATTTCTCCTGTTACCCTTGGGAAAATAATAAATTGCAGGCTAAAAAATCATTTTAGAGAAAATAAAATATTTATTTTATTTTCATGGCTCTGCGTTATAAACTTCTGTGAAGCACTTGGAAGTTCAAAGTCCTCACCACACATCTAGATTAGTTCCTTTGGGGGTCTAGTTTCCAAAATGGGGTCATATGTGGGGGATCTCCAATGTTTAGGCACACAGGGGCTCTCCAAACGTGACATGGTGTCCGCTAATGATTGGAGCTAATTTTCCATTTAAAAAGCCAATTGGCGTGCCTTCCCTTCCGAGCCCTGCCGTGCGCCCAAACAGTGGTTTACCCCCACATATGGGGTATCAGCGTACTCAGGACAAACTGGACAACAACATTTGCAGTCCAATTTCTCCTATTACCCTTGGCAAAATAGGAAATTCCAGGCTAAAAATCATTTTTGAGGAAAGAAAAATTATTTTTTATTTTCATGGCTCTGCATTATAAACTTCTGTGAAGCACCTGGGGGTTTAAAGTGCTCAATATGCATCTAGATAAGTTCCTTGGGGGGTCTAGTTTCCAAAATGGGGTCACTTGTGGGGGAGCTCCAATGCATAGGCACACAGGGGCTCTCTAAACGCGACATGGTGTCCGCTAACAATTGGAGCTAATTTTCCATTCAAAAAGTCAAATGGCGCGCCTTCCCTTCCGAGCCCTGCCGTGTGCCCAAACAGTGGTTTACCCCCACATATGAGGTATCGGCGTACTCGGGAGAAATTGCCCAACAAATTTTAGGATTCATTTTATCCTATTGCCCATGTGAAAATGAAAAACTGAGGCGAAAAGAATTTTTTTGTGAAAAAAAAAGTACTTTTTCATTTTTACAGATCAATTTGTGAAGCACCTGAGGGTTTAAAGTGCTCAATATGCATCTAGATAAGTTCCTTGGGGGGTCTAGTTTCCAAAATGGGGTTATTTGTGGGGGAGCTCCAATGTTTAGGCACACGGGGGCTCTCCAAACACGACATGGTGTCCGCTAACAATGGAGATAATTTTTCATTCAAAGAGTCAAATGGCGCTCCTTCCCTTCCGAACCTTACAATGTGCCCAAACAGTGGTTTACCTCCACATGTGAGGTATCGGTGTACTCATGAGAAATTGCCCAACAAATTTTAGGATCCATTTTATCCTGTTGCCCATGTGAAAATGAAAAAAATTGAGGCTAAAAGAATTTTTTTGTGAAAAAAAAGTACTTTTTCATTTTTACGGATCAATTTGTGAAGCCCCCGGGGGTTCAAAGTTCTCACTATGCATCTAGATAAGTTCCTTGGGGCGTCTAGTTTCCAAAATGGGGTCACGTGTGGGGGAGCTCCAATTTTTAGGCACACGGGGGCTCTCCAAACGTGACATGGTGTCCGCTAAAGAGTGGAGCCAATTTTTCATTCAAAAAGTCAAATGGCGCTCCTTCCCTTCCAAGCCCTGCCGTGCGCCCAAACAGTGGTTTACCCCCACATATGAGGTATCAGCGTACTCAGGACAAATTGGACAACAACTTTCGTGGTTCAGTTTCTCCTTGTACCATTGGGAAAATTAAAAAAATGTTGCTAAAAGATAATTTTTGTGACTAAAAAGTTAAATGTTCATTTTTTCCTTCCATGTTGCTTCTGCTGCTGTGAAGCACCTGAAGGGTTAAAAAACTTCTTGAATGTGGTTTTGAGCACCTTGAGGGGTGCATTTTTTAGAATGGTGTCACTTTTGGGTATTTTCATCCATATAGACCCCTCAAACTGACTTCAAATGTGAGGTGGTCCCTAAAAAAAATGGTTTTGTAAATTTCGTTGTAAAAATGAGAAATCGCTGGTCAAATTTTAACTCTTATAACTTCCTAGCAAAAAAAAATGTTGTTTCCAAAATTGTGCTGGTGTAAAGTAGACATGTGGGAAATGTTATTTATTAACTATTTTGTGTCACATAACTCTCTGGTTTAACAGAATAAAAATTCAAAATGTGAAAATTGCGAAATTTTCAAAATTTTCGCCAAATTTCCGTTTTTATCACAAATAAACGCAGAATTTATTGACCTAAATTTACCACTAACATGAAGCCCAATATGTCACGAAAAAACAATCTCAGAACCGCTAGGATCCGTTGAAGCGTTCCTGAGTTATTACCTCATAAAGGGACACTGGTCAGAATTGCAAAAAACGGCCAGGTCATTAAGGTCAAAATAGGCTGGGTCATGAAGGGGTTAAAGCTGCAGTCCACGAACAAAGTCCACAGAGCATACAGTAAGGGAGCACCATGGCCCCTTGCACATGAAATGGACAGGACAGATATAACCCAGATGAATTACCTCTTCTCTGCAGTCGTTACAGCACAGGCAAACAGGATCCAGGGACTCAGTTAAAATCCAACACGGATAACTTTTTATTGAATGCATATAGGAATTAGTACTAAGCAGAAGGAAGAAAAATGTAATTGCAGCAAATTAATCAACCTTCCTGCTTTCTCCCTAACCGCGTCCACGGCCGTACCCACAGCAGCCACTGCAGCCGAAAAAGGAGGTAGTCCATATGCAGGAATCTGGACACTTAAGTCCTTTCGGTGCCCGTGGTCCTGGGCAGCAGTCTTCACCCCCTCCTGAGGTTTTACCAGCTCCCAGAAGGGGAGCACATTCTGCTGTAGGCAAGCCTGCCAGTGCCTCAGCTTCAACTGAGGAGCGGGAACTTCCTGCTCCTTTTTTAGGCTGTTAACCCAACCCCCTGGGTTAATCCCTTCTGTCCCTCTCTCTAACATACATGCAATAACCATAGTGGGCATTATTAGACATTACAAACACAGCACATACATTACAGTACAAGTTAACACAGATCACAGTATAAGAATACAAGGGTAATACATTAATACACAAGGCATAAGAAATACAGACATTGGTAAGTACCATCCGGGTACCATATAAAATGCACGGGCCCAGCACACGGGAGAGGGGGAGGAAGCAATGAGGTTCTCCGCCACTATATGAATGACAATACAGTCAGTTTTTGTACCAAAAAAAAATGTGGTCACCTGCAGCAGCTATAAATTTAGCAATGAACTGCAAACCTCTAAGCCCTGCATAGAGGCTGTAAGCAGCCACTCTCCCTGCTTCAGCTGTCCTTAGGCTAAATGCAGAATGTATCACATAAGTAAAGCAAAGCACAAGATTATCCCTAAGAAGGACTTTTAATATGATGTTTCAGCAAAGTATCGCCACTAGAGGTCTCTGATTCCTAAAACTGTGTACACAGGCCTGGACAACCACTCTCTTTCTCCAATAAAAACTGTTCCTGAGCTTTACAATGGCGGCAGTGTGCTGAGCGTCGTGGACCATGTCCTTTTATAACAAAAGTTGAGCGACTTCTACTTTTTTCGGATCGAGTCAGGTTTCGCGAAACCCGACTTTGTCGAAAGTCGGGTCGGGTGAAATTGGCCGATTATTGCGAAAAGTCAGGGGCCGACTGAAACACGAAACCCAATGCAAGTCAATGGGGAATCAAAGTCGGCAGTGAGTGGAGGCCAGGAAAACACCTACAGTGCCCATTTTAATGCCAAAAACATCAATTCTTATTACTTAAGCTTGTCAATCTTAATTTACTTTATAATAATAGTTAGGCATTGAAAAATGGGGGTCATTTGGCTAAAGTTGTGGGGGGGGTAGGGCTGGCTCAAGATTTTTGTGGGCCCAGGAAGCGCGGAATATGTCACGGTGGTGGAGCAGGGAGAGGTAAGTATTTCAACTTTGCAAGTGCTGTGATCCTGAGCAAGCAGGGGGGCTCACTCGTTGGCACTGGCACATGGCCCCTCATAGTACGGCAGTGTGTTAAACGGTGCGTGGCCCCTCCCACTGCCAGAGACACTTTTGCGTACTATGAGGGGCCCTGTGCCATTGACGTTGCCAACGAGTATGCCCCCCCACCTGATGAAGGAACCTGCACTTTCATCAGCACCTTCCTCTTTGTCCCCGTGTAACGTGGTATAGTATGCGGGAAGGGGAACCTGACTTTCAGCAGGGTCAGATTCTGGCTGTGTAGAGTGCAAGGGGAATGTAGTGGTCTGGGTCAATGTACCAGCAGACTCATCTAGCAGTGGCTGGGCAATGGGCAGGATGAGGAGGAAACACAGATATAGGCCCAAATAATAAAGTAGGCTAAATGCAGTTCAAAATTGGTAACAGGACTAAAGAGGCAGCATTGCTTTGTTCAGTGGAGGACAACTGTAATGAGTGGCAGACACAGTTAGTAGGCCCAAATATTAAAGTAGGCTAAATGCAGTTCAAAATTGTTAACAGGACTAAACGGGCGGCATTGCTTTGCTCAGTGGAGGACAACTGTAATGAGTGGCATACACAGTTAGTAGGCCCAAATAATAAAGTAGGCTAAATGCAGTTCACAATTGGTAACAGGACTAAACGGGCGGCATAGCTAGGTACAGGGGTGGGATCCTCTGCTGAGTAGCAGACAGTGGTAGTAGGCGCAAAGTATTAACCTGTCTAAATGGAGGCCAGGGCCCCTGTATATTTTAACTATCATCTATCATTTCAACAAATTTGTATTGGCAGTGCCATTGAAGGATTTAACAGCACAGACTACACAGTGGTGCAGTAGGGAAAGGTAAAAGGTAAGTATTGCAAGTGGTAGAGCACTGTTCGAGCTGGGGGAGGAACACTCTCTCGTGGGTGGCGGTACTGGCACAGGGCCCCACATATTTTGACGATGTGTGTGACGTTGGTTGTGCACCATCACCGTCAGAGACACTTCACTGTACTATGAGGGACCCTGTGCCAGTGCCCATGGTGGACATTAAGCAGCTGCAAATGGCGTAATTGGAGAAGTCAGTAAGAGGAGGCCAAAAGCAAGACATTTTTCAGGCAAGCTACGTGTCAGCAGGGGAAGGTGGGGCAAAATAATTTGAAATCCATGATTGGTTCATTTTAATGAAGGTTAGATCATCAACATTCTTGGTAGCCAGACTTGTCCTTTTTTCGGTCAGTATTGAACCAGCAGCACTGAAGACTCTTTCTGATAGCACACTAGCAGCAGGGCAAGCGAGCTCCTGTAATGCATATTCTGCCAATTCTGGCAAGGTGTCTATTTTTGATGCCCAGTAATCAAAGGGGAATGACCTGTGAGGGTGAACATCGATAAGGGAGGAAAAGTAGTTCGCAACCATACTGGACAAATGCTGTCTCCTGTCACTTTGAATCGATGCAGCAGTACCTGTCGTGTCAGCGGTCATTGCGAAATCACTCCACAAGCTGGTCATAAAACCCCTCTGTCCAACGCCACTTCGGATTTGTGCACCTCTAACACCTCTGCCATGTTGCCCCCTATGGCTCATGTGAGAACCATCACCGCCGCTGTGTGCTGGGAATGCCTGAACCAAACAGTCTACAAGAGTTGCTTGTTTTTTAGCCAATATTTGCTCAAGGTTCTCATGTGGCATGATATTTTGTAATTTTCATTTATATCGGGGATCCAGGAGGCAGGCCAACCAGTAATCGTCATCGGTCATCATTATGATAATAAGGGGGTCCCTTTTAAGGATACGCAAGGCATACTCAGCCATGTGGGCCAATGTTCCAGGTGTCAATTCATTGCTTGTGGTGGGTTGAGGAGCACTTTCTTGCAAATCAACATCAGTTGTGTCCCGCAAAAACCCTGTACCTGACCCTACAACGCCACCAGTTTGTATTGCCCCCTGAGAAGCATCCTCCTCCCATAAATATTCATCCCCATCATCTTCCTCCTCTTCGTCCGCCACCTCGTCCAGGAGAGTTCCCTGAGCAGACAATGGCTGACTGTCATCAAGGCTTCCCTCCTCCTCAGCTGCAGACGCCAGCTCCTTAATGTGCGTCAAACTTTGCATCAGCAGACGCATTAGTGGGATGCTCATGCTTATGATGGCATCGCCTGCACTTACCAGCTTTGTGCATTCCTCAAAACACTGAAGGACTTGACAGAGGTCTTGTAGCTTTGACAACTGCACACCAGACAACTCCATGTCTGCCATCCAAGTGCCTGCCTGTGTATGTTTATCCTCCCACAAATTAATTACAGCACGCCTCTGGTCGCACAGCCTCTGAATCATGTGCAGTGTGGAGTTCCACCTTGTTGCAACGTCGATTATTAGGCGGTGCTGGGGAAAATTCAGTGATCGCTGATGGTTCAGCATACGGCTGTAGTGAACGGGCGACCGGCGGATGTGCGAGCAAAGTCTTCTCACCTTCAGGAGCAGGGCTGGCAACTCCAGATAATTTTTGAGGAAGCACTGCACCACCAGGTTCAAGGTGTGAACCAGGCAAGGTATGTGTTTAAGTTCTGAAAGGGCTATGGCAGCCATAAAATTCCTTCCATTATCACTGACTACCTTGCCTGCCTCAAAATGTACAATGCTCAGCCATGACTGAGTTTGTTGCTGCAAGTACTTCCGCGGTGTGTCTGTTGTCGCCCAAACACTTCATTTGTAAGTGTAACACAGCCTGCTGACGCTTACCACTAGCTGTTCGATAATGGGACACCTCGTGTGCAACACTGGCAGCTGCGGATGGAGTGGTTGTGCGACTGCGCTCTGTGGACGAGCTTTTGCTTCTGGAGGAGGAGGAGGGATGGCGAACGCCTACAGCCAACTGTTTCCTAGACTGTGGGCTAGGCAGAACTGTCCCACTATGGCTGTCCCCTGTGGAACCTGCATCCACCACATTAACCCAGTGCATCGTGATGGACACATAACGTCCCTGGTCATGCCTACTGGTCCATGCATCTGTTGTGAGGTGCACCTTTCCACTGACTGATTGCCTCAGTGCATGGACAATGCGGTCTTTGACATGCTGGTGGAGAGCTGGGATGGCTTTTCTCGCAAAGAAGTGCCGATTGGGTAGGTCATAGCGTGGTACTGCGTAGGCCATCAGGTCTTTGAAAGCTTCGCTTTCAACCAACCGGTAGGTCATCGTCTCTAACGAGATTAGTATAGCAATGTGGGTATTCAAACCCTGTGTACGCGGATGAGAGGATGAGTACTTTCTTTTCCTAGCGAGAGTTTCTTGTAGGGTGAGCTGGACTGGAGAGCTGCATATGGTGGAACTAGCGGGGGTGGTGGTGGACATGGCGGATTGAGAGAGGGTTGGTGATGGTATTCTTGATGTTGGCCTACATACAGTGTTTCCTACCAATAACCTTGTGATTCCCTGACTGCTTTGGCCTTGCGACGATACCTCCACATTTGCTGCTGGTGGTGTCCTAACCGGTGGTCTTACAGTGAGGGGAGCAATGTAGCGTTGCTGACTACCTTCATTCTAAGCAGGTGCACCAACGGTATGGGACATTTGGTAGTTAGTCCAAGCTTGCAAGTGCATGCTGGTTAAATGTCTAAGCATTCATGTTGTATTTAAATTTTGAAGATTCTTCCCTCTGCTAAAGGTCTTTGAGCATTTCTTACAGATAACTTTTGACTGATCATTCGGATCTTGGTTAAAAAATTGACACACTACACTCTTCCTACTATGGAATACCTTTTCAGGCATTGCACATTGTGCTACTTTCACCGGATGGCCACGCTGTCCTAAAATAGTTTTGTTTTTGACAAATGTTTTTGGTCTGATACAGGCCTGCCAGATGATAGCTGTTGCGATGTAGATGGCTGCTGCGGATCATCCTCCTCCGCTTCTGAGCTACTGGCAGCGGCACCCTCTTCCCCCAATGGCTGCCAATCTGGGTCAACAACTTGGTCATCTATCACCTCCTCTTCAATGTCATGTGCACCTTCCTCTGCGTCAACGTGTAAGGTGCTATAGCGTTCGGGACAGGGCACCATAGTCTCAGCACGGTCAGATTCTGGCTCAGTACACTGCGAGGGCAATGTACTGATCTGAGTTAATGGAACAGCATAATAATCTAGCTGTGGCTGTGCATCAGTGCACTCCATGTCCGATTCATCTTGTAATGGGCAGTTAACAATTTCCCTTTCTAACCCAGGCATGGTATGTGTAAAGAACTCCATGGAGTAACCTGTAGTGTAGCCTGACGCATCCTTCACTTTTGGTTTGGGTGAAGGACACAAGGAAATGTCTTGTTCCTGACCGGGAGCATCCACTGACGACTCGCTGCTTTTATATTTGGAACTTTCTGAAGAGGAGGCGAAAGAGCTAGAGGCTGAGTCAGAAAGGAAAGCCAAAACTTTTTCCTGCTGCTCTGGCTTTAAAAGCTGTTTTCCTACTCCCAGATAAGGGAGCCTTCGAGGCCTTGTGTAGCCAGACGATGACGCTGGCTCAACACCTCCAGCCTTAGGTGCTATTGTGCTTTTGCCACTACCACCAGATGCTCCACCACCACCACCACCACCATCAGTACCAGCTGGCAACCACCGCCCATGGGCTTTTCCACCAGACTTCCTCATTTTTTGGAAAATCTAACCAAAATAACAACCATTATATGGTACTGTAAAACAAGGTAGAAGGTGTATATAAACTTGTTGAGAATTTAAATCTCCTTTTTTGGGGGGCGACTGAACCAAACCTCAGGCCCTGTGCATAAAACAACACAATGTAAGAGGCAGAAAGTGGCTGGCTAATATAATACAAACTAACAGGACTGAAGTATATCCACTTTGTGAGAATTTGAATCTCACTTATTTTTTTGGAAGACTGAACCAAACCTCAGGCCCTGTGCATAAAACAACACAATGTAAGTGGCAGAAAGTGGCTGGCTGATATAATACAAACTAACAGGACTGAAGTATATCCACTTTGTGATAATTTGAATCTCACTTATTTTTTTGGGAGACTGAACCAAACCTCAGGCCTTGTGCATAAAACAACACAATGTAAGTGGCAAAAAGTGGCTGGCTGATATACTACAAACTAACAGAACTGCAGTATATCCACTTTGTGATAATTTAAATCTCACTTTTTTGGGGGGAGACTGAACCAAAACTCAGGCCCAGTGTATATAACAACACAATGTAAGTGGCAGAAAGTGGCTGGCTGACATACGACAAACTAACAGGACCGCAGTATATCCACTTTGTGAGAATTTGAATCTCCCCTTTTTTGGGGGGGAGACTGAACCAAAACTCACGTGAAGAGAAAACACCGTGTGCACTGCTACAAATAGGTGCTAAGACTTAGGTTCCCAAACCATCAATATATATAGCACAAGAAGTCTAGCACTCAACTTCAGTAACCGTAGAAACGATTTATTGGTAGCACAAGAAACGTTTCAGTCCCTTGGGACTTTCATCAGTCACTACAATAATATAAACAAAAGTAAAGAAAAAAGAAGTACATCCTGTACAAAAACAACTAAAGTATATACAAAGTAACATAAATAAACAGACATGGTTAGCATGAAGTAGGTCAAAGGAAAATATATTTCTAACTAGTAAAAATGAAACAGAGGAACCGGTAGCAAATACCCAGGCTAGGTGTCAAAATATAAGAGCAATGTGACTATGCCAAAAAGTGGGACAGAGAAAGTGGAGTAGGACGGACACACATACCGTGCATATGAGGGCCAATCTGGCCAATGGACTAGAGTTGAACACTACGTAAAAGATAATAGCGCCTGTAATGTGGGGAAACATAATGGAAGAAACCGTAAGGGGAATGCCCACCAATGAGGGTAGAGAAGAAAAGAAAGATACCAAATTACTTACAACCGTAGAGCGCCCCAAAACAAATTGAAAAAGGGGCGGAACTAACAACTGTAAGAAAGACAAAGAGGCTGCAGTGAACAAACTTTGGATCAGCCATGGTATAGGTAAGATATGGAAAGACTCAAATAGATACCTGGAGAACAGAGATCAAATGGTGGGTAATGACCACCTGCAGGAGAACACACCCGCAACTAGGGAGAGGAACAAGATGGGAGCGATAAGTATAGGCAAGGGAGAGGAGCCATCCTCCGAAGCAAAAGCGCACAATACCTGAGCAGACTGGAGAGAGAGGGGAGGAGAACCGCCTCCAGACACGGCGTCCACCGCAAGTCTGAGCGGTGAGAGTCTAGCCAGGAATATATAGCGCCAGAAGCAGACGCCGAGAGAAGTGGGGGCGGGACCGGAAGCCGGAAGTGACGTAGCGTCGGCTCATGTGGGACGGAAGCGCAGGGTGAAGCGGTTCACCTAGAATGTGCGTTCCACAACAGTGACAGGCGCTCACAGCCAGCAAAAAGGGGAGGTATCAAGGGAGGAGTAGGAGGGATTAACCAGGTATAAGCGTAGAAGAAAAAGGAAATAAAATATAGGAGCGATATGACCACAGGGAGGACGAGGAGGAAAACAAAAAAGATAGGACAGGCAGATACACGGAGGGGGAGAGGGAAACCACAGAAGGAGAATAATGGAGAATAAGAGAATATGATACGGGGAACACCGCTTATGGTAATGAGAACGAAGGAGTGCCTGTAAACATAAAAAGCACAACACTATATACAGCAGTGGTGGGTACATAGAATGGTTATCTCCAGATAGGTGAACTTAGTGTTGCCTAGATAAAGACGTGATGAGGAGTCCTCTGGAAGATATCGGTTGGCAGAGACATAGTTGGTGAGAAGTACAGTGTGCCCATCATTTTAATATAGACGATTCTAGAGAAAACAGAAACAAGTGTTAATGACCTGATACATACTGTAATAAAAATAATAACAAATACCAGAAAAATCGGTAATAGGTGAAATAAACATTTTAGGTAAAGGCCGACAACTCGTATTCTCTATTAAGACCTTTAGATGCCAGCGTATCAAGTGTGTGGATCCAAAACGCCTCACGTTTTTTAAGGGTAAGGATCCTGTTGCCTCCCCGACGTGGAAGTGGTACTTGTTCTAAAATGAGGAATTTTAACTGAGAGATATTGTGTCCAGCAGCAGCGAAGTGGTGGGGTATCGGTAAAAGGAGGTTATTACAGCGAATAGTAGACTTATGTTTCGACACTCTGTCACGGATGGATTGGGATGTTTCTCCTACATACAGTAAACCACATGGGCACTTTAAGACATAGACCACATAGGATGAACTACACGTAAAATAGCCATGGATTTTAAATTCTTTCCCGGAGCGTGGATGTGAGATAGTTTCACCCCTAAGGACATTATTGCACTGCGCGCAATGCAAACACGGGAAGGTACCCCTTCTCGGAGTGTTCAAAAAAAGTTGACGTGTGATAGTATTGGGGCCTATATCCGTTCTGACTAGGGTATCTCTTAGGTTGGGAGCCCGTTTAAAACAGGGAAGAAATGGTTCTTTAAATTCCGGAACATCGGGATAGGCCGTCGATAGTAAGGGCCAGTGTCTACGTATGGCTTTGTGTATTATGTACACGGATGGGTGGAACCCATGCACAAACGGGATACGTTTGGTAATGTCCCTCTTGGCTGTGTTGGATATATTTTGGGAGTTTTCTAGTAAGGGAAGAGGATAGCCCCTAGCCTGGAACTTTTTAGTCATACCCTCAATGCGTAACTCTCTAGTTTCTGTATTAGATACAATCCGTTGTACCCTCTGGTATTGTGCTCGTGGTATGGATTTCTTAATGGAGGGGGGATGGAGACTATTGAAGTGTAACAGACTATTTCGGTCCATGCTTTTGAAGTATAAATCCGTACTCAAAAAGCCCTCGTGATTCTTAATGACTAGTGTGTCCAGGAAATTAATCTTATCGGGGCTAGCACTGATCGTGAATTTAATACCCGGCCAGGAGATGTTGAGGATATTAAAAAAGCTATCAAGAGTTTCTGGAGAGCCATGCCATATGCAGAACACATTGTCGATATATCTCTTCCATAGGATCACGTGGTTCTGAAAAAGGGTGTTCTTGTAGATCGTACTTTCTTCGAAATCTATCATGTAGGCGTTAGCATATGGAGGCGCTGCATGAGACCCCATAGCGGTCCCCCTTACCTGTAAATAGAATGTTTCTTGGAACAGGAAAAAATTTGAAGTTAGGATAAGTCTCAATAGATCGGTACAGAGTGATATTTGATCAGGATCCATAACTGCACTCTCTAGAAGACGGCGTGCCGAGTCAATACCTTCTGTATGTGGGATAGAAGTATATAAATCCCTAACGTCAAGGGTAACTAGAAGGGCGTCAGGAGGTACCTGGTGTATCTCATGGATGAGGTTAAGGAAGGAGCCTGTATCTAGGAGGAAAGATCTAGATTTTTTTATGAGTGGCGTGAGGATTTTCTCAAGATAGATAGCGATCGGAGACAGAAGGGAATCGGTCGAGGCCACAATTGGCCTACCCGGAGGGTTCTCCAGGTTTTTGTGAATTTTTGGTAACGTATAAAATACCGGTGTGATAGGACTAGAATTTGTCAGAAAATCACCTGTTTTCTGGTCCAAAACCCCCAGACTCGTGTATTTACGTAAGATGTCCTCGATTTCATGGTGAACCCGGTATGTTGGATCCCTATCAAGTGCTTTGTATATAGAAGCATCATTGAGTTGACGTGTGATCTCCGCTAGGTACATGGTTCTATCCATAATAACTAGTGCTCCACCCTTATCGGCTGGTTTGATTATAATAGACTTATCGTCCTGTAAATTTTTAAGGGAATGTCTCTCCTCCGCCGAAAGATTGGGCGGATAGAAGAGAGTACCCTTTACCACATCATCCTTGAAGGTGGAGAATGAGTCCTGTATAAAACCGATGAAGGTTTCTACGGCATGAGAGGACTGGGGGGGCCTGAAATGACTCTTAGGACGTAATCCCAGGGTGGTAGAGGATAGAAGTTTGGGATTGCTAACCTCCGTGTCCCTTACACTAAAGGCTGGTGTGGTGGCAAAATATGCTTTGAGTCTAATTTGGCGGAAGAACCGTTGGAGATCCATGTCGAGATCAAATGTACGACAACGATAGGACGGACAGAATGAAAGACCCTTTTGTAATAACGAATGTTCAGCAACACTCAGAGTCCTGGAAGAGATGTTGATCACCAAATTGTCCGTACCTTCGATCTGGTGGTCCGGCCCGGATCTTGATTTCTTCTTAGATCCCTGTCCCCGTCGGGTTTTCTTCTGGGATAGCGCCTTGGGCCTAAAAAAGAGGGAGGAAAAGTAGAAGAGGAGGGTCCTTGTTCGTGGTCCGAGCCCGAGATGGAGACATCTGATGAGATGGGCTGAATTCCTCGTGTGTTGGTACGCCAAGTGCTGTCCTGCCATCGATAGACTCGGTTATTTCTATAGTCCTCCGCGTCCCTTGCGAACTTGTTCCGTTTTCTTGTTTCAATGTCTCTTTTATGGCGATTGAGACGATCCTGTATTTCAGTTTTCAGGGAATTGAGTTCTTCCGGTGTGCCGGTAGTGGATAACTGAGCTTCTATGGTTTTAATTTTTTCTGAGTTATCAGAAATGGCTCGTTGAAGATGTTCCACTGTCAATGTGATCAGATCCAAAGAACACTTATTAAGAATATGTTCAAATTTAACACAAAAATCAGGTGACTCTCTAAACAGGGTGGGACGCAGAGGAACCCGTAAACCTCTAGGAATGCGTTGCACCCGTAAATATTCAGTTAGGGTGGCGCAATGTAATTCAAGGTTAATCAGAGACCTGAGTTCACGCTCCAAATCCCTACCCCGGGTTTCCCGCGGTGGTAAAGAGAGGAAGTCACTCGATACTTTTGACTGGGCGAGGATATTTGCAGTTTCCTCTGCATTGTATGAGAAAGTTGGAAGGGTGGACATGACCCAGTGGCGTGCAACACGTATAGGAGGGTACACGTGAAGAGAAAACACCGTGTGCACTGCTACAAATAGGTGCTAAGACTTAGGTTCCCAAACCATCAATATATATAGCACAAGAAGTCTAGCACTCAACTTCAGTAACCGTAGAAACGATTTATTGGTAGCACAAGAAACGTTTCAGTCCCTTGGGACTTTCATCAGTCACTACAATAATATAAACAAAAGTAAAGAAAAAAGAAGTACATCCTGTACAAAAACAACTAAAGTATATACAAAGTAACATAAATAAACAGACATGGTTAGCATGAAGTAGGTCAAAGGAAAATATATTTCTAACTAGTAGTCATTACCCACCATTTGATCTCTGTTCTCCAGGTATCTATTTGAGTCTTTCCATATCTTACCTATACCATGGCTGATCCAAAGTTTGTTCACTGCAGCCTCTTTGTCTTTCTTACAGTTGTTAGTTCCGCCCCTTTTTCAATTTGTTTTGGGGCGCTCTACGGTTGTAAGTAATTTGGTATCTTTCTTTTCTTCTCTACCCTCATTGGTGGGCATTCCCCTTACGGTTTCTTCCATTATGTTTCCCCACATTACAGGCGCTATTATCTTTTACGTAGTGTTCAACTCTAGTCCATTGGCCAGATTGGCCCTCATATGCACGGTATGTGTGTCCGTCCTACTCCACTTTCTCTGTCCCACTTTTTGGCATAGTCACATTGCTCTTATATTTTGACACCTAGCCTGGGTATTTGCTACCGGTTCCTCTGTTTCATTTTTACTAGTTAGAAATATATTTTCCTTTGACCTACTTCATGCTAACCATGTCTGTTTATTTATGTTACTTTGTATATACTTTAGTTGTTTTTGTACAGGATGTACTTCTTTTTTCTTTACTTTTGTTTATATTATTGTAGTGACTGATGAAAGTCCCAAGGGACTGAAACGTTTCTTGTGCTACCAATAAATCGTTTCTACGGTTACTGAAGTTGAGTGCTAGACTTCTTGTGCTATATGAACCAAAACTCAGGCCCAGTGCATAAAACAACACAATGTAAGTGGCAGAAAGTGGCTGGAAGATATATGAAAAAATACAAGGACTGTAGTACAATTTCAATCTCCCTACAATGATCTCAGGAAAAGTATGGCAGCAATAAAAAGGACTGCTGCACACAAAAGTGTGGACAAATAAACAAGATAACTGTGCAGAAAGGAGCAACAGGATTTTGCTTTTAAAAAAGCAGTTGGTTTGCACAGCAGCGTGCAAACAGCAATGCAGCTATCAGGGAGCCTTATAAGGCAGCCTAATAAGTTACAGAGCTGATGCACAAAAATATAGCCTCTACTGTCCCTAGAAAAAAATGGTGGTGTTGGACAGTGGAAATTGCTACAGCACAAGCGGTTTGGGGGTTAATCTTCCCTCCCTAACTATATCCCTTCTTCTGATGAAGCTGCGGCAACCTCTCCCTATGCTCAGATCGGCAGAAGTAAGATGGCGGCCGGCGTGCATGCCCCTTTATACCCCCTGTGACGCCGCAGAAAGCAAGCCAATCACTGTCATGCCCTTCTCTAAGATGGTGGGGACCGAGACCTATGTCATCACGCTGCCCACACTCTGCGTCCTCCTTCATTGGCTGAAAAATGGCGCTGAAAGCATCATACGAAACGCGACTTTTGCGTACAGATCGCCGACCTCATGGCCGATCCCACACTAGGATCGGGTCGGGTTTCATGAAACCCAACTTTGCCGAAAGTCGGCGATTTTTTAATTTGTCCGATTCGTTTTGCTCAACCCTATTTATAACCTCTGATGAGGTAATGCGGCCAGCCAATCACAGTAATGCCACTGCCAAGATGGCTAAGGCATTACAATGACTTTCAGGCAATCCCCACTTGTTTTTTGGCTTTTAGGCGCCAAACCCACTGGGGTGGGCTTCGAACATTCATTCTGAGCACCAGCAATGCTCGACAAGTGCCAAACATATGTGAGCACCCAGATACTCAAGTGATGTCCGAGTATCACCGAGCACGTTCGCTCACTACTGTACACTAATAAGGCATGCCATTGCCCTATATATCCTAATGTTCCTGTCTATCAATATCAAAGTCTTAGCCTATTTTGTACACTTTCCCTACCCGTGAGCTGGGTGTACTAGAGTTATCATAGGCATTACCTTACAGTACCCACACAGCAGCATCAGCACTTATAACACTTTGCATTAATCACATCACACTTTACACATTTCACATTATACAATAAATCGCAATAAAACCACAAGTTAATATTCACGCTACACTAATTGTTGTTTTCGTGGGAGGTATAGAACAGTCTGTGCCACACCTTTTTAGCACTACAGTAGCACTTCTATGGGATCATACCAAACATACTTGTCTTCCTTCTCAACATTCATCGAGCCTTGGTTGCCGGAAGACCCTATCACTGTTCACTGGTTTTCCTTCCTTTAACCACTTTTGTTGGAGTTGAATTTGGCCCCAATACCTGTCCACTTTCTGACTAAGGCCGGCGTCACACCTAACGTATAAAAATACGGTCCGATTTTTACGGACGAGATACGCAGAAATGTTCCTGAATAGTGATCTATATGTCATCCGTATGCAATGCAAGGATGCGATTTTTTCTCAAAAAAGTATCCGTGTGTCATCCGTATGGCATCCGTATGGCATTCGTATGGCGAGAGTTTCTCGCCGGCTTGCAAAATGGACATATAATGTATCCATGGCCTCAAATATTAGTGAAAACATATATATAGTCTATATATATATATATATATATATATATATACTAGATCAGGGGTGTCACACTGCATTCCTCGAGGGCTGCAAACAGGTCATGTTTTCAGGATTTCCTTGTACTGCACAGGTGATAATTTAATTACCAACTCATTATTTGTGTAGGTGATTAAATTATCACCTGTGCAGTACAAGGAAATCCTGAAAACATGACCTGTTTGCAGCCCTCAAGGAATGAAGTTTGACAGCCCTGTTCTAGATGGTGGCCCGATTCTAATGCATCGGGTATTCTAGAATATGTATGTAGTTTATTTATGAAGATTTCAGAATAATGCAATGCATACACAGAATTTGGCCAGCCGGGCACGACCAATTAGCAAAGCGTGGTTTAAATCCCGCGCTAATTCCCGGCCGGACTGCGTCTGTCGCTGATTGGTCGTGCTCGGCCGGCCACGAACAATCAGTGAAGCCAGGGCGAGCTCCAGGTTTTTTAGGGCCCCGGGTGAAAGAGTCTCACAGCCCACGTAGCATATAACACAGGCCACATAGTATATAGCACAGACACAAAGTATATAGCACAGCTACACAGTATATAACACAACTACATAGTATTTTGCACAGCCACGTAGTATATTGCACAGCCACGTAGAATATAGCACAGCCACATAGCATATTGCACAGCCATGTAGTATATAGCACAGCCACGTAGTATATAGCACAGCCACGTAGTATATAACATAGCCAACGCATTATAACACAGCCCACATAGTATATAGCACAGCCCACATAGTATATAGCACAGTCCACGCAATATATAGCACAGCCATGTAGTATATAACACAGCCCACATAGTATATAGCACAGCTCACGCAGTATATAACACAGTCCACGCAGTATGTAATACAGCCCACGTAGTATATAGCACAGCCCACGCAGTATATGGCACAGCCCACGCAGTATATAACACAGCCCACATAGTATATAGCACAGCCACGTAGTATATAGCACAGCCCACACAGTATATAACACAGCCCACATAGTATATTGCACAGCGACATAGTATAAAACACAGCCCACATTGTATATAACACAGCCCACATAGTATATAACACAGCCCACGTAGTATATAGCAATGTAGGCACCATATCCCTGTTAAAAAAAGAATTAAAATGAAAAATACTTATATACTCTCCTTTCAGCGGCCCCGGGATCCAGCCCAGGCCTTTAGCAATGCTTCGTTCCCAGTAATGCCTTGCGGCAATAACCCGTGATGATGTAGCGGTCTCGCAAGACCGCTACGTCCTCTGGGCTAATTCATGTCACCTGTTTTATTATTATTATGACTAAAAATACAGGTGACAAATGTAAGGAGTCTGGAAGACAGAGACTGGCTTAATTTAGTAAAAAAGATTTTTTACGTTGTACCCATCAAACCATTATAAGAGATCTAATAGTTAATACACTTTTTATTATATCCCAGTGAAATCCACCATATTTTTCTGTCTTCCTCCTGTTGGTTTATCTCATACACAATCTGCAATATCTATGTAGTGAACCTGGACAGTTCCCAGAACCTTGATCCTTTCAACATGAAAGTAAATTCAGTCTGCAGTCGACTTTTATTTGTATCTTTTTCCTTTATTCAGATGTCGGTGTTTTTTCACATATGCAAAAAAACTGTATGAGTGTCATTAGTGTTTTGGATCCAAGTTTCATCAGTGTTTGCTTAGTGTCAGCTTGTCAGTAACTGATTGCGCGTCCTCCAATACACGATCAGTTAAAATCTGTTGCTGTGCAGCAAATTCCTCCCGTAAGGCAACAGTTTACAGCCACCAGCCAATCACAGGCCGGCAGCTGACATCACCACTCCCATTGCCGGGTGATGTTACTGTCATACGCCAGAATGACGCTGCCCGCCACATCTGAATCGGAGAGGAGGACACCGCTGGAGCTCAGCTAAGTAAGGAAAAACTTTTTGTAAAACTGCAGTATGGGGAATATTATACCGGTATCAAGGTGTATTACACTACTAGGGGGGTGGGGGGAGGGAGGGAAAGGGGCTGCATTATACTATGGGGTGCATTATACTATGGGGGTGCATTATACTGTATTACTATAAGGGTACATTATACTACTATGGGGGTACATTACACTACTATGGGGGTACATTATACTACTATGGGGGTGGATTATACTACTATGGGGGTGCATTATACTACTATGGGGGTGCATTTTACATTGGGGGTACATTTTAGTACTATAGGATGCATTACACTGCGATGGAGTTGCAATATACCATGGGGAGCATTATACTGCTATGGTGCTGCATTATACTATGTGGTGCATTATACTGCTACTGTATGTGGGTGTATTATACTGCTATGGGGTGCATTTTACTGTTGTAGGGGTACATTATGCTGCAGTGGAGTGCATTATGCTGCTATGGGGGTGCATTATACTGCTATGGGGCTTCATTATACTATGGGGTGCATTATACTGCTATGGGGGGCATTATACTGCTATGGGGCTGCATTATATTATGGGGTGCATTATACTGCTATGGGAGTGCATTATACTGCGATGGGACTGCATTATGCTGCAATGGGCCTGCATTATACTGCTATGGAGGTGCGTTATACCACAATGGGGGTGTATTATACTGCAATAGGGGGGAATTATACCACTATGGGGCTGCATTATACTATTATTGGGTGCATTATAATACTATAGGGCTGCATTATACTACTATGGGGGTGCATTATACCACTATGGGGTTCATTATACCACTATGGTTTGCATGATACTATGGGGCTCCATTATACCGCTATGGGCAGCACGGTGGCTCAGTGGATAGCACTGCAGCCTTGCAGCGCTGGGGTCCTGGGTTCGAATCCCACCCAGGACAACATCTGCAAAGAGTTTGTATGTTCTCTCTGTGTTTGCGTGGGTTTCCTCCGGGCACTCCGGTTTCCTCCCACATTCCAAAGACATACTGATAGGGATTCTAGATTGTGAGCCTCATTGGGGACAGCGATGATAATGTGTGCAAATTGTAAAGCGCTGCGGAATATGTTAGCGCTATATAAAAATAAAGATTATTATTATTATTATGTGGGTGCATTATTCTGCTATGTGGGTGCATTATACTATATATGACTATGGTGTACATTATACTACTATGTGGGTGCATTATACTATATATGACTATAGGGTACATTATACTACTATGGGGCTGCATTATACTGCTATATATGACTATGGGGTATATTATACTATTATGGATGACTATGGGGGCAATATAGAGAGACATTGGGAAAGCATGGAGACACATGAGGCAGAATGGGAGGCCACGTGGGGTCCAGAATAGGAGGATGTGTGGGGTCCAGAATGTGGGATATTATTACTGTAGGGGCTAATTAAAGGATATTATTTTTGAGGATACTGTTTTCAGTGGGGGGAGGAGAGGTGCTGTTGCTGTGCAGGGCGACACAGTTGCTTTTTTCTTCATCTGGTGTTGTATAGAGGTTGGGGAAAAAATGGGAATGTGCTCTAGATAACTGTTATTTTCTGCAGAGATGAGTTCTGTCTTGAAGAAATGATGGTGGTGTGCGCTGGATAAAGATGAAAAGAAAAGATGAAGGACTTAAACTAGAGACATCAACGGGGAGTCAGTGTTCTACCTGTACACTAACACTATACACTGTATACTGCATACAGAGCTCCTGTGTATAATTTCAACGGTGATCACTGTATATTGCCTCTACACCGACACTGTATATGAAGTACAGATCTCCTGTGTAAAATGGCACTTATGGTGTAATATATTAGTGTTGTGCTTTTTTTTAATTAATGATCAGTATTGTAGTATTCAGTCACTATTTTGTGGTAATATGTGATCTGGTCATGCTGTTGTGGTATTTGTTCCTTGTATGTGCTATGATTTGGTCACTATGTGGTGGTAATATGTGATCTGGTCATGGTGTGGCTGTATTTGTTGCTTGTATGTGCTATTATTCGGTCACTGTTGTGGTAATATGTGGTCTGGACATGGTGTGGTGGTATTTGTTCCTTGTATGTAGTATTATTCGGCCACTATGTGGTGGTAATTTGTAGTCTGGTCATGGTGTGGTGGTTTTCGTTCATTGTATGTGCTATTATTTAATCACTATATGGTGGTAATATGTGGTTTGGTAATGGTTCAGCGGAATTTGTTTCTTGTTTGTGATATTATTGGTCATTTTAAAAATTTAAAAATAAATAAAAATATACTGAAATTGTATTGGATATATAAACAGATGTTTAGTAAATTACAATAGAGTAGAGCCCGGCCAAAAGAGTCTACCTTGCATGGTGGCAGATAAAAAAATCATTTGGCCAAAACAAAAGCTGCTGGCTTTGTATGTGGTGATGGGAATTGTAAATGTGTGATTGGTGAGGATGTGGTGCAGAAGTGGAGTTTTTCCAAGAGAGGGCGGTGGGATTGTGGACGGTTTGAGGGGTGGAGAGCTGGGGTGGAGCCTGGGTGGACTCTCAAGGGGGCCCCGAAAAGTTTGCCAGTATGGGGCCACAAAATTCCTAGTGGCAGCCCTGATCACAGACAGTACGTGGATTAGACACCGATGCCATCAGTGTACTGTAATTTGCACAAATAGACTTGAATTGATACTTTACATCCATGATGATGGTTAAAATCAGACATGTCTTGATGATTTTTGCACGTACACACAGTCTGCAAAAACACAAACATATTAGTGATGAGCGAATATACCCGTTACTTGAGATTTCCCGAGCAGGCTCGGGTGTCCTCTGAGTATTTTTTAGTGCTCGAAGATTTAGTTTTCATCACCGCAGCTGAATGATTTACATCTCTTAGCCAGCTTGATTACATGTGGGGATTCCCTAGCTACCAGGCAACCCCCACATGTACTTATCCTGGCTAACTAAATCTCCTAGCACTAAAAAAATACTCGGAGGACACCCGAGCATGCTCGGAAATCTTGAGTAACGAGTATATTTGCTCATCATTTGCTAAAACATCTAAACAGCCCCATTCATTCTAATGTGTATTTGTTTGATCCGTTTACATCACAGATAGATCACGAATGTGAAAAACAGCCATCTGAATGAGGCCTCAATGTGCCCTTAGACGAGCCAACAATTGGTTAGCAAATCAGATGCCACAGCCTGGATAAATTTTGCTTATACTTGTTAGTAGAGTTAAGCGACTTTTACTTTTTTAGGATCGAGTCGGGTTTCGCGAAACCCGACTTTGTCAAAAGTCAGGTCGGGTGAAATCGGCCGATTATTTCAAAAAGTCGGGGGCCGACCGAAGCCACGAAACCCAATGCAAGTCAATGGGGAATCAAAGTCAGCAGTGAGTGGAGGACAGGAAAACATCTGAAGTGCCCATTTTAATGCCAAAAACATCAATTCTTATTTCTTAAGCTTGTCAATCTTAATTTACTTTATAATAATAGTTAGGCATTGAAAACAGGGGGTCATTTGGCTAAAGTTGTAGGGGGGGTAGGGCTGGCTCAAGATTTTCGTGGGCCCAGGAAACGCGGAATATGTCATGGTGGTGGAGCAGGGAGAGGTAAGTATTTCAACTTTGCAAGTGCTGTGATCCTGAGCAAGCAGGGGGGCCCCACTCATTGGCACTTGGCACTGGCACAGGGACCCTCATAGTACGGCGGTGTGTTTGACGGCGGGTGGCGCTTCCCACTGCCAGAGACACTTTTGCGTACTATGAGGGGCCCTGTGCCAGTGACCGTCGCCAACGAGTATGCCCCCCCACCTGATGAAGGAACCTGCACTTTCATCTGCACCTTTATCTTTGTCCCCGTGTAAGGTGGTAGGTATAGTATGCGGGAAGGGGAACCTGACTTTCAGCAGGGTCAGATTCAGGCTGTGTAGAGTGCAAGGGGAATGTAGTGGTCTGGGTCAATGTACCAGCAGACTCATCTAGCAGTGGCTGGGTAATGGGCAGGATGAGGAGGAAACACAGATATAGGCCCAAATAATAAAGTAGGCTAAATGCAGTTCAAAAATGGTAACAGGACTAAACAGGCGGCATAGCTTTGTTCAGTGGAGGACAACTGTAATGAGTGGCGCAGACACAGTTTGTAGGCCCAAAATAAAAAAGTTGGCTAAATGCAGTTCATAATTGGTAACAGGAATAAACAGGCTGCATAGCTAGGTACTGGGGTGGGATCCTCTGCTGAGTAGCAGACAGTGGTAGTAGGCGCAAAGTATTAACTGGTCTAATTGGAGGCCAGGGCCCCTATATATTTTAACTATCATCTATCATTTCAACAAATTTGTATTGGCAGTGCCATTGAAGGATTTAACAGCACAGACTACACAGTGGTGGAGCAGGGAGAGGTAAGTATTGCAAGTGGTAGAGCACTGTTCGAGCTGGGGGGGAACACTCTCTCGTGGGCGGCGGTACTGGCACAGGGCCCCTCATATTACGACGGTGTGTCTGACGTTGGTTGTGCACCACCACCATCAGAGACACTTCATTGTACTATGAAGGACCCTGTGCCAGTGCCGTTGCCCAAGAATGGGCCCACCCACCTGTCCAGGCAATCGGCACTCGCACGGGTGCTTGCGCCAGGTGGTGACCACGGCCCTG
Source organism: Ranitomeya imitator (assembly GCF_032444005.1). Classification (NCBI taxonomy): domain Eukaryota; kingdom Metazoa; phylum Chordata; class Amphibia; order Anura; family Dendrobatidae; genus Ranitomeya; species Ranitomeya imitator. Next base: position 609,192,524 of record NC_091285.1, on the reverse strand, counting down.
TGGGGGAGTCAGCCCATTTAGGGAGGTATAAAAATGGCCTATGGTGGACATTCAGCAGCTGCAAATGGCGGAATTGGAGAAGTCAGTAAGAGGAGGCCAAAAGCAAGACGTTTTTCAGGCAAGCTACGTGTCAGCAGGAGAAGGTGGGGCAAAATAATTTGAAATCCATGATTGGTTCATTTTAATGAAGGTTAGATCATCAACATTCTGGGTAGCCAGACGTGTCCTTTTTTCGGTCAGTATTGAACCAGCAGCACTGAAGACTCTTTCTGATAGCACACTAGCAGCTGGGCAAGTGAGCTCCTGTAGTGCATATTCTGCCAATTCAGGCCAGGTGTCTATTTTAGATGCCCAGTAATCAAAGGGGAATGACCTGTGAGGGAGAACATCGATAAATGAGGAAAAGTAGTTCATAACCATACTGGACAAATGCTGTCCCCTGTAACTTTGAATCGATGCAGTGGCAGAAAGTGGCTGGAAGATATATGAAAAAATACAAGGACTGCAGTACAATTTCAATCTCCCTACAATGATCTCAGGAAAAGTATGGCAGCAATAAAAAGGACTGCTGCACACAAAAGTGTGAACAAATAAACAAGATAACTGTGCAGAAAGGAGCAACAGGGTTTTTGCTTTTAAAAAAGCAGTTGGTTTGCACAGCAGCGTGCAAACAGCAATGCAGCTATCAGGGAGCCTTATAAGGCAGCCTAATAAGCTACAGAGCTGATGCACAAAAATCTAGCCTCCACTGTCCCTGCAAACAAATGGTGGTGTTGGACAGTGGAAATCGCTACAGCACAAGCAGTGTCGGGGCTTAATCTTCCCTCCCTAACTATATCCCTTCTTCTGATGAAGCTGCGGCAACCTCTCCCTATGCTACGACTGGCAGAAGTAAGATGGCGGTCGGCGTGCACGCCCCTTTATAACCCCTGTGATGCCGTAGAAAGCAAGCCAATCACTGTCATGCCCTTCTCCAAGATGGTGGGGACCGAGACCTATGTCATCACGCTGCCCACACTCTGGGTCCTCCTTCATTGGCTGAAAAATGGCGCTGAAAGCGTCATACGAAACGCGACTTTGGCGCAAAGATCGACGACCTCATGACTGATCCCACACTAGGAACGGGTCTGGTTTCATGAAACCCTACTTTGCCGAAAGTCGGCGATTTTTGAATTTGTCCGATCCGTTTCGCTCAACCCTAGTTGTTAGGGCTTGTGCACATGTGTTATGAAAGGCAATTCAGAATCACAATGGACATGAAGGTCAGAGCACATACAGTGAACTGACAATAACCCAAAATAATAGAACGAGCTCTGAGACGTGGGAACTCTGCAGACCGCAATCCCTAAGCCTATCAAACCACACTAAAGGTAGCCGTGGAGCGCTCCTGACCAGAACCTAGGCGCCTCGTCACAGCCTGAGAAACTAGCTAATCCTGAAGATAGAAAAATAAGCCTACCTTGCCTCAGAGAAATTCCCCAAAGGAAAAGGCAGCCCCCCACATATAATGACTGTGAGTAAGATGAAAACACAAACATAGAGATGAAACAGATTTAGCAAAGTGAGGCCCGACTAGCTGAACAGAACGAGGATAGGGAAGATAACTTTGCGGTCAGCACAAAAACCTATAAAAAACCACGCAGAGGGGACCAAAAAGACCCTCCGCACGACTAACGGTACGGAGGTGGTCCCTCTGCATCTCAGAGCTTCCAGCAGGCGAGAAAAACCAATAAAGCAAGCTGGACAGAAAAATAGCAACAAAATAACATAAGCAAAACTTAGCTTTGCAGACCAGCAGGCCACAGGAATGATCCAGGGAAAAAACAAGTCCCACACTGAAACATTGACAGGAAGCATAGATCAAAGCATCAGGTGGAGTTAAGTAGAGAAGAAGCTAATGAGCTCACCAGATCACCTGAGGGAGGAAACTCAGAAGCTGCAGTACCACTTTCCTCCACAAACGGAAGATCCCAGAGAGAATCAGCCGAAGTACCACTTGTGACCACAGGGGTGAACTCTGCCACAGAATTCACAACAGTACCCCCCCCTTGAGGAGGGGTCACCGAACCCTCACCAGAGCCCCCAGGCCGACCAGGATGAGCCACATGAAAGGCACGAACAAGATCGGGAGCATGGACATCAGAGGCAAAAACCCAGGAATTATCCTCCTGAGCATAACCCTTCCATTTAACCAGATACTGGAGTTTCCGTCTTGAAACACAAGAATCCAAAATCTTCTCCACAATATACTCCAATTCCCCCTCCACCAAAACCGGGGCAGGAGGCTCAAAAGATGGAACCATAGGTGCCACGTATCTCCGCAACAATGACCTATGGAATACGTTATGTATGGAAAAAGAATCTGGAAGGGTCAGACGAAAAGACACAGGATTAAGAACCTCAGAAATCCTATACGGACCAATAAAACGAGGTTTAAACTTAGGAGAGGAAACCTTCATAGGAATATGACGAGAAGATAACCAAACCAGATCCCCAACACGAAGTCGGGGACCCACACGGCGTCTGCGATTAGCGAAAAGTTGAGCCTTCTCCTGGGACAAGGTCAAATTGTCCACTACCTGAGTCCAAATCTGCTGCAACCTATCCACCACAGTATCCACACCAGGACAGTCCGAAGACTCAACCTGTCCAGAAGAGAAACGAGGATGGAACCCAGAATTGCAGAAAAACCGTGAAACCAAGGTAGCCGAGCTGGCCCGATTATTAAGGGCGAACTCAGCCAAAGGCAAAAAGGACACCCAGTCATCCTGATCAGCAGAAACAAAGCACCTCAGATATGTTTCCAAGGTCTGATTGGTTCGCTCGGTCTGGCCATTAGTCTGAGGATGGAAAGCCGAGGAAAAAGACAAGTGAATGCCCATCCTACCACAAAAGGCTCGCCAAAACCTCGAAACAAACTGGGAACCTCTGTCAGAAACAATATTCTCTGGAATGCCATGCAAACGAACCACATGCTGGAAGAACAAAGGCACCAAATCAGAGGAGGAATGCAATTTAGACAAGGGTACCAGATGAACCATCTTAGAAAAGCGATCACAGACCACCCAAATGACTGACATCTTTTGAGAAACGGGAAGGTCAGAAATAAAATCCATAGAGATATGTGTCCAAGGCCTCTTCGGGACCGGCAAGGGCAAAAGCAACCCACTGGCACGAGAACAGCAGGGCTTAGCCCGAGCACAAATCCCACAGGACTGCACAAAAGTACGCACATCCCGCGACAGAGAGGGCCACCAAAAGGATCTTGCCACTAACTCTCTGGTACCAAAGATTTCAGGATGACCAGCCAACACCGAACAATGAAGTTCAGAGATAACTCTATTCGTCCACCTATCAGGGACAAACAGTTTCTCCGCTGGGCAACGACGATCAGGTTTATTAGCCTGAAATTTTTGCAGCACCCGCCGCAAATCAGGGGAGATGGCAGACACAATTACTCCTTCCTTGAGGATACCCGCCGGCTCAGATAAACCCGGAGAGTCGGGTACAAAACTCCTAGACAGAGCATCCGCCTTCACATTTTTAGAGCCCGGAAGGTACGAAATCACAAAGTCAAAACGGGCAAAAAACAACGACCAACGAGCTTGTCTAGGATTCAAGCGCTTGGCAGACTCGAGATAAGTCAAGTTCTTATGATCAGTCAATACCACCACGCGATGCTTAGCTCCTTCAAGCCAATGACGCCACTCCTCGAATGCCCACTTCATGGCCAGCAACTCTCGGTTGCCCACATCATAATTACGCTCAGCAGGCGAAAACTTCCTGGAAAAGAAAGCGCATGGTTTCATCACTGAGCAACCAGAACCTCTCTGCGACAAAACAGCCCCTACTCCAATCTCAGAAGCATCAACCTCGACCTGGAACGGAAGAGAAACATCTGGTTGACACAACACAGGGGCAGAAGAAAAACGACGCTTCAACTCTTGAAAAGCTTCCACAGCAGCAGAAGACCAATTGACCACATCAGCACCCTTCTTGGTCAAATCAGTCAATGGTTTAGCAATACTAGAAAAATTGCAGATGAAGCGACGATAAAAATTAGCAAAGCCCAGGAACTTTTGCAGACTGTTCAGATATGTCGGCTGAGTCCAATCATGGATGGCTTGGACCTTAACAGGATCCATCTCGATAGTAGAAGGGGAAAAGATGAACCCCAAAAATGAAACCTTCTGCACACCAAAGAGACACTTTGATCCCTTCACAAACAAAGAATTAGCACGCAGGACCTGAAAAACCGTTCTGACCTGCTTCACATGAGACTCCCAATCATCCGAGAAGATCAAAATGTCATCCAAGTACACAATCAGGAATTTATCCAGGTACTCTCGGAAGATGTCATGCATAAAGGACTGAAACACTGATGGAGCATTGGCAAGTCCGAACGGCATCACGAGATACTCAAAATGACCCTCGGGCGTATTAAATGCAGTTTTCCATTCATCACCTTGCTTAATTCGCACCAGATTATACGCACCACGAAGATCTATCTTTGTGAACCAACTAGCCCCCTTAATCCGAGCAAACAGATCAGATAACAATGGCAAGGGGTACTGAAATTTAACCGTGATCTTATTAAGAAGGCGGTAATCTATACAAGGTCTCAGCGAACCATCCTTCTTGGCTACAAAAAAGAACCCTGCTCCTAATGGCGACGATGACGGGCGAATATGTCCCTTCTCCAGGGATTCCTTCACATAACTGCGCATAGCGGTGTGCTCAGGCATGGACAAATTAAACAATCGACCTTTTGGGAATTTACTACCAGGAATCAAATTGATAGCACAATCACAATCCCTATGCGGAGGTAGGGTATTGGACTTGGGCTCATCAAATACATCCCGGTAATCAGACAAGAACTCTGGGACCTCAGAAGGAGTGGATGACGAAATTGACAGAAATGGAACATCACCATGTACCCCCTGACAACCCCAGCTGGACACCGACATGGATTTCCAATCTAATACTGGATTATGGGCTTGTAGCCATGGCAACCCCAACACGACCACATCATGCAGATTATGCAACACCAGAAAGCGAATAACCTCCTGAAGTGCAGGAGCCATGCACATGGTCAGCTGGGTCCAGTATTGAGGCTTATTCTTGGCCAAAGGCGTTGCATCAATTCCTCTCAATGGAATAGGACACTGCAAGGGCTCCAAGAAAAACCCACAAAGCTTAGCATATTCCAAGTCCATCAAATTCAGGGCAGCGCCTGAATCCACAAATGCCATGACAGAATATGATGACAAAGAGCAGATCAAGGTAACGGACAGAAGAAATTTTGACTGTACAGTACCAATGGTGGCAGACCTAGCGAACCGCTTAGTGCGCTTAGGACAATCAGAGATAGCATGAGTGGAATCACCACAGTAGAAACACAGACCATTCAGACGTCTATGTTCTTGCCGTTCAACTCTGGTCAAGGTCCTATCACACTGCATAGGCTCAGGTTTAAGTTCAGGTAATACCGCCAAATGGTGCACAGGTTTATGCTCACGCAAGCGTCGACCAATCTGAATGGCCAAAGACATAGACTCATTCAAACCAGCAGGCATAGGAAATCCCACCATGACATCCTTAAGGGCTTCAGAGAGACCCTTTCTGAATATTGCTGCCAGCGCAGATTCATTCCATTGAGTGAGCACTGACCACTTTCTAAATTTCTGACAATATACCGCTATCTCATCCTGAGCCTGACAAAGAGCCAGCAAATTTTTTTCTGCCTGATCCACTGAATTAGGCTCATCGTACAGCAACCCAAGCGCCAGGAAAAACGCATCGATATTACTCAATGCAGGATCTCCTGACGCAAGAGAAAACGCCCAGTCCTGAGGGTCGCCGCGCAAAAAAGAAATGACGATCCTAACCTGTTGAATTGGGTCACCAGAAGAGCGAGGTTTCAAAGCCAGAAATAGTTTACAATTATTTTTGAAACTCAGAAATTTAGTTCTATCTCCAAAAAACAAATCTGGAATAGGAATTCTCGGTTCAAGCAAAGAATTCTGGACCACAAAATCTTGAATATTTTGAACTCTTGCCGTGAGCTGATCCACACATGAAGACAGACCTTTAATGTCCATTGCTACACCTGTGTCCTGAACCACCCAAATGTCTAGGGGAAAAAAAAGACAAAACACAGTGCAAAGGAAAAAAAAATGGTCTCAGAACTTCTTTTTTCCCTCTATTGAGAATCATTAGCACTTTTGGCTTCCTGTACTGTTATGAAAGGCAATTCAGAATCACAATGGACATGGAGGTCAGAGCACATACAGTGAACTGACAATAACCCAAAATAATAGAACGAGCTCTGAGACGTGGGAACTCTGCAGACCGCAATCCCTAAGCCTATCAAACCACACTAAAGGTAGCCGTGGAGCGCTCCTGACCAGAACCTAGGCGCCTCGTCACAGCCTGAGAAACTAGCTAATCCTGAAGATAGAAAAATAAGCCTACCTTGCCTCAGAGAAATTCCCCAAAGGAAAAGGCAGCCCCCCACATATAATGACTGTGAGTAAGATGAAAACACAAACATAGAGATGAAACAGATTTAGCAAAGTGAGGCCCGACTAGCTGAACAGAACGAAGATAGGGAAGATAACTTTGCAGTCAGCACAAAAACCTATAAAAAACCACGCAGAGGGGACCAAAAAGACCCTCCGCACCGACTAACGGTACGGAGGTGGTCCCTCTGCGTCTCAGAGCTTCCAGCAGGCGAGAAAAACCAATAAAGCAAGCTGGACAGAAAAATAGCAACAAAATAACATAAGCAAAACTTAGCTTTGCAGACCAGCAGGCCACAGGAATGATCCAGGGAAAAAACAAGTCCCACACTGAAACATTGACAGGAAGCATAGATCAAAGCATCAGGTGGAGTTAAGTAGAGAAGAAGCTAATGAGCTCACCAGATCACCTGAGGGAGGAAACTCAGAAGCTGCAGTACCACTTTCCTCCACAAACGGAAGATCCCAGAGAGAATCAGCCGAAGTACCACTTGTGACCACAGGAGTGAACTCTGCCACAGAATTCACAACACACATGGCCGTATTTTTGGTCCAAGTGCAATCTGACAAAATATCAGATTTCACTCTGACCAATATAATTCTATGGGCTCGTGCACATATCCTATTTTTCCCTCAAAAAGAGTCTGTCCATGGAAAAAATTGCATCGATTTGCATCAGATATTCGTATTGTACTTGGCCATGCAAGTTAATGAATCGGTGGAAAAAATGGAACCACACTCAGATGACATCTGTGGAGACACAACACTGTATCTTAATTAACTAGATGACTAGTTTTATCAACAATAGACTGTTATCTGCATGTTGACTTTTGAATTTATGTGTTAGTCAAGAAAACAGATTTTTGCTTGTGTAAGCCTGTAAATGGTAATATTCACATTTCATATAACATACTGTGCTCATATCCTTGATGATTAGTGATGTTTACTGATATGCTAATTATGCATTGTGATAGGCCAGATAATTTGAGACTTTGAAAACAGAGGAGGAAAAACTATGCAAGTAGATTAAATAATTAAGTAATGCCACTTGATCTCATCTCCATTCTTACCCTTTATGCCAATACTGAATGAAGGACACTTGTTAAGTATAAAAAGGGGTTACAAGCCTCAATATAGACTTACAGAGACAGAGAAAGCGAGGCAACCAGAGATTCGGCTAAGACATCCAAACATCCAGGGGATACTACAGGATTGCTGCCAATTCAGCATGGCTCCATTACGAGGGATACAGATCTATCATTCTACAGGAAACAACCTAGGGGTTTTTTTGCCCCTGGTTGGAAGAATACAGATCTGCTCCATTGACCTTCAGTGAACCATGGATATATTTGAAGAAAGACAGGATTGCGACCCGCCAGTCGCCTGGCTCAATGGAGATGTTCGGAGAAGCCAGGTTGTGACCCTCGAGTCAACTGGCCTTGTACTTCAATGGACTGTCATCTTGCTAAGTTTGTCGTTACCTCCTCTCTGTGCGTGGGGTAGCCAACCCTGGGATCTCTGAAATAATAACTGTTAGCAGAAGAGTGAGACTGTAATGTGCACCATCTTGGGGTATTTTGTTGGGACTGTTCTACTTGTTATCTGCCTGTTTTGTGGTTCAATAAAGCATTGCCACACTGTTTTACCCTCACCCTGTATTGTCTGATTAGCGTTATGCTCACGTTAAACGGAGAGTGGGCGTTCGGTGGGACGATCCCTTGTCCATGCGGTTTTGGCTAGCAGACTTGGGCACCCGCCGACTCCCGTATCTCCACAATATCCAAGTGCAGTCTAATTTTTCCAGACTAACAGAGTGGAAAAGTTGGAGACTCAGGTCACACTATGCTTATACTCCGATCAGAGTTTTGATCAGAGTCTGCTTCGCATAATTGACCCGACTCTCTCGGAGGGGAGGATATATGTGCCCCTAACTTTATGATGTTTAATCCATAATATAAATAATTTCCTGATATTTTCAGTCACAATAGATGTCAGTGTGAGCAGGTTGTGGGATGCAGTAACGGATCGGAGTCATAGCAAGGGTTAATGTGGGATTTATTTTATTAGAGGATACTCCTCGCAGGGAGAAAAGGGGATTAAATTAATTTGAGCAGTAAATGTTAACTTGGAATAAAACAGGTGCGGGGAATTTAAAGGGGAAGTTCAGTAATGTTACACTTATCAGTCCGACGGCATCAGAATCTGGAATCTGAGTTCAAGCAGTGGCACCAAGGCTTTGGCGCATAAAGGGTTCGGCGTTGTCCTGAGGAAGATGGCTCTCTGGTTCCTGGTGGCAGTGGTGAATCCTTGTCATCCTGATGGGGGTCTTGGTGGCGGCGGTGAATCCTTGTCGTCCTGATGGGGGTCCTGCCAGTGGCGGTGTATCCTCATTGTCCTGACGGGGGTCCTGGGTCCAGAAGACAGAGTAGAGGTACCATCACAGTCTCTAACTCTGCCAGATTATGATGTTACTCGGCAGATGCAAGCGGGTGTATCAGGAAACAGTTCATAGCAGGTCATCTGGCGTTCTTGTCTCAGCACCCACGCGTCTAAGTCCTGACACGGGACTTTTTCATTCACGATCTCCGGTGTCAGCGTATACTTCGCTAGTCTCTGTCTGCTGTCTCTGTTTGAGGATCTGAGACCCTTTAGGCTTGGGCCTTCTCCATCTCGTTGCACACTGATCAGAGCCCTGACTATGTCCTCCTGCGCGCTGCACATTCCCGCCAAGACTGCCCTGCTTCCGGCGCGCTGCAGCTTTTGTATAGATGTGCAAACACTGAGTGCAAAGGTCGGTCTGGGGTTTTAAGCTTTCCCCCGTGCAACTTGGGAGACAGCCCGACAGTTCCGGATCCACAACGGAAATGGTACGCCTGGTCCAGTTGTTCTCCTTACATTCCCTCTCTCTTTGTGCGCGCCAGTCCATGGGCGAGAGTTCTTGTAGGATGCATTGACATTCTTCTAGTCCTTGGACGATATGTTGCTAAACAAAATGGTCTTGCTCATATCGGTTAGGAGCTTTTCCTGCAGTCGAACGTTCAGAAAGTCGTAAACTAGTAGTCGCCGTTGAATCAAGTTGGGTAGATGAGTCCATTTGGACTGATGGGGGCGGGGACAGCCATTTCAGGAATCTCAGAAGCCTCAGGTATCTGCTCTTCTTCTTGACCTACTTGTGATGGTTCAAGACATTCTTCCTCTTCACAGTCGTAAGTGACTGAAGGAAGATCCTCAGGAGTACTGGGTTTCTTTTCTACTTTTTGTGCAGGGTCTCTTGACTTGCAGGGACGTAACATGTTTTGGTGCATGACACAAGTAGGGGCATTTTCTTCCCCTTCAGGTTGAACTTCATAGAAAAGTCCTTCAGAGTTGACTCGTTGTTTCACACGCTACGGTGTTTTCTCCCATTGGTACTCTAGTTTGTCTCTAGAACGTTTGTCTTGTAGTAACACCCGATCTCCAGCCTACAGAACTGTCCCTCGCAGATGAGCTACCTTCGGATTTTCCAGCTGTTGAATCCTGGTCCGCACCAGACGATGTAAAGTCTGCAGCCGATGGCAATGTTCCCGTACCCAGGTGGACAACCCCGTCCGTGGGTAGTCCTCCTCTGGGTCCAGTTCCAGCTCTGTAATCTCTTTTCCTGGTCTGCCGAAGAGCAGAGTGTAGGGAGTGTACCCTGTGGTGCGATGTACTCAGTTGTTATAGACCCACACCAACTCTGCTTGGAGTTCTGGCCACCACACTTTGCGGTCCTCCTTTAGGGTTCTCAACTAGGGTTTTATAGGATCGGGTCGGGTTTCACGAAACCTGACTTTTTCAAAAGTCGGGTCGAGTGAAATCGGCCGATCCTATAAAAAAGTCGGGGTTGGGGTCGGCCGAAACTCGAAACCCAATGCAGTGCATTGGGTTTCCAATGGTTCCCAGGGTCTGAAGGAGAGGAAACTCTCCTTCAGGCCCTGCAATCCATATTTAAGTGTAAAATAAAGAATTAAAATAAAAAATATCGCTATACTCACCGTCTGACGCACCCTGGTACTAACCGGGAACCTTCCTTCCTTCGAATCAGCGCTTGCAGGACCTTGCGGTGACGTCGCGGTGACGTCGCGGCTTGTGATTGGTCGCGCGGCCGCCCATGTGACCGCTCGCGCGACCAATCACAAGCCGCGACGTCACCGCGACGTCACGCAAGGTCCTGCAAGCGCTGATTCTTAGGAAGGAAGGCTGCTGGAAAGAAGCAGGGCGCGTCCGAGGGTGAGTATACCTAATAGGAATATACTCACCCTCGGATGCGCCCTGCTTCTTTCCGGCAGCCTTCCTTCCTAAGAATCAGCGCTTGCAGGACCTTGTGTGACGTCGCGGTGACATCGCGGCTTGTGATTGGTCGCGCGAGCGGTCACATGGGCGGCTGCGCAACCAATCACAAGCCATGACGTCACCGCGACGTCACCGCAAGGTCCTGCAAGCCCTGATTCGAAGGAAGGAAGGTTCCCGGTTAGTACCAGGGCGCGTCAGAGGGTGAGTATAGCGATATTTTTTATTTTAATTCTTTATTTTACACTTAAATATGGATTCCGATACTGATTTCCGATATTGCAAACATATCGGAACTCGGGATCGGAATTCCGATACCAGATTCAGAAGATCGCCGACTTCATGGCCGACCCCACACAGGGGTCGGGTCGGGTTTCATGAAACCCGACTTTGCCAAAAGTCGGCGACTTCTGAAAAAGGCCGATCCGTTTCGCTCAACCCTATTCTCAACATCTGAATGAGAGTCTGATTAAACTGCTTGCACGCTCCATTGCCTTGAGCATGGTAGGGTGTCATCCGAGACTTCCCAATTTGGTTTAAGTGATGGAGTTTCTCCATTACTCGTCCCAGAAAACAGGCACCCTGGTCGGAGTGGATTCTCTTTGGATATTCGTACACTTAGATAAAGTTCTTGCATATGGCATATGCTGCGATTCCGCTGTTTGGTCTCAAGTCGGGGTCACTGTTACGGATCTGTAATACAGGACTAAGGTAGAAGGGGGAAACTGACCCTGCACTATGGCTAGGCTGAAATCCTATGATGACAAAAACCAAAGCAATACACCACAAAGACTAAACCAGAAACTATATAAGAATGGGAATGATTTAAAATATGCCTTTATTAATGGAAGTGGCAATGATTACATAATATTAAAATTAAAATTGTATTTTAATTTTAATATTATGTAATCATTGCCACTTCCATTAATAAAGGCATATTTTAAACCATTCCCATGCTTTTAAAGTTTCTGGTTTAGTCTTTGTGGTGTATTGCTTTGGTTTTTGTCTTCCTTCTGCAGTGATCCTCACTGCTGGTTTGCACAGCGCACCCTGGTGGTCTATTTTTATTATTGTTTTCATATTGGTTATGATATAGTGGATCTTTGAATTCTGGGTGTACTGTGATATATGAAATCTTACGATGGAGTGGGCGACCCATTTCTTGCGAATAGACCCACCGACGATCCTAGGTTAATCTAAGCGAAGACCTATAGATAAGGGGAAGAGGTTCCCTAAAAGAACTAAGGACTGGGTACAAAATCGGGTCACCTCCTATTAGAAATCAAAGAGAAGGCTGCAGAAACCAATAGAAAGCAGAAACTAAGGCTAGCAGAACCAGAGGTACCAGCACTGCACAAATAACACACACAGAAGACAAAGCAAAGCACCAAGCTAGAGCTCCATCAGATAAACACTGTTGTCCAGCAAGGACTGGGAGACAGGTGCTGGTTACTAACGAGTGAAACAAACACCTGAATCAAGTCAAACCCAGCACCAGAGGAAATAGACCAGCAGCCAGAACTCCACAAGAAAATGGCAGATAGTCACAAACTAAACAGATTCTAACAGTCACGATAGCAAATTTTGTGAAATGATCAGTCATTACCAAGCAATGTTCATACCCCTGATGAGCGGGGCCTATGCTCAAATAGTCCATCATCAACACTTCTATAGGTGCCGAGGTCACAATCGTTTGTGTAGGAGCTCTCTGTTCTGGAGGTTTGGCCAACTCACAGCTCCTACAGAGCCGACACACTTCTTCTACTAATGACTTCAGCAAGGGGTAGTAAACCAGCTTCTGTAGCCACTGAAAGGTCTTTTTCTGGCCAAAGTGAGCTCCTCTCTCATGTTCCTTCTTGGCCACTTTATGCAACAATGTCTCTGGAATCACCACTTGCCAAATGACAGACAGGGCCCATTGTAATTGGATCTTCTGATTTTACAGTCCGTTCTCCAATTGCATTCTCTCCTATTGCTGAAGAATGTGTAAGACTCAGGAGACAGTGCCTCCTTCTTACTCCAGCAGGGCAGTTGTTTAAGTGCCACCCACTGTCATATTTGTGCGAGCTCTCCGTCATCCTGTTGGATCCATACCCACTCATCTCGAGGCTGCCCTAATATATTTTCCTGGGGCACTGCTTGTACCTTCTTTAGCATCTAACTCTTCATCTTGGCTGAGACTAGGCTTCTCGTGTGTCACTCTAGAGAGCGTAACTGCATGAGTGTGTTCAGTACCCCTTCTATAGGCGATTTTATACCAATATTTGGCCATTCGCACCACCCAGCGCTGTTCCATATCTCCCAACTTTGCGTTCTCCAAGTGAGACAGAGGATTGTTATCGGTATGCACTAGGAGAAGTATTTTGCAAACTTCTCTGTCATGGCCCATACTAATGCCAATAGCTCCAACTTGAACGAACTGCAGTTGTCCCGGTTCCATTCAGAGTCATGGAGGGAATGAGTCACGTAGGCAATTACTCACTTTTTTCCGTCTTGAATCTGGAACAATATAGCTCCGAGTCCATGCAAGCTCCCATCAGTATGCAGGATGAGGTTGATAGAAGTCAGCGTAAGCTAAGACAGATGCTTCTGTCAAGGCCACTTTCAAGGCCTGAAATGCTTTCTCCCGATGCTCTCTCCACTGAATCCTCATGTTTTTGGCTCCAGAGGGCACCCCTTTAAGTAGTTCTAACAACGGATTCATGATGCAGGTAAAGTCTTTTACGAATCGCCGGTAGTATGCGGTCAACCCCAAAAAGGCCCGAACATCCTTCACGGTCTTCGGAGTGGGCCAATCCTGTACTGACGCAACCTTCTCACAGTACAGTCTTACGCCTTCAGCAGAGACCACATGTCCTAGGTACTCGATCTGGGTACGAAACAGATGACACTTGAGAGGTTTTACTTTTAGACCATGTTTCTGGAGCTGGTTCAATACTTGCTCTAAACGTTGTAAATGTTCTTCAAACGTGGTGGCATACACAATTATATCATCGAGGTAGATGAGAGTGGCTTCAAAGTTTAAATCACCCAAATACCTCTCCATGAGGTGCTGAAAAGTACCAGAAGCATTAGCCAGACCGAATGGCATCCAGTTGAACTCGTACAGGCCCATGGGTAGTATGAAGGCCATCTTTGCTTCGTCATGCTCAGACATCGGCACTTGCCAATAACCACTGGCCAGGTCTAACGTGGAAACGTATCTCGCACTTCCCAGTGCTGACAGAAACTTTTCGATACGAGGTAGTGGGTACGAATCTCGCTCAGTGCAGGCGTTTTATCTTGCGATAGTCCACCAGAAGCGCAGGGTGCCATCTTTCTTTCGCACTAGTACAATGGGATCAGCCTACAGACTTTGACTCTTGGATGACACCATTTTGTAGCATGTGTGTCAGCATTCTTTTCGCCTCCTGATACATTTGCGGAGGAATTTGACGATAGCGTTCTCTTATGGGCGCAGCACTACCAGTTGGAATCTCGTGTATGATTGCAGAAGTGTAGCCGAAATCGTCCTCATAACGTGTGACTACGTCTTGATAAAGTCCGAGTAAGGCTTCCACTTGCTGTACTTGTTGTGGTGTAAGCACCGTTAATTCAACTCGCATTTGTTCCAAAATACAACGCCCTTTCTGCTGTTGTTGAGGTTCTGATACTAGGGATGTCTCTACAGCTACGGTCCATGGATCTTCTTTCTTTGCCATTAACTGAACAGCCTGGGGGGTATCAGCTTCTCCGGCATGCCTACAATTTGTGCTACTTCACTTCTGGGGGAGAGTGTCAGATTGTCCTCTTTCAAATTCACACAGCGCATGGGTACTCTTCCATCATGTACGGTCGCCAGGGTCCGAGCAACTAGGAGTCCTGGGGGTAAGTGCTCCATAACGCCTGGTTCTAACTGTAACTCAACCTCCTCCAGAGGAGTGCAAGCCTGGACAGGTAAGGAGAGTACGGTTTGCACCGGTGGTATTACAAGATTGCCTATAGCCGGAATAACCACTTTTCTCAGCACCTTTCCATCACAGGAGACCTCTTGCGCTCAAGCCGTCTGGATCAACTGCTGAAACACTTTTCTTTGAGGCCTTTGCGGACTTCATTGTTTCAAAAACACATCTGGGGACTTATTAATGAGAAGACTCCTGAACTCCTTGAGCACATTCATCACTAGAGTGATAGCATATCCATGTTCTGTGTCTCCCGCAGTTAGCACCACTCCTTTGCGGCCCAGACTTTACAACAGACCTTGATCTGCATCCAGGCCACCCCTGCGACCGGGATGGGCAACTGATTGGCGGCCATCAACTTCATCACCGGGCCCCACTCGGGCCTCAATGCTTCAGGGAAATGTCTTTTATCTTTCGAGCATTGTAGTCACTCGTGAACCGGTATGTACCAGACAGCGGACGGCCAGACCATCTATTTCGGCCCAAACTAGAGGACACACAGAAACTTAATTTGTGAGACTTCTGATTCTCCTTTCTGACTGTACTGGCTCTGGGCGGAGTCCTCCAACCTCGGAGCCTCCTAATTTAATGGGCAGCACTGAAGAGGTCGTCGCGTGTCGCCCATGTGACCGCCACGCGACCAATCAGAAGCCGCAACGTAATTCCACAGGTCCTAAAGGCGCTCATTCTAGGAATTTATCTGAGGAATGACGTCGCGGCTTCTGATTGGTCGCGTGGCGGTCACATGGGCGGCACGCGACCAATCAGAAGCCGCGACGTCATTCCGCAGGTCCTAAAGGCGCTCATTTTGAACAAAGAAGCCTGCCGGACGCCGGTGACTCGCGGTGATGTTCCAGGGGCCGCCGGAGAGGTGAATATAACAATATTTTTTATTTTAATTCTTTATTTTACACCTTCGATACCGATACCCGATACCACAAAAATATCGGATCTCGGTATCGGAATTCCGATACCGCTAGTATCGGCCGATACCCGATACTTGCGGTATCGGAATGCTCAACACTAGTGTTGAGCGATACCTTCCAATATCGGAAAGTATAGGAATCGGATTGGATCGGCCGATATTCAAAAAATATCGGATATCGCCGATACCGATACCCGATCCCAATGCAAGTCAATGGGACCAAAATATCGGAATTAAAATAAACCCTTTCTTTCCTTGTAGGTTCATTCTACATGAAGGAAAACAACTAAGAATAATGCAGGATGTATTTGGGGAGTTGGCGGAGACATTAAAGTAATAGAGGTTTAGCCCAATCAAATAGAATAGCATAATTCTTTTTTTTTTAAAGACGTTCGGAGTGACAAAGATATTGATTCTGTAAAATTTTTTTTTATTTTGTCAGATATTGATGTTTCACTATTCCACGCCCTTCCCCTTCTCTTTTTTTAACTTTTACCACACTTTCATCTTCTTCATCATCAGCATCTTTGACATCAACTTCTTCACCTTATTCATCTTCTTCTTCATCTTCTACCTATTTTTTTTTTATTACATTCTTCATATTCATTTTATTCAACTATTATTATTCTTCCTATTCTACTTCTTCATCATATTCTCATTTGTGACAGGCATTCCCGTAGTTGTTATCTATAAAAGTTTGAAGATTACACCTTCCGTTCTGCTAGACACAAAAGTTACATTTGTCCGCGTTCAGTTTGGCCTGCAGCATTAGGCTTTATCCAGGGGCACAACGAGGAGGAACGGACTCACCCCCATACACTGCTTAGTCTTCTTCTGCATATAATTTAGATAATATCTTTTGCTCTGATATTAAGTGTTATGCTTAATGTTCTTCTGCTCTTTGTTCTGCAGCCTCTTGTTCTTCTGCTTCTCGGTCTTCCATGTCGTCGTCTCCAGGGTCGTCGTCTCCAGGGTCGTTGTCTTCGCCGTCGTCGTCTCCGCCGTCGTCGTCTCCGCCGTCGTCGTCGTCGTCATCGGGGTGGTCTTCAGGGTCGTCATCTCCAGGGTCGTCGTCATCTCAGTGGTTGTCGTCTCTGGTGTCGTCGTCATCTTAGGGGTGGTCTTCCGTGTCGTCGTCTTTAGGGTCTTCAACTTGGAAATGTAGCAGAAGGTACAAGAAGGCTGAGAAAATGCCGAGAACCAGCTGATGGAACTGGAACTCGGCTGGCTACCCGAAGGTCCAAGAGCCAATGGAACTACCGAGGACCAGCTGACGTTACTGGAACCCGGTTACTAAGCAGGAGGTACCCGTGCTAAAAAGCACTACCAAGGACCGCCTGACGTTGGCGGAACTCGGATACCCATAAGGAGGCACCTAAGCCAAAGGCTCTGCCTGGAACCAGCTGACGTTACTGGAACCAGGATGGGGAGCAGAAGGTACAAGAGCAAAAGACACTGCCGAGAACCAGCTGACGGTACTGGAACCTGGATGGGTAGCCGAAGGTCCAAGAGCCAATGGAACGACCGAGGACCAGCTGACGTTACTGGAACGTGGTTACTAAGCAGGAGGTACCCGTGCCTGAAAGCACTACCAAGGACCACCTGACGTTGGTGGAACTTGGATACCCAGAAGGAGGCACCTAAGCCAAAGGCTCTGCCCGGAACCAGCTGACAGTACTGGAACCAGGATGGGGAGCAGAAGGTACAAGAGCAAAAGACACTGCCGAGAACCAGCTGACGGTACTGGAACCCGGATGCGTTGGCCAACTGTGCAAGAGCCAATGGCACGACCGAGGACCAGCTGACGGTGCTGGAACCCGGTTACAAAGCTGTAGGTACACGCGCTTAAAAGCACTACCAAGGACCGCCTGGCGTTGGCGGAACTCGGATACCCAGAAGGAGGCACCTAAGCCAAAGGCTCTGCCCGGAACCAGCTGACGGTGCTGGAACCAGGATGTGGACCAGAAGGTCCACAGGAGAGGAGAGAGCAGCTAGGCCGCGAGGCTGCTGCAGTTACCGAACACCAACAGTCCTACAGGGGGAGCTTGGCCTACTGGCACTACAGAACCAGCCTTGATTGCCAATTCCCGCAGCCCACATAGGAAGCTCCTAAACTGGAGGCACCATGGAGTTGGCTAACCCGACCGCAACACGAAGGGGCAACGCATAGGCGTCTCAGTGAGCTTGACACTACCTGGAACCAGCTGACGGTGCTGGAATCAGGCTGGGCACGAGGGAGTACCCGTGACAAAAACACTGCCGAGAACCAGCTGACGGTACTGGAACCCAGATGCGTGCCCAAGTGTGCAAGAGCCAATGGCACCGAGGACCAGCTGACGGTGCTGGAACCCGTTTAGTAACCTGTAGGTGCCCGCGCTTAAAAGCACTACCAAGGACCGCTTGGCGTTGGCAGAACTCAGATACCCAGAAGGAGGCACCTAAGCCAAAGGCTCAGCCCGGAACCAGCTGACGGTGCTGGAACCAGGATGTGGACCAGAAGGTCCACAGGAGAGGAGAGAACAGCTAGGCCGCGAGGCTGCCGCAGTTACCGAACACCAACAGTCCTACAGGGGGAGCTTGGCCTACTGGCACTACAGAACCAGCCTTGATTGCCAATTCCCGCAGCCCACATAGGAAGCTCCTAAACTGGAGGCACCATGGAGTTGGCTAACCCGACCGCAACACGACGGGGCAACGCATAGGCGTCTCAGTGAGCTTGACACTACCCGGAACCAGCTGACGGTGCTGGAACCAGGCTGGGCACGAGGGAGTACCGTGACAAAAACACTGCCGAGAACCAGCTGACGGTGCAGGAACACGGATGCGTTGCCCAAGTGTGCAAGAGCTAATGGCACCGAGGACCAGCTGACGGTGCTGGAACCCGGTTACAAAGCTGTAGGTACCCGCGCTTAAAAGCACTACCAAGGACCGCCTGGTGTTGGCGGAACTCGGATACCCAGAAGGAGGCACCTAAGCCAAAGGCTCAGCCCGGAACCACCTGACGGTGCTGGAACCAGGATGTGGACCAGAAGGTCCACAGGAGAGAAGAGAACAGCTAGGCCGCGAGGCTGCCGCAGTTACCGAACACCAACAGTCCTACAGGGGGAGCTTGGCCTACTGGCACTACAGAACCAGCCTTGATTGCCAATTCCCGCAGCCCACATAGGAAGCTCCTAAACTGGAGGCACCATGGAGTTGGCTAACCCAACCGCAACACGACGGGGCAACGCATAGGCGTCTCAGTGAGCTTGACACTACCCGGAACCAGCTGACGGTGCTGGAACCAGGCTGGGCACGAGGGAGTACCCGTGACAAAAACACTGCCGGGAACCAGCTGACGGTGCTGAAACACGGATGCGTTGCCCAAGTGTGCAAGAGCCAATGGCACCGAGGACCAGCTGACGGTGCTGGAACCCGGTTAGTAAGCTGTAGGTGCCCGCAATTAAAAGCACTACCAAGGACCGCCTGGCGTTGGCGGAACTCGGATACCCAGAAGGAGGCACCTAAGCCAAAGGCTCAGCCCGGAACCAGCTGACGGTGCTGGAGCCAGGATGTAGACCAGAAGGTCCACAGGAGAGGAGAGAACAGCTAGGCCGCGAGGCTGCCGCAGTTACCAAACACCAACAGTCCTACAGGGGGAGCTTGGCCTACTGGCACTACAGAACCAGCCTTGATTGCCAATTCCCGCAGCCCACATAGGAAGCTCCTAAACTGGAGGCACCATGGAGTTGGCTAACCCGACCGCAACACGACGGGGCAACGCATAGGCGTCTCAGTGAGCTTGACACTACCCGGGACCAGCTGACGGTGCTGGAACCAGGCTGGGCACGAGGGAGTACCCGTGTCAAAAACACTGCTGAGAACCAGCTGACTGTGCTGGAACCCGGATGCGTTGCCCAAGTGTGCAAGAGCCAATGGCACCGAGGACCAGCTGACGGTGCTGGAACCCGGTTAGTAAGCTGTAGGTGCCCGCGCTTAAAAGCACTACCAAGGACCGCCTGGTGTTGGCGGAACTCGGATACCCAGAAGGAGGCACCTAGGCCAAAGGCTCAGCCCGGAACCAGCTGACGGTGCTGGAACCAGGATGTGGACCAGAAGGTCCACAGGAGAGGAGAGAACAGCTAGGCCGCGAGGCTGCCGCAGTTACCGAACACCAACAGTCCTACAGGGGGAGCTTGGCCTACTGGCACTACAGAACCAGCCTTGATTGCCAATTCCCGCAGCCCACATAGGAAGCTCCTAAACTGGAGGCACCATGGAGTTGGCTAACCCGACCGCAACACGACGGGGCAACGCATAGGCGTCTCAGTGAGCTTGACACTACCCGGAACCAGCTGACGTTGCTGGAACCAGACTGGGCACGAGGGAGTACCCGTGACAAAAACACTGCCGAGAACCAGCTGACGGTGCTGGAACCCGGATGCGTTGCCCAAGTGTGCAAGAGCCAATGGCACCGAGGACCAGCTGACGGTGCTGGAACCCGGTTAGTAAGCTGTAGGTGCCCGCGCTTAAAAGCACTACCAAGGACCGCCTGGTGTTGGCGGAACTCGGATACCCAGAAGGAGGCACCTAGGCCAAAGGCTCAGCCCGGAACCAGCTGACGGTGCTGGAACCAGGATGTGGACCAGAAGGTCCACAGGAGAGGAGAGAACAGCTAGGCCGCGAGGCTGCCGCAGTTACCGAACACCAACAGTCCTACAGGGGGAGCTTGGCCTACTGGCACTACAGAACCAGCCTTGATTGCCAATTCCCGCAGCCCACATAGGAAGCTCCTAAACTGGAGGCACCATGGAGTTGGCTAACCCGACCGCAACACGACGGGGCAACGCATAGGCGTCTCAGTGAGCTTGACACTACCCGGAACCAGCTGACGTTGCTGGAACCAGACTGGGCACGAGGGAGTACCCGTGACAAAAACACTGCCGAGAACCAGCTGACGGTGCTGGAACCCGGATGCGTTGCCCAAGTGTGCAAGAGCCAATGGCACCGAGGACCAGCTGACGGTGCTGGAACCCGGTTACAAAGCTGTAGGTACCAGCGCTTAAAAGCACTTCCAAGGACCGCCTGGCGTTGGCGGAACTCGGATACCCAGAAGGAGGCACCTAAGCCAAAGGCTCAGCCCGGAACCAGCTGACGGTGCTGGAACCAGGATGTGGACCAGAAGGTCCACAGGAGAGGAGAGAACAGCTAGGCCGCGAGGCTGCCGCAGTTACTGAACACCAACAGTCCTACAGGGGGAGCTTGGCCTACTGGCACTACAGAACCAGCCTTGATTGCCAATTCCCGCAGCCCACATAGGAAGCTCCTAAACTGGAGGCACCATGGAGTTGGCTAACCCGACCGCAACACGACGGGGCAATGCATAGGCGTCTCAGTGAGCTTGACACTACCTGGAACCAGCTGACGGTGCTGGAACCAAGCTGGGCAGGAGGGAGTACCCGTGACAAAGACACTGCCGAGAACCAGCTGATGGTGCTGGAACCCGGATGCGTTGCCTATTCAAGATTGTCTTCCTAGAGCCCCAACTAGCGGTGTTGGAGCAAAGGGTAAGCAGGGGGAGCAGAGTGTAGGCCGAAGCCTGCACTGGAGGCAGCTTTGTGTCTGCGTTGCGTTTGCAGGACACGTTGCCGGCTACACAGCGGGGGAACAGCTGGCGGTGCTGAACCCCACTAACACATTGGCTGGTGTTTTTCTCTGTGCAGCTAGCACTTCCGGGCAAAAACTGGCAGTGTTAGAGCCCAGGGTCAGCAGGAGGAGGAGAGGAGCAGAGCCAAATTGAACCAATTTCAAAGGTAACCTTTAACCCACCCTCAGGTGTTACAATGTAGAAGAGCCACACCTTGTGCAGCAGTAATGCTACACAAGTGAAAGGTTGCTATTTAAATTTTGCTCATTGCACACGCAGAATGAAAGACGTACACAATTTTGCCCATTGTACAGTAAGACTGTATTGGAGGGGTGACTTGTCTTTTTAAGGAGACGCAGCACAGGTGTCCAAAAATAACGCCTTGGTGCTGGGCGCAGCCTCCTGAGCGTTGTTATTTGCTGTACAGGAGTCTGCACTCTTGTTATCCCTTGGCCATGCCCAGCTAGCGCTGCCCGTCTTATGACCTCATTTCATGTTGGCTGGTGCGGTTAACGATGGCCATGAATCCCAGACCCACAGTGTCTTTTCATAAAGTCACAGTGCGGGGCTGGGATTCGTGGCCTTGTGCAGTAAATATCTTCGCCGCTCACACATGTCCTTACACCTGCTTCAGACTGGGCGGCCTCAGCTGATCCCTTATGGCATGCCACGGCCATGAGGCCGCACAGTCTGTAGAAGGCGGAAGGAGGGGAGAGAAGACAGGCCAAGATATGCACTGCTCGTGCCCATCAATCACACCCTCGCAGTCAAAATATATCAGACAACGAGGGGCGTTGTGTCGGGCAGGGCAGACGCACAGGCACAGCCAGCCAACCAATGATGTCAGAAGACGGGCAGCGCTACCCAGGGGGGTGCTGCGTGTCATTAAAAAGGAAAGTCATACCTCAGGGACACTGTAATGGTCTCTAATGAGACACATTTTGTATGTGTTTGTTGAGTTCGACGTGGGCAAGGAGAAAAAGTCAGCCACCTTGTACAAATGCAGCAGTACTGCTGTACAAGGTGGCTGTTATACATAGAAACACCTGTGGGGTTGGGGGGTTGGGTCCCTTTAATTTCAGTTCAGGTGCCTGCGTGGCGTTTGCAGGACACGATGCCGGCTACACAGCAGGGGAACACCTGGCGTTGCTGAACCCCACTGACACATTGACTGGTGTTTTTCTCTGTGCAGCTAGCACATCCGGGCCCCAACTGGCGTTGTTAGAGCCCAGGGTCAGCAGGAGGAGGAGAGGAGCAGAGTGTAGGCCGAAGCCTGCACTGGTGGCAGCTTTTGGTCTGTTGTGCCAGCGTGGCTTGTGCTGGACACGATGCCGGCTACACAGTAGGGGAACAGCTGGCGTTGCTGAACCCCACTGACACATTGGCTGGTGTTTTTTTCTGTGCAGCTAGCACATCCGGGCCCCAACTGGCGGTGTTAAAGTCCAGGGTCAGCAGGAGGAGGAGAGGAGCAGAGTGTAGGCCGAAGCCTGCACTGGTGGCAGCTTTTGGTCTGTTGTGCCAGCGTGGCTTGTGCTGGACACGATGCCGGCTACACAGCAGGGGAACAGCTGGCGGTGCTGAACCCCACTAACCATTGGCTGGTGTTTTTCTCTGTGCAGCTAGCACGTCCGGGCAAAAACTGGCAGGGTTAGAGCCCAGGGTCAGCAGGAGGAGGAGAGGAGCAGAGTGTAGACCGCAGCCTAATTGAACCAATTTCAAAGGTAACCTTTAACCCACCCTCAGGTGTTACAATGTAGAAGAGCCACACCTTGTGCAGCAGTAATGCTACACAAGTGAAAGGTTGCTCTATGAATTTTGCTCATTGCACACGCAGAATGAAAGACGTACACAATTTTGCCCATTATACAGTAAGACTGTATTGGAGGCGTGACTTGTGTTTTTAAGGAGACGCAGTACAGGTGCACAAAAATAACGCCTTAGTGCTGGGCGCAGCCTCATGAGCATTGTTATTTGCTGTACAGGAGTCTGCGCTATTGTGATCTCTTGGCGATGAGCTGTGAGTAGTGTTGAGTAGTGTTGAGCATTCCGATACCGCAAGTATCGGGTATCGGCCGATATTTGCGGTATCGGAATTCCGATACCGAATTCCGATACTTCCCGCGTATCGGATACCGGAATCGGAAGTACCCAGAATTCAAATTGAACGCAGCAGCCAATGAGGAATGAATGAAAGTGTGGGCACATCCTGTTTAGCATGGTGGGCATGTAAGTACTGGCAAGGCTGGGATTGGCTGCTGAAATGATGTCACTCTGCACTATAAAAAAGCGCTGCCGCCATTTTGCGCTCACTCTGCTGTGATTTCAGTTAGGGACAGGACGCTGTGTTCTAACTGAGGGCCAGTTGAGCTTGCTAATTGCTTTATTTTCCTTTCCAAAGGCTAATTTAGCAAAACGCTGTGTGTTCTTCACTGTTCACCTTGCTCTTGCCTTGCAGCGCTGTTTTAACAGCGTTCTGCAAGGTCTCTGTGTGTGTGCGTGTGTGTGCAGCTCACTCTGTAGTCTGTGTGCAGCCATATACCCGGTTGTATTCAGCTCAGGGGGGGTTCACACTGCCTCACACAGTTGTTCTTTTTTGCTCTTAGTGCAGCCTGCTGCACATTTTTTCTCAAATTTCCTATTAGTGTTTTTCCACCAGTCTCCAGCTCTATTGTGGAAAAACACTACATAGGATAACCTAGAGGAGGGTTTTTTGGCCTTGCAGCGCCGTTTACGGCTGTCTGCACGGTCTCCGTGTGAGCCCAGCTCGCCCTGTAGTCTGTGTGCAGCCATAGCCGGTTGGATTCAACTCAGGGTTCGTTACTGGCTCATACCTTGCGAAAAATTTTCCTTTTTTTTCAAATAGTGCAACCTGTTTAAAATTTGAAAAAAAAAAATCCTATAAGTGTCTTTCCACTCGTGTCCAGCTAAACAGTGGAAAAACACTATATAGGATAACCTAGAGGAGGGTTTTTTGGCCTTGCAGCGCCGTTTACGGCTGTCTGCACGGTCTCCGTGTGAGCCCAGCTCGCCCTGTAGTCTGTGTGCAGCCATAGCCGGTTGGATTCAGCTCAGGGTTCGTTACTGGCTCATACCTTGAGAAAAATTTTCCTTTTTTTGAAATAGTGCAGCCTGTTTAAAATTTGAAAAAAAAAAATTCCTATTAGTGTCTTTCCACCAGTCTCCAGCTCAATTGTGGAAAAACACTACATAGGATAACCTAGAGGTTTTTTTTGGGGCCTTGCAGCGCCGTTTACGGCTGTCTGCACGGTCTCTGTGTGAGCGCAGCTCGCCCTGTAGTCTGTGTGCAGCCATAGCCGGTTGGATTCAGCTCAGGGTGCGTTACTGCCTCATACCTTGAAAAACAATTTCCTTTTTTTCAAATAGTGCAGCCAGTTTAAAATTTGAAAAAAAAAATTCCTATTAGTGTCTTTCCACTTGTATCCAGCTAAATAGTGGAAAAACACTATATAGGATAACCTAGAGGAGGGTTTATTGGCCTTGCAGCGCCGTTTACGGCTGTCTGCACGGTCTCCGTGTGATTTAAACTAGCTCTGTAGCCCGATCTGCACCAAAAAAAAAGTTAAGTTCACCAAACACAACTTAACACTTGTGTAGGCCACATTTAAAAAATAATAAAGTTTAGTCCACAATTTACAACATTAGTGTTTCTTACACCTGTTAGGAGGAGCATTACAGGAATAAGCACACTAAGGCCTTAGTACTTTTCTGCTTATCTTTATCTGTCAACCAAGATGAAGAGGGCAGGGAGTAAGGCACGTGGGCGTGGGCGCGGAGCAGGGAGAGGAGCAGGGAGAGGACGTGGTGATTCTGTGCCTGCTGCGGGCGCCGGTGACTCGTCGTCACTCAGTTTCAGCAGGGAACAGTCCTTCATGCGCAGCTTTGTCGGAGAGCGCCGTGCACCGCTGCTGCGTGAAGACCAAATTGAAGCCGTTGTCGGGTGGATGGCAGCTAACGCCTCGGCATCGACTTCAGTTAGTGCCACATCCTCTCAGGCACAGAGCACTGGAGAGCAGCCATCTGTCTCTTCACCACCTGCCAAATTGGCCAGGCAGTCAGAGAGCCCAGGACAGGAGCCGTCTCTACTTCTGTTCTCTGAATCTCTTGGCTTGGAAACAGGGGGCCAGCCAAGCAGCATTGGAGAAATGGAAGAAGAGGCAGTGTGCAGTGATGCCCAACACCTTTTTCTCTCTGACTCTGAAGAGGCAGGTGGGCCAGTGCCTCCGGTGACCACAGCGCAGTACGCATCTGATGATGAAACTCAGGTGCCGCTTTCTCGTGCGTACTGTGCTGCTGAGACTACCCAGGAGGAGCAGTTGGTGGCAGAGGGTAGTGGAGATGATGAGGTCCTTGACCCATCGTGGCGTGAGGAACAGGAAGGTGGTGGGAGCAGCTCAGAGGAAGAGCTTCCTCTTACGGGCCAAAGAGGGAGAGGGAGGGGGAAGACTGCGGAGCCTGTTGCCTCCACTTTGGCACCCGTTAGGAGCCTGTCTCTTTCCAAAGCCAAAAAGGGCGCTCCCAAGACTTGCAGTGCCTGGTCCTTTTTTGACACAGTTGCAGATGACATTTGTTTTGTCAAATGCAAGCTGTGTCATCATAAAGTAAAAAGAGGGAAAAATGTCAGCAACCTCAATACCACAAATATGTGGAAACATGTGCGGACCAGGCACGCGGTGGAGTTACAGAAACACACTGAAGATGTAGGCCAACCAAAAGCGGCAGCTACCACCTCTTCAGCTCGTGTTGCCTCTTCCTCCAGCTCACGCACAGCTGGTTTGGCTTCCTCCCAGAGACCTTGTGTAATTCCACCCACAGCACCACCTTCCCAGTCATCCTCACACTCCCAGTCTACTCTACAGCCATCGGTAGTACAGGCATGGGAGAAAAGGCGGGCATTCTCGGCCAACCACCCCCGAGCACAGGCTCTGAATGCAGGCATTGCCAAACTGTTGTCCCTGGAAATGCTCTCGTTCAGGCTGGTGGAGACTGACAGCTTCCGTGACTTGATGGCATTGGCAGTCCCACAGTACAAGGTGCCCAGCCGCTTTTACTTCAGCAGGCAGGCTGTCCCTGCCCTGCACAGGCATGTTGAGGCAAACATAAAACATGCGCTACTGAACGCCGTCAGTAGCAAGGTCCACCTCACCACCGATGCGTGGACCAGTCAGCATGGACAGGGGCGATATGTTTCCCTCACTGCCCATTGGGTTAATGTTGTTGAGCCAGGTACAGATCGTGCGAGTGGCGCAGGACGTGTCCTGCCCACTCCAAGGATTGCAGAAATCCAGTCTGTACGCATCGACTCCTCCTCTTACACCAATTCCTCTGATTCCTCTCTGCAGGATCCGTCACAGTCCACCCCCACATGGACCCGTGAACGTTTACCTATGACCGACATGAGCACAGCCGTGGCCAAACGTCAGCAGGCCGTCTTGAAACTAGTTTCATTGGGGCATCGAAGCCACACAGCGCAGGAGCTCTGGAATGCCATAAAGCAGGAGAGCGATGTGTGGTTACTGCCAGCGAATCTCCAGCCAGGCATGGTAGTGTGTGACAATGGCCGAAATCTGGTGGCAGCTTTGGCCCTTGGCAACCTCACTCACATCCCATGTCTGGCACATGTGCTCAATTTGGTTGTGCAGAGTTTTCTGAGGGACTATCCAGATCTTGATGCCCTGCTGCACAAGGTCCGCCTAGAGTGTGCTCACTTGCGGCGTTCCAGCTTGGCCAGATCCCGCATTGCTGCTCTGCAGCTCAGATTCCGCCTTCCGGAACACCGCATCATATGTGACCTACCTACCCGGTGGAATTCCACGTTACATATGTTGGAGCGGTTGTGTGAGCAGCAGCAAGCAGTTATGGAGTACCAGCTGCATCAGGCGCAAAGAAGTCGCAGTCAGCGCCGATCAGACTTCACAACCACAGAGTGGGCCACTATGAAGGACGTCTGCCAGGTTTTGCGTCCTTTTGATTATTCCACGCGGATGGCAAGTGCAGATGATGCACTAGTCAGCATGACTGTCCCCCTTATCTGCCTGCTTCAGCAAACTTTGCAAGGGTTAAGGGATGATGTGGTGGAAGAGGTGGAGGATGAGGAGTCACCTTTTCCATCAGCTTCTGGAGAGTCAGCGCCACGTGGTTCCTCACAAAGGGGTACGCAGGGGCCAATTTGTGAGGAGGATGAGGAGGAGTCAATGGACGAGGAAGAGCTCCGTCCAGAGGAGGGAGCGACACAATTGTCCAGTGGTCAGTGTGTACAGCGAGGGTGGGGTGATGACGAGCGGGCAGAGATCATGTCTCAAGCAGGGGACAGCGTTTCTGGGCCGGTTGGCACTCTGCAGCACATGGTGGATTTTATGCTGCAGTGCCTGAGAAATGACCGCCGCATCGACCACATTCTCAACATGCCTGATTATTGGGTGTTCACCCTCCTCGATCCTCGCTACCGGGACAACGTCCAAAACCTCATCCCTGCGTTGACCCGGGAGCGTAAATTGCGGGAGTACCACGACACACTGGTGAATTCCATCATCTTCTCCTGTCCAACTGAGAGGAGTGCTGCTAGTGCTTTACAAAGCAGCTCAGTGCGTCGAGGCAGTGGGGGAGGCTCTGCCCAAAGAGGGAGCAGAAGCAGTGCCTCTGCCCAAGGCAAGCCCAGTATGGCACAACTCTGGCACACTTTTGTGTGCCCGCCCCAAATGTCTACACCATCACCGGCGGCTCCAGTCAGCAGGAGGCAACGGTTCCGTCAGATGGTGACAGACTACATGGCTTGCCCTCTTACTGTACTCCCCGACGGCTCTTCCCCGTTCAAGTTTTGGGTCTCTAAGCTGGATACATGGCCAGAGCTAAGTCAGTATGCATTGGAGGTGCTGGCTTGCCCTGCGGCTAGTGTCTTATCGGAACGTGTCTTTAGTGCCGCAGGTGGTGTACTAACAGACCGTCGCATGCGACTATCCTCCGATAATGTTGACCGGCTTACTTTCCTGAAAATGAACCAGGCATGGATCTCGCAGGAATTTGCCACTCCTCTGCCTGATTAATTAATTGGGTGTCATCCATGTCTTCTGCTGTGTTCATCTTTCTACCACCTGAAATGCTATTCCTGGGCTCCAACACCGCCAGTTGCGGCTCAGAAGTGCAGGCTGCACAGTCAAAACATACGACCCAGTGTTATTGGGTTTCAGTAACGTCAGCTGATCCCCAGCTGTGTAGCCGGCAATGTGTCCTGCGACCGCTACGCTGGCACAACAACCTGAATGTAAGGGAACCTGCCCCCCCCCCCCGTCGTTTGTTACTGAAAGAGCCATCTTGTGCAGCAGTAATGCTGCACAAGGAAAAGGTAGCTATTTTTTTTGGGCTCCTTGCACACGCAGAACTTAACACTTATAAAATGTGTTCACTGATACCGTTATACCGTCCCAGAGCTGGGACTTTCCTTCGTAATGTGACGCAGCACAGCTGTCATTCCTACCCCCTTGGTGCCATGCGCTGCCTCCTCAGCGTTGTTTTAAGCTGTCACGGAGCCTGCGCTGTTCTGTTATCCCTTGGCCATGCCCTATTTGCGCTGCCTGTCTTCTGACATAATTTGGTGTCAGGCTGGCTGCGCCTGTGCGGCCGCGCTGCCATAGATCCCGCCTCGCAGTGTCTTCTGATTGAGTCACACTGCGGGCCTGGGATCCATGGGCATGCACAGTGCATATCTTCCCCTCGGGCTCTCGCTCATTTCCCTCCGCCTTCTTTAGACTGTGCGCCGTCAGCTGATCCCTAATAGCATGCCACGGCCGTGACAATGCACAGTCTGAAGAAGAGGGAAGGAGGGGAGTGAGAGTCGAGGATATGCACTGTGCATGCCCATGGATCCAAGGCCCGCAGTGGGATTACGTTAGACGAGACTGCGAGGTGGGATCTGGAGCAGCGTGGACGCACAGGCACTGACAGCCTGACACCAAATTATGTCAGAAGACAGGCAGCGCTAATTGGGCATGGCCAAGGGATAACAGAACAGCGCAGGCTCCGTGACAGTTTAAAACAACGCTGAGGAGGCAGCACATGGCACCAAGGGGATAGGAATGACAGCTGTGCTGTGTCCCATTACGAAGGAAATTCGCACCTCCGTGACGGTTTAACGGTATAAGGGGACACATTTTTAGTGTTTACTTCTGTGTTTGCAAGGAGCATAATTAAAAGAGCAACCTTTTCCTTTTGCATCCTTAGCGCTGCACAAGATGGCTCTTTCAGCTACAAACGTCTGGGGGGGGGTTAAAGGTTCCCTTTCAACTTGCTCCACTCAGGCTTCGGCCTACACTCTGTTCCTCTGCTCCTCCTGCTGTCCCTGGGCTCTAACACCGCCAGTTGGTGCCTGGAAGTGCTGTGTGCACAGTCAACAGTCGCTCCTCTGTTATTGGGGTTCAGTAACGTCAGCTGATCCCCAGCTGTGTGTGCGGTAATACCTCCAATCTGCTCCTCCTGCTGTCCCTGGGCTCTAACACCGCCAGTTGGTGCCTGGAAGTGCTGTGTGCACAGTCAACAGTCGCTCCTCTGTTATTGGGGTTCAGTAACGTCAGCTGATCCCCAGCTGTGTGTGTGGTAATTAGTGTTGAGCGATACCGTCCGATACTTGAAAGTATCGGTATCGGATAGTATCGGCCGATACCCGAAAAATATCGGATATCGCCGATACCGATATCCGATACCAATACAAGTCAATGGGACATCAAGTATCGGAATGTATCCTCATGGATCCCAGGGTCTGAAGGAGAGGAAACTCTCCTTCAGGCCCTGGGATCCATATTAAAGTGTAAAATAAAGAATTAAAATAAAAAATATTGTTATATTCACCTCTTGGGGTTCAGTAATGTCAGCTGATCCCCAGCTGTGTATCCGGCAACGTGTCATGCGACCGCCACGCTGGTACAACTAAAATGTAAGGGGACCTGTCTTCCCCCCCCCCCTAGGCGTTTGTTACTGAAAGAGCCACCATGTGCAGCACTAATCCTGCACAAGGGAAAAGTCGCTCTTGAAATTATGCTCCTTGGAAACGCTGAACTACACACTCATGTAATGTGTCCCCTCACACCGTCCAACCGTCCCAGAGGTGGGACTTTCCTTTGTAATGTGACGCAGCACAGCCGTCATTGCTACCCCCTTGGCACCGTGCGCTGCCTCCTTAGCGTTGTTTGATTCCGTCATGGACCCTGCACTGTTATGTTATCCCTTGGCCATGCACAGTTTGCGCTGCCCGTCCTCTGACATCATTTGTTGTCGTCCTGGCTGCGCCTGTGCGTCCACGCTGCCCGAAATCCCACCTCGCAGTGTCGTCTAATGTGATCCCACAGTGGGCCTGGTATCCATGGCCATGCGCAGTGCATATACTAGCCTCTCATTCCCCTTCTTCATGCTTCTTCAGACTAGGCGGCGTCAGCTGATCCCTAATAGCATGCCACGGCCGTGACGCCGCACAGTCTGAAGAAGCATGAAGGAGGTGAGTGAGAGGCGATGATATGCACTGCGCATGCCCATGGATCCCTGGCCCGCAGTGGGATTACATTTGATGACACTGCAAGGTTGGATCTCGGGCAGCTTTGACGCACAGGCACTGCCAGCCTGACACCTAAATGATGTCAGAAGACGGGCACCGCTAACTGTGCATGGCCAAGGGATAACATTACAGCGCGGGCTCCGTGACAGAACCAAACAACGTTGAGGAGGTGGCGCACGGCACCAAGGGGGTTGGAATGACGGCTGTGCTGTGTCACATTACAAAGGAAAGTCCCACTTCCGGGATGGTTTGACGGTGTGAGGGGACACATTATATGAGTGTGTACTTCAGCGTTTGCAAGGAGCATAATTTTCGGAGCCACCATTTTCCATGTGCAGTATTACTGCTGTACAAGATGGCTCTTTCAGCAACAAATGCCTGGGGGGGGGGGTTAAAGGTTCCCTTTCAACTTGCTCCACTGCAGGCTTCGGCCTATACTCTGCTCCTCTTTGATTCCCTGGGTTTCAACACTGTCAGTTGCCACCTGGAAGTGTTGTCTACACAGAAAAAACACTAGGTGATGTGTCAGTGGGGTTCAGCACCGCCAGCTGTTCCCCTGCTGTGTAGTCGGCATCGTGTCCAGCACAAGCCACGCTGGCACAACCGACCAAAAGCTTCCACCAGTGCAGGCTTCGGCCTACACTTTGCTCCTCTCCTCCTCCTGCTGACCCTGGGCTCAAACACCGCTAGTTTTTGCCCGGAACTGCTAGCTGCACAGAGAAAAACACCAGCCAATGTGTTAGTGGGGTTCAGCAACGCCAGCTGTTCCCCTGCTGTGTAGCTGGCAACGTGTCCTGCAAACGCCACGCAGGCACATGAACTGAAATTGAAGGGAGCCTGGCCCCCTCTCCCCCAGGTGTTTCTATGTATAACAGCCACCTTGTACAGTAGTACTGCTGCATTTGTACAAGGTGGCTGACTTTTTATCCTTGCCCACGTGGAACTCATCACGTACAAAATGTGTCTCTTTGAGACCATTCCACTGTCCCTGAGGTGTGACTTTCCTTTCTAATGATACGCAGCACCCCCCTTGGTAGCGCTTCCCATGTTCTGACATCATCGGTTGGCTAGTTGCGCCTGTGCGTCCGCCCTGCCTGAATAAAATGCTCCTCGTTGTCTTAATTATTTTGACTGCGAGGGTGTGATTGATGGGCACGAGCAGTGCATATCTTCGCCTGTCTTAACTCATCTCCTTCCGCCTTCTTCAGACTGTGCAGCCTCATGGCCGCGGCATGCGAGAAGGGATCAGATGAGGCCGCCCAGTCTGAAGCAGGTGTAAGGACATGTGTGAGCGGCAAACATATTTAGTGCACCAGGGCACAAATCCCAGCACCGCAGTGTGATTTTTTAAAAACACACTGTGGGTCTGGGATTCATGTCCACCACTAACCGCAACGGCCAACATGAAATGAGGTCATAAGACAGGAAGCGCTCACAGCGCATGGCCAAACGATCACAAGAGCGCAGACTCCTGTACAGCAACTAACAATGCTCAGGAAGCTGCGCCCATGCAAAAAGGTGTTGTTTTCGACACCTGTGCTGCTTTTCTTTAAAAAGACAAGTCACGCCTCCACTACTGTTTAACAGTATATTGGGCTAAATAGTGTACGTGTTGCATTCAGCGTGTGCAAGTAGACAAATTAAAAGAGCAACCTTTTACTTGTGCAGCATTAATGCTGCAGAAGGAGTGGCTCTTGTACTTTGTAACACCTGAGGGGGGGTTAAAGGTAACCTTTGAAATTGGTTCAACTAGGCTTCGGCCTACACTCTGCTCCTCTCCTCCTCCTGCTGACCCTGGGTTCTAACAACGCTAGTTTTTGCCCGGAAATGCTAGCTGCACAGAGAAAAACGCCAGCCAATGTGTTAGTGGGGTTCAGCAACGCCAGCTGTTTCCCTGCTGTGTAGCTTGCATCGTGTCCAGCACAAGCCACGCTGGCACAACCGACCAAAAGCTGCCACCAGTGCAGGCTTCGGCCTACACTTTGCTCCTCTCCTCCTCCTCCTGCTGACCCTGGGCTCTAACACCGCTAGTTTTTGCCCGGAACTGCTAGCTGCACAGAGAAAAACACCAGCCAATGTGTTAGTGGGGTTCAGCAACGCCAGCTGTTTCCCTGCTGTGTAGCTTGCATCGTGTCCAGCACAAGCCACGCTGGCACAACCGACCAAAAGCTGCCACCAGTGCAGGCTTCGGCCTACACTTTGCTCCTCTCCTCCTCCTCCTGCTGACCCTGGGCTCTAACACCGCTAGTTTTTGCCCGGAACTTCTAGCTGCACAGAGAAAAACACCAGCCAATGTGTTAGTGGGGTTCAGCAACGCCAGCTGTTTCCCTGCTGTGTAGCTTGCATCGTGTCCAGCACAAGCCACGCTGGCACAACCGACCAAAAGCTGCCACCAGTGCAGGCTTCGGCCTACACTTTGCTCCTCTCCTCCTCCTCCTGCTGACCCTGGGCTCTAACACCGCTAGTTTTTGCCCGGACATGCAATCTGCACAGAGAAAAACACCAGCCAATGTGTTAGTGGGGTTCAGCAACGCCAGCTGTTTCCCTGCTGTGTAGCTTGCATCGTGTCCAGCACAAGCCACGCTGGCACAACCGACCAAAAGCTGCCACCAGTGCAGGCTTCGGCCTACACTTTGCTCCTCTCCTCCTCCTCCTGCTGACCCTGGGCTCTAACACCGCTAGTTTTTGCCCGGACATGCAATCTGCACAGAGAAAAACACCAGTCAATGTGTCAGTGGGGTTCAGCAACGCCAGCTGTTCCCCTGCTGTGTAGCTTGCAACGTGACCTGCAAACGCCACGCAGGCACATGAACTGAAATTGAAGGGAGCCTGCCCCCCACCCCCAGGTGTTTCTATGTATAACAGCCACCTTGTACAGCAGTACTGCTGCATTTGTACAAGGTGGCTGATGTTTTCTCCTTGCCCACGTGGAACTCAACACGTACAAAATGTGTCTCATTAGAGACCAATGCTAATGTCCCTGAGGTGTGACTTTCCTTTTCAATGACACGCAGCACCCCCATTGTTAGCGCTGCCCGTCTTCTGACATCATTGGTTGGCTGCCTGTGCCTGTGCGTCCGCCCTGCCCGACACAACGCCCCTCGTTGTCTCATATTTTGGATGCGAGGGTGTTATTGATGGGCATGTGCAGTGCATATGTTCGCCTGTTTTAAGTCACCTCCTTCCGCCTTCTTCAGACTGGGTGTCCTCATGGCCGCGGCATGCGATAAGGGATCAGATGAGGCCGCCCAGTCTGAAGCAGGTGTAAGGACATGTGTGAGCGGCAAACATATTTAGTGCACCAGGGCACGAATCCCAGCACCGCAGTGTGATTTTTTAAAAACACACTGTGGGTCTGGGATTCATGTCCATCGCTAACCGCAACGGCCAACATGAAATGAGGTAATAAGACAGGAAGCGCTCACAGCGCATGGCCAAAGGATCACAAGAGCGCAGACTCCTGTACAGCAACTAACAACGCTCAGGAAGCTGCGCCCATGCAAAAAGGTGTTGTTTTCGACACCTGTGCTGCTTTTCTTTAAAAAGACAAGTCACGCCTCCACTACTGTTTAACAGTATAATGGGCTAAATAGTGTACGTGTTGCATTCAGCTTGTGCAAGTAGACAATTTAATAGAGCAACCTTTTACTTGTGCAGCATTAATGCTGCAGAAGGAGTGGCTCTTGTACTTTGTAACACCTGAGGGGGGGTTAAAGGTAACCTTTGAAATTGGTTCAACTAGGCTTCGGCCTACACTTTGCTCCTCTCCTCCTCCTCCTGCTGACCCTGGGCTCAAACACCGCTAGTTTTTGCCCGGAAATGCTAGCTGCACAGAGAAAAACACCAGCCAATGTGTTAGTGGGGTTCAGCACCGCCAGCTGTTCCCCCGCTGTGTAGCCGGCATCGTGTCCAGCACAAGCCACGCTGGCACAACCGACCAAAAGCTGCCACCAGTGCAGGCTTCGGCCTACACTTTGCTCCTCTCCTCCTCCTCCTGCTGACCCTGGGCTCCAACACCGCTAGTTTTTGCCCGGACATGCAATCTGCACAGAGAAAAACACCAGTCAATGTGTCAGTGGGGTTCAGCAACGCCAGCTGTTCCCCTGCTGTGTAGCTTGCAACGTGACCTGCAAACGCCACGCAGGCACATGAACTGAAATTGAAGGGAGCCTGCCCCCCACCCACAGGTGTTTCTATGTATAACAGCCACCTTGTACAGCAGTACTGCTGCATTTGTACAAGGTGGCTGACTTTTTCTCCTTGCCCACGTGGAACTCAACACGTACAAAATGTGTCTCATTAGAGACCATTACAATGTCCCTGAGGTGTGACTTTCCTTTGTAATGACACGCAGCACCACCCTTGTTAGCGCTGCCCGTCTTTTGACATCATTGGTTAGCTGGCTGCGCCTGTGCATCTCCCCTGCTCGAAACAACGCCCCTCGGTGTCTTATTTTTTTGGACAGCGAGGGTGTGATTGATGGGCATGTGCAGTGCATATGTTTGCCTGTGTTCACTCATCTCCTTCCGCCTTCTTCAGACTGGGTGTCCTCATGGCCGCGGCAGGCGATAAGGGATCAGATGAGGCCGCCCAGTCTGAAGCAGGTGTAAGGACATGTGTGAGCGTCAAACATATTTACTGCACAAGGCCACGAATCCCAGCCACGCAGTGTGATTTTTTGAAAACACACTGTGGGTCTGGGATTCATGTCCACCGCTAACCGCAACGGCCAACATGAAATGAGGTCATAAGACAGGAAGCGCTCACAGCGCATGGCCAAAGGATCACAAGAGCGCAGACTCCTGTACAGCAACTAACAACGCTCAGGAAGCTGCGCCCATGCAAAAAGGTGTTGTTTTCGACACCTGTGCTGCTTTTCTTTAAAAAGACAAGTCACGCCTCCACTACTGTTTAACAGTATAATGGGCTAAATAGTGTACGTGTTGCATTCAGCTTGTGCAAGTAGACAAATTAATAGAGCAACCTTTTACTTGTGCAGCATTAATGCTGCAGAAGGAGTGGCTCTTGTACTTTGTAACACCTGAGGGGGGGTTAAAGGTAACCTTTGAAATTGGTTCAACTAGGCTTCGGCCTACACTCTGCTCCTCTCCTCCTCCTGCTGACCCTGGGCTCTAACAACGCTAGTTTTTGCCCGGAAATGCTAGCTGCACAGAGAAAAACACCAGCCAATGTGTTAGTGGGGTTCAGCAACGCCAGCTGTTTCCCTGCTGTGTAGCTTGCATCGTGTCCAGCACAAGCCACGCTGGCACAACCGACCAAAAGCTGCCACCAGTGCAGGCTTCGGCCTACACTTTGCTCCTCTCCTCCTCCTCCTGCTGACCCTGGGCTCTAACACCGCTAGTTTTTGCCCGGAACTGCTAGCTGCACAGAGAAAAACACCAGCCAATGTGTTAGTGGGGTTCAGCAACGCCAGCTGTTTCCCTGCTGTGTAGCTTGCATCGTGTCCAGCACAAGCCACGCTGGCACAACCGACCAAAAGCTGCCACCAGTGCAGGCTTCGGCCTACACTTTGCTCCTCTCCTCCTCCTCCTGCTGACCCTGGGCTCTAACACCGCTAGTTTTTGCCCGGACATGCAATCTGCACAGAGAAAAACACCAGTCAATGTGTCAGTGGGGTTCAGCAACGCCAGCTGTTCCCCTGCTGTGTAGCTTGCAACGTGACCTGCAAACGCCACGCAGGCACATGAACTGAAATTGAAGGGAGCCTGCCCCCCACCCACAGGTGTTTCTATGTATAACAGCCACCTTGTACAGCAGTACTGCTGCATTTGTACAAGGTGGCTGACTTTTTCTCCTTGCCCACGTGGAACTCAACACGTACAAAATATGTCTCATTAGAGACCATTACAATGTCCCTGAGGTGTGACTTTCCTTTGTAATGACACGCAGCACCACCCTTGTTAGCGCTGCCCGTCTTTTGACATCATTGGTTAGCTGGCTGCGCCTGTGCATCTCCCCTGCTCGAAACAACGCCCCTCGGTGTCTTATTTTTTTGGACAGCGAGGGTGTGATTGATGGGCATGTGCAGTGCATATGTTTGCCTGTGTTCACTCATCTCCTTCCGCCTTCTTCAGACTGGGTGTCCTCATGGCCGCGGCAGGCGATAAGGGATCAGATGAGGCCGCCCAGTCTGAAGCAGGTGTAAGGACATGTGTGAGCGTCAAACATATTTACTGCACAAGGCCACGAATCCCAGCCACGCAGTGTGATTTTTTGAAAACACACTGTGGGTCTGGGATTCATGTCCACCGCTAACCGCAACGGCCAACATGAAATGAGGTCATAAGACAGGAAGCGCTCACAGCGCATGGCCAAAGGATCACAAGAGCGCAGACTCCTGTACAGCAACTAACAACGCTCAGGAAGCTGCGCCCATGCAAAAAGGTGTTGTTTTCGACACCTGTGCTGCTTTTCTTTAAAAAGACAAGTCACGCCTCCACTACTGTTTAACAGTATAATGGGCTAAATAGTGTACGTGTTGCATTCAGCTTGTGCAAGTAGACAAATTAATAGAGCAACCTTTTATTTGTGCAGCATTAATGCTGCAGAAGGAGTGGCTCTTGTACTTTGTAACACCTGAGGGGGGGTTAAAGGTAACCTTTGAAATTGGTTCAACTAGGCTTCGGCCTACACTCTGCTCCTCTCCTCCTCCTGCTGACCCTGGGCTCTAACAACGCTAGTTTTTGCCCGGAAATGCTAGCTGCACAGAGAAAAACACCAGCCAATGTGTTAGTGGGGTTCAGCACCGCCAGCTGTTCCCCCGCTGTGTAGCCGGCATCGTGTCCAGCACAAGC
Source organism: Ranitomeya imitator (assembly GCF_032444005.1). Classification (NCBI taxonomy): domain Eukaryota; kingdom Metazoa; phylum Chordata; class Amphibia; order Anura; family Dendrobatidae; genus Ranitomeya; species Ranitomeya imitator. The sequence continues at coordinate 609,154,829 of NC_091285.1, read as the reverse complement.
CACGCTGGCACAACCGACCAAAAGCTGCCACCAGTGCAGGCTTCGGCCTACACTTTGCTCCTCTCCTCCTCCTCCTGCTGACCCTGGGCTCAAACACCGCTAGTTTTTGCCCGGAAATGCTAGCTGCATAGAGAAAAACACCAGCCAATGTGTTAGTGGGGTTCAGCACCGCCAGCTGTTCCCCCGCTGTGTGGCCGGCATCGTGTCCAGCACAAGCCACGCTGGCACAACCGACCAAAAGCTGCCACCAGTGCAGGCTTCGGCCTACACTTTGCTCCTCTCCTCCTCCTCCTGCTGACCCTGAGCTCAAACACCGCTAGTTTTTGCCCGGAAATGCTAGCTGCACAGAGAAAAACACCAGCCAATGTGTTAGTGGGGTTCAGCACCGCCAGCTGTTCCCCCGCTGTGTAGCCGGCATCGTGTCCAGCACAAGCCACGCTGGCACAACCGACCAAAAGCTGCCACCAGTGCAGGCTTCGGCCTACACTTTGCTCCTCTCCTCCTCCTGCTGACCCTGGGCTCAAACACCGCCAGTTTTTGCCCGGACATGCGATCTGCACAGAGAAAAACACCAGCCAATGTGTTAGTGGGGTTCAGCAACGCCAGCTGTTCCCCTGCTGTGCAGCTTGCAACGTGACCTGCAAACGCCACGCAGGCACATGAACTGAAATTGAAGGGAGCCTGGCCCCCACCCCCAGGTGTTTCTATGTATAACAGCCACCTTGTACAGCAGTACTGCTGCATTTGTACAAGGTGGCTGATGTTTTCTCCTTGCCCACGTGGAACTCAACACGTACAAAATGTGTCTCTTTGAGACCATTCCACTGTCCCTGAGGTGTGACTTTCCTTTCTAATGATACGCAGCACCCCCCTTGGTAGCGCTTCCCATGTTCTGACATCATCGGTTGGCTAGTTGCGCCTGTGCGTCCGCCCTGCCTGAATAAAATGCTCCTCGTTGTCTTAATTATTTTGACTGCGAGGGTGTGATTGATGGGCACGAGCAGTGCATATCTTCGCCTGTCTTAACTCATCTCCTTCCGCCTTCTTCAGACTGTGCAGCCTCATGGCCGCGGCATGCGAGAAGGGATCAGATGAGGCCGCCCAGTCTGAAGCAGGTGTAAGGACATGTGTGAGCGGCAAACATATTTAGTGCACCAGGGCACAAATCCCAGCACCGCAGTGTGATTTTTTAAAAACACACTGTGGGTCTGGGATTCATGTCCACCGCTAACCGCAACGGCCAACATGAAATGAGGTCATAAGACAGGAAGCGCTCACAGCGCATGGCCAAAGGATCACAAGAGCGCAGACTCCTGTACAGCAACTAACAACGCTCAGGAAGCTGCGCCCATGCAAAAAGGTGTTGTTTTCGACACCTGTGCTGCTTTTCTTTAAAAAGACAAGTCACGCCTCCACTACTGTTTAACAGTATAATGGGCTAAATAGTGTACGTGTTGCATTCAGCGTGTGCAAGTAGACAAATTAATAGAGCAACCTTTTACTTGTGCAGCATTAATGCTGCAGAAGGAGTGGCTCTTGTACTTTGTAACACCTGAGGGGGGGTTAAAGGTAACCTTTGAAATTGGTTCAACAAGGCTTCGGCCTACACTCTGCTCCTCTCCTCCTCCTGCTGACCCTGGGTTCTAACAACGCTAGTTTTTGCCCGGAAATGCTAGCTGCACAGAGAAAAACGCCAGCCAATGTGTTAGTGGGGTTCAGCAACGCCAGCTGTTTCCCTGCTGTGTAGCTTGCATCGTGTCCAGCACAAGCCATGCTGGCACAACCGACCAAAAGCTGCCACCAGTGCAGGCTTCGGCCTACACTTTGCTCCTCTCCTCCTCCTCCTGCTGACCCTGGGCTCTAACACCGCTAGTTTTTGCCCGGAACTGCTAGCTGCACAGAGAAAAACACCAGCCAATGTGTTAGTGGGGTTCAGCAACGCCAGCTGTTTCCCTGCTGTGTAGCTTGCATCGTGTCCAGCACAAGCCACGCTGGCACAACCGACCAAAAGCTGCCACCAGTGCAGGCTTCGGCCTACACTTTGCTCCTCTCCTCCTCCTCCTGCTGACCCTGGGCTCTAACACCGCTAGTTTTTGCCTGGAACTGCTAGCTGCACAGAGAAAAACACCAGCCAATGTGTTAGTGGGGTTCAGCAACGCCAGCTGTTTCCCTGCTGTGTAGCTTGCATCGTGTCCAGCACAAGCCACGCTGACACAACCGACCAAAAGCTGCCACCAGTGCAGGCTTCGGCCTACACTTTGCTCCTCTCCTCCTCCTCCTGCTGACCCTGGGCTCTAACACCGCTAGTTTTTGCCCGGACATGCAATCTGCACAGAGAAAAACACCAGTCAATGTGTCAGTGGGGTTCAGCAACGCCAGCTGTTCCCCTGCTGTGTAGCTTGCAACGTGACCTGCAAACGCCACGCAGGCACATGAACTGAAATTGAAGGGAGCCTGCCCCCCACCCCCAGGTGTTTCTATGTATAACAGCCACCTTGTACAGCAGTACTGCTGCATTTGTACAAGGTGGCTAATGTTTTCTCCTTGCCCACGTGGAACTCAACACGTACAAAATGTGTCTCATTAGAGACCAATGCTAATGTCCCTGAGGTGTGACTTTCCTTTTTAATGACACGCAGCACCCCCATTGTTAGCGCTGCCCGTCTTCTGACATCATTGGTTGGCTGCCTGTGCCTGTGCGTCCGCCCTGCCCGACACAACGCCCCTCGTTGTCTCATATTTTGGATGCGAGGGTGTTATTGATGGGCATGTGCAGTGCATATGTTCGCCTGTTTTAAGTCACCTCCTTCCGCCTTCTTCAGACTGGGTGTCCTCATGGCCGCGGCATGCGATAAGGGATCAGATGAGGCCGCCCAGTCTGAAGCAGGTGTAAGGACATGTGTGAGCGGCAAACATATTTAGTGCACCAGGGCACAAATCCCAGCACCGCAGTGTGATTTTTTAAAAACACACTGTGGGTCTGGGATTCATGTCCATCGCTAACCGCAACGGCCAACATGAAATGAGGTAATAAGACAGGAAGCGCTCACAGCGCATGGCCAAAGGATCACAAGAGCGCAGACTCCTGTACAGCAACTAACAACGCTCAGGAAGCTGCGCCCATGCAAAAAGGTGTTGTTTTCGACACCTGTGCTGCTTTTCTTTAAAAAGACAAGTCACGCCTCCACTACTGTTTAACAGTATAATGGGCTAAATAGTGTACGTGTTGCATTCAGCTTGTGCAAGTAGACAAATTAATAGAGCAACCTTTTACTTGTGCAGCATTAATGCTGCAGAAGGAGTGGCTCTTGTACTTTGTAACACCTGAGGGGGGGTTAAAGGTAACCTTTGAAATTGGTTCAACTAGGCTTCGGCCTACACTTTGCTCCTCTCCTCCTCCTCCTGCTGACCCTGGGCTCAAACACCGCTAGTTTTTGCCCGGAAATGCTACCTGCACAGAGAAAAACACCAGCCAATGTGTTAGTGGGGTTCAGCACCGCCAGCTGTTCCCCCGCTGTGTAGCCGGCATCGTGTCCAGCACAAGCCATGCTGGCACAACCGACCAAAAGCTGCCACCAGTGCAGGCTTCGGCCTACACTTTGCTCCTCTCCTCCTCCTCCTGCTGACCCTGGGCTCTAACACCGCTAGTTTTTGCCCGGACATGCAATCTGCACAGAGAAAAACACCAGTCAGTGTGTCAGTGGGGTTCAGCAACGCCAGCTGTTCCCCTGCTGTGTAGCTTGCAACGTGACCTGCAAACGCCACGCAGGCACATGAACTGAAATTGAAGGGAGCCTGCCCCCCACCCACAGGTGTTTCTATGTATAACAGCCACCTTGTACAGCAGTACTGCTGCATTTGTACAAGGTGGCTGACTTTTTCTCCTTGCCCACGTGGAACTCAACACGTACAAAATGTGTCTCATTAGAGACCATTACAATGTCCCTGAGGTGTGACTTTCCTTTGTAATGACACGCAGCACCACCCTTGTTAGCGCTGCCCGTCTTTTGACATCATTGGTTAGCTGGCTGCGCCTGTGCATCTCCCCTGCTCGAAACAACGCCCCTCGGTGTCTTATTTTTTTGGACAGCGAGGGTGTGATTGATGGGCATGTGCAGTGCATATGTTTGCCTGTGTTCACTCATCTCCTTCCGCCTTCTTCAGACTGGGTGTCCTCATGGCCGCGGCAGGCGATAAGGGATCAGATGAGGCCGCCCAGTCTGAAGCAGGTGTAAGGACATGTGTGAGCGTCAAACATATTTACTGCACAAGGCCACGAATCCCAGCCACGCAGTGTGATTTTTTGAAAACACACTGTGGGTCTGGGATTCATGTCCACCGCTAACCGCAACGGCCAACATGAAATGAGGTCATAAGACAGGAAGCGCTCACAGCGCATGGCCAAAGGATCACAAGAGCGCAGACTCCTGTACAGCAACTAACAACGCTCAGGAAGCTGCGCCCATGCAAAAAGGTGTTGTTTTCGACACCTGTGCTGCTTTTCTTTAAAAAGACAAGTCACGCCTCCACTACTGTTTAACAGTATAATGGGCTAAATAGTGTGCGTGTTGCATTCAGCGTGTGCAAGTAGACAAATTAATAGAGCAACCTTTTACTTGTGCAGCATTAATGCTGCAGAAGGAGTGGCTCTTGTACTTTGTAACACCTGAGGGGGGGTTAAAGGTAACCTTTGAAATTGGTTCAACTAGGCTTCGGCCTACACTCTGCTCCTCTCCTCCTCCTGCTGACCCTGGGTTCTAACAACGCTAGTTTTTGCCCGGAAATGCTAGCTGCACAGAGAAAAACGCCAGCCAATGTGTTAGTGGGGTTCAGCAACGCCAGCTGTTTCCCTGCTGTGTAGCTTGCATCGTGTCCAGCACAAGCCATGCTGGCACAACCGACCAAAAGCTGCCACCAGTGCAGGCTTCGGCCTACACTTTGCTCCTCTCCTCCTCCTCCTGCTGACCCTGGGCTCTAACACCGCTAGTTTTTGCCCGGAACTGCTAGCTGCACAGAGAAAAACACCAGCCAATGTGTTAGTGGGGTTCAGCAACGCCAGCTGTTTCCCTGCTGTGTAGCTTGCATCGTGTCCAGCACAAGCCACGCTGGCACAACCGACCAAAAGCTGCCACCAGTGCAGGCTTCGGCCTACACTTTGCTCCTCTCCTCCTCCTCCTGCTGACCCTGGGCTCTAACACCGCTAGTTTTTGCCCGGAACTGCTAGCTGCACAGAGAAAAACACCAGCCAATGTGTTAGTGGGGTTCAGCAACGCCAGCTGTTTCCCTGCTGTGTAGCTTGCATCGTGTCCAGCACAAGCCACGCTGGCACAACCGACCAAAAGCTGCCACCAGTGCAGGCTTCGGCCTACACTTTGCTCCTCTCCTCCTCCTCCTGCTGACCCTGGGCTCTAACACCGCTAGTTTTTGCCCGGACATGCAATCTGCACAGAGAAAAACACCAGTCAATGTGTCAGTGGGGTTCAGCAACGCCAGCTGTTCCCCTGCTGTGTAGCTTGCAACGTGACCTGCAAACGCCACGCAGGCACATGAACTGAAATTGAAGGGAGCCTGCCCCCCACCCCCAGGTGTTTCTATGTATAACAGCCACCTTGTACAGCAGTACTGCTGCATTTGTACAAGGTGGCTAATGTTTTCTCCTTGCCCACGTGGAACTCAACACGTACAAAATGTGTCTCATTAGAGACCAATGCTAATGTCCCTGAGGTGTGACTTTCCTTTTTAATGACACGCAGCACCCCCATTGTTAGCGCTGCCCGTCTTCTGACATCATTGGTTGGCTGCCTGTGCCTGTGCGTCCGCCCTGCCCGACACTACGCCCCTCGTTGTCTCATATTTTGGATGCGAGGGTGTTATTGATGGGCATGTGCAGTGCATATGTTCGCCTGTTTTAAGTCACCTCCTTCCGCCTTCTTCAGACTGGGTGTCCTCATGGCCGCGGCATGCGATAAGGGATCAGATGAGGCCGCCCAGTCTGAAGCAGGTGTAAGGACATGTGTGAGCGGCAAACATATTTAGTGCACCAGGGCACGAATCCCAGCACCGCAGTGTGATTTTTTAAAAACACACTGTGGGTCTGGGATTCATGTCCATCGCTAACCGCAACGGCCAACATGAAATGAGGTAATAAGACAGGAAGCGCTCACAGCGCATGGCCAAAGGATCACAAGAGCGCAGACTCCTGTACAGCAACTAACAACGCTCAGGAAGCTGCGCCCATGCAAAAAGGTGTTGTTTTCGACACCTGTGCTGCTTTTCTTTAAAAAGACAAGTCACGCCTCCACTACTGTTTAACAGTATAATGGGCTAAATAGTGTACGTGTTGCATTCAGCTTGTGCAAGTAGACAAATTAATAGAGCAACCTTTTACTTGTGCAGCATTAATGCTGCAGAAGGAGTGGCTCTTGTACTTTGTAACACCTGAGGGGGGGTTAAAGGTAACCTTTGAAATTGGTTCAACTAGGCTTCGGCCTACACTTTGCTCCTCTCCTCCTCCTCCTGCTGACCCTGGGCTCAAACACCGCTAGTTTTTGCCCGGAAATGCTAGCTGCACAGAGAAAAACACCAGCCAATGTGTTAGTGGGGTTCAGCACCGCCAGCTGTTCCCCCGCTGTGTAGCCGGCATCGTGTCCAGCACAAGCCATGCTGGCACAACCGACCAAAAGCTGCCACCAGTGCAGGCTTCGGCCTACACTTTGCTCCTCTCCTCCTCCTCCTGCTGACCCTGGGCTCTAACACCGCTAGTTTTTGCCCGGACATGCAATCTGCACAGAGAAAAACACCAGTCAATGTGTCAGTGGGGTTCAGCAACGCCAGCTGTTCCCCTGCTGTGTAGCTTGCAACGTGACCTGCAAACGCCACGCAGGCACATGAACTGAAATTGAAGGGAGCCTGCCCCCCACCCACAGGTGTTTCTATGTATAACAGCCACCTTGTACAGCAGTACTGCTGCATTTGTACAAGGTGGCTGACTTTTTCTCCTTGCCCACGTGGAACTCAACACGTACAAAATGTGTCTCATTAGAGACCATTACAATGTCCCTGAGGTGTGACTTTCCTTTGTAATGACACGCAGCACCACCCTTGTTAGCGCTGCCCGTCTTTTGACATCATTGGTTAGCTGGCTGCGCCTGTGCATCTCCCCTGCTCGAAACAACGCCCCTCGGTGTCTTATTTTTTTGGACAGCGAGGGTGTGATTGATGGGCATGTGCAGTGCATATGTTTGCCTGTGTTCACTCATCTCCTTCCGCCTTCTTCAGACTGGGTGTCCTCATGGCCGCGGCAGGCGATAAGGGATCAGATGAGGCCGCCCAGTCTGAAGCAGGTGTAAGGACATGTGTGAGCGTCAAACATATTTACTGCACAAGGCCACGAATCCCAGCCACGCAGTGTGATTTTTTGAAAACACACTGTGGGTCTGGGATTCATGTCCACCGCTAACCGCAACGGCCAACATGAAATGAGGTCATAAGACAGGAAGCGCTCACAGCGCATGGCCAAAGGATCACAAGAGCGCAGACTCCTGTACAGCAACTAACAACGCTCAGGAAGCTGCGCCCATGCAAAAAGGTGTTGTTTTCGACACCTGTGCTGCTTTTCTTTAAAAAGACAAAGTCACGCCTCCACTACTGTTTAACAGTATAATGGGCTAAATAGTGTACGTGTTGCATTCAGCTTGTGCAAGTAGACAAATTAATAGAGCAACCTTTTACTTGTGCAGCATTAATGCTGCAGAAGGAGTGGCTCTTGTACTTTGTAACACCTGAGGGGGGGTTAAAGGTAACCTTTGAAATTGGTTCAACTAGGCTTCGGCCTACACTCTGCTCCTCTCCTCTTCCTGCTGACCCTGGGCTCTAACAACGCTAGTTTTTGCCCGGAAATGCTAGCTGCACAGAGAAAAACACCAGCCAATGTGTTAGTGGGGTTCAGCACCGCCAGCTGTTCCCCCGCTGTGTAGCCGGCATCGTGTCCAGCACAAGCCACGCTGGCACAACCGACCAAAAGCTGCCACCAGTGCAGGCTTCGGCCTACACTTTGCTCCTCTCCTCCTCCTCCTGCTGACCCTGGGCTCAAACACCGCTAGTTTTTGCCCGGAAATGCTAGCTGCACAGAGAAAAACACCAGCCAATGTGTTAGTGGGGTTCAGCACCGCCAGCTGTTCCCCCGCTGTGTAGCCGGCATCGTGTCCAGCACAAGCCACGCTGGCACAACCGACCAAAAGCTGCCACCAGTGCAGGCTTCGGCCTACACTTTGCTCCTCTCCTCCTCCTCCTGCTGACCCTGGGCTCAAACACCGCTAGTTTTTGCCCGGAAATGCTAGCTGCACAGAGAAAAACACCAGCCAATGTGTTAGTGGGGTTCAGCACCGCCAGCTGTTCCCCTGCTGTGTAGCCGGCATCGTGTCCAGCACAAGCCACGCTGGCACAACCGACCAAAAGCTGCCACCAGTGCAGGCTTCGGCCTACATTTTGCTCCTCTCCTCCTCCTGCTGACCCTGGGCTCAAACACCGCCAGTTTTTGCCCGGACATGCGATCTGCACAGAGAAAAACACCAGCCAATGTGTTAGTGGGGTTCAGCAACGCCAGCTGTTCCCCTGCTGTGCAGCTTGCAACGTGACCTGCAAACGCCACGCAGGCACATGAACTGAAATTGAAGGGAGCCTGGCCCCCACCCCCAGGTGTTTCTATGTATAACAGCCACCTTGTACAGCAGTACTGCTGCATTTGTACAAGGTGGCTGATGTTTTCTCCTTGCCCACGTGGAACTCAACACGTACAAAATGTGTCTCTTTGAGACCATTCCACTGTCCCTGAGGTGTGACTTTCCTTTCTAATGATACGCAGCACCCCCCTTGGTAGCGCTTCCCGTCTTCTGACATCATTGGTTGGCTACTTGCGCCTGTTCGTCCGCCCTGCCTGAATAAAATGCTCCTCGTTGTCTTAATTATTTTGACTGCGAGGGTGTGATTGATGGGCACGAGCAGTGCATATCTTCGCCTGTCTTAACTCATCTCCTTCCGCCTTCTTCAGACTGTGCAGCCTCATGGCCGCGGCATGCGAGAAGGGATCAGCAGAGGCCGCCCAGTCTGAAGCAGGTGTAAGGACGTGTGTGAGCGGCCAAAATATTTACTGCTCAAGGCCACGAATCCCAGCACCGCAGTGTGGCTTTATGAAAAGACACTGTGGGTCTGGGATTTATGGCCATCGTTAACCGCACCGGCCAACATGAAATGATGTCATAAGATGGGCAGCGCTAACAGGGCATTGCCAAGGGATAACACAAGAGCGCAGACTCCTGTACAGCAAATAACAACGCTCAGGAAGCTGCGCCAAGCACCAAGGCGTTATTTTGGACACCTGTGCTGCGTCTCATCAAAAAACCAAGTCACGCATCCACTACAGTTTGACTGTAGAATGGGGTAAATTGTGTATGTCGTTCATTCAGCGTGTGCAAGTAGACAAATTAATAGAGCAACCTTTCACTTGTGCAGCATTAATACTGCACAAGGTGTGTCTCTTGTACTTTGTAACACCTGAGGGGGGGGGTTAAAGGTTTCCTTTGAAATTGGTTCAACTAGGCTTCGGCCTACACTCTGCTCCTCTCCTCCTCCTCCTGCTTCAACACGGGCAAGGCAACGCATCTGGGTTCCAGCACCGCCAGCTGGTTCTCGGCAGTGTTCTTGTCACAGGTACTCCCTCGTGCCAAGCCTGGTTTCAGCACCGTCAGCTGTTTCCGGGTTGTGTCAACTTCACTGAGACGCCTATGCTTGCCCCGTCGTGGTGCGGTCGAGTTAGCCAACTCCAGGGTGCCTCCAGTTTAGGAGCTTCCTATGTGGGCTGCGTGAACTGGTAGTCAAGGCTGGTTCTGTAGTGCCAGTAGGCCCAGCTCCCCCTGTAGGACTGTTGGGGTTCGGTAACTGCGGCTGCCTCGCGGCCTAGCTGTTCTCTCCTCTCCTGTGGACCTTCGGGTCCACCACCTGGTTCCAGCACCGTCAGCTGGTTCCGGGCCGAGCCTTTGGCTTAGGTGCCTCCTCCTGGGTATCCGAGTTCCGCCAATGCCAGGCGGTCCTTGGTAGTGCTTTTAAGCGCGGGCACCTACAGCTTAGTAACCGGGTTCCAGCACCGTCAGCTGGTCCTCGGTCGTGCCATTGGCTCTTGCACACTGGGGCAACGCATCCGGGTTCCAGCACCGCCAGCTGGTTCTCGGCAGTGTTCTTGTCACAGGTACTCCCTCGTGCCAAGCCTGGTTTCAGCACCGTCAGCTGTTTCCGGGTTGTGTCAACTTCACTGAGACGCCTATGCTTGCCCCGTCGTGGTGCGGTCGAGTTAGCCAACTCCAGGGTGCCTCCAGTTTAGGAGCTTCCTATGTGGGCTGCGTGAACTGGTAGTCAAGGCTGGTTCTGTAGTGCCAGTAGGCCCAGCTCCCCCTGTAGGACTGTTGGGGTTCGGTAACTGCGGCTGCCTCGCGGCCTAGCTGTTCTCTCCTCTCCTGTGGACCTTCGGGTCCACCACCTGGTTCCAGCACCGTCAGCTGGTTCCGGGCCGAGCCTTTGGCTTAGGTGCCTCCTCCTGGGTATCCGAGTTCCGCCAACGCCAGGCGGTCCTTGGTAGTGCTTTTAAGCGCGGGCACCTACAGCTTAGTAACCGGGTTCCAGCACCGTCAGCTGGTCCTCGGTCGTGCCATTGGCTCTTGCACACTGGGGCAACGCATCTGGGTTCCAGCACCGCCAGCTGGTTCTCGGCAGTGTTCTTGTCACAGGTACTCCCTCGTGCCAAGCCTGGTTTCAGCACCGTCAGCTGTTTCCGGGTTGTGTCAACTTCACTGAGACGCCTATGCTTGCCCCGTCGTGGTGCGGTCGAGTTAGCCAACTCCAGGGTGCCTCCAGTTTAGGAGCTTCCTATGTGGGCTGCGTGAACTGGTAGTCAAGGCTGGTTCTGTAGTGCCAGTAGGCCCAGCTCCCCCTGTAGGACTGTTGGGGTTTGGTAACTGCGGCTGCCTCGCGGCCTAGCTGTTCTCTCCTCTCCTGTGGACCTTCGGGTCCACCACCTGGTTCCAGCACCGTCAGCTGGTTCCGGGCCGAGCCTTTGGCTTAGGTGCCTCCTCCTGGGTATCCGAGTTCCGCCAACGCCAGGCGGTCCTTGGTAGTGCTTTTAAGCGCGGGCACCTACAGCTTAGTAACCGGGTTCCAGCACCGTCAGCTGGTCCTCGGTCGTGCCATTGGCTCTTGCACACTGGGGCAACGCATCCGGGTTCCAGCACCGCCAGCTGGTTCTCGGCAGTGTTCTTGTCACAGGTACTCCCTCGTGCCAAGCCTGGTTTCAGCACCGTCAGCTGTTTCCGGGTTGTGTCAACTTCACTGAGACGCCTATGCTTGCCCCGTCGTGGTGCGGTCGAGTTAGCCAACTCCAGGGTGCCTCCAGTTTAGGAGCTTCCTATGTGGGCTGCGTGAACTGGTAGTCAAGGCTGGTTCTGTAGTGCCAGTAGGCCCAGCTCCCCCTGTAGGACTGTTGGGGTTCGGTAACTGCGGCTGCCTCGCGGCCTAGCTGTTCTCTCCTCTCCTGTGGGCCTTCGGGTCCACCACCTGGTTCCAGCACCGTCAGCTGGTTCTAGGCAGTGTCTTTTGCTCTTGTACCTTCTGCTCCCCATCCTGATTCCAGTAACGTCAGCTGGTTCCGGGCAGAGCCTTTGGCTTAGGTGCCTCCTTCTGGGTATCCAAGTTCCACCAACGTCAGGTGGTCCTTGGTAGTGCTTTCAGGCACGGGTACCTCCTGCTTAGTAACCGGGTTCCAGTAACGTCAGCTGGTCCTCGGTAGTTCCATTGGCTCTTGGACCTTCGGCTACCCATCCGGGTTCCAGTACCGTCAGCTGGTTCTCGGCAGTGTCTTTTGCTCTTGTACCTTCTGCTCCCCATCCTGGTTCCAGTAACGTCAGCTGGTTCCGGGCAGAGCCTTTGGCTTAGGTGCCTCCTCCTGGGTATCCGAGTTCCGCCAACGCCAGGCGGTCCTTGGTAGTGCTTTTAAGCGCGGGCACCTACAGCTTAGTAACCGGGTTCCAGCACCGTCAGCTGGTCCTCGGTCGTGCCATTGGCTCTTGCACACTGGGGCAACGCATCCGGGTTCCAGCACCGCCAGCTGGTTCTCGGCAGTGTTCTTGTCACAGGTACTCCCTCGTGCCAAGCCTGGTTTCAGCACCGTCAGCTGTTTCCGGGTTGTGTCAACTTCACTGAGACGCCTATGCTTGCCCCGTCTTGGTGCGGTCGAGTTAGCCAACTCCAGGGTGCCTCCAGTTTAGGAGCTTCCTATGTGGGCTGCGTGAACTGGTAGTCAAGGCTGGTTCTGTAGTGCCAGTAGGCCCAGCTCCCCCTGTAGGACTGTTGGGGTTCGGTAACTGTGGCTGCCTCGCGGCCTAGCTGTTCTCTCCTCTCCTGTGGGCCTTCGGGTCCACCACCTGGTTCCAGCACCGTCAGCTGGTTCTAGGCAGTGTCTTTTGCTCTTGTACCTTCTGCTCCCCATCCTGATTCCAGTAACGTCAGCTGGTTCCGGGCAGAGCCTTTGGCTTAGGTGCCTCCTTCTGGGTATCCAAGTTCCACCAACGTCAGGTGGTCCTTGGTAGTGCTTTCAGGCACGGGTACCTCCTGCTTAGTAACCGGGTTCCAGTAATGTCAGCTGGTCCTCGGTAGTTCCATTGGCTCTTGGACCTTCGGCTACCCATCCGGGTTCCAGTACCGTCAGCTGGTTCTCGGCAGTGTCTTTTGCTCTTGTATCTTCTGCTCCCCATCCTGGTTCCAGTAACGTCAGCTGGTTCCGGGCAGAGCCTTTGGCTTAGGTGCCTCCTTCTGGGTATCCGAGTTCCGCCAACGTCAGGCGGTCCTTGGTAGTGCTTTTTAGCACGGGTACCTCCTGCTTAGTAACCGGGTTCCAGTAACATCAGCTGGTCCTCGGTAGTTCCATAGGCTCTTGAACCTTCGGGTAGCCATCCGAGTTCCAGTTCCATCAGCTGGTTCTTGGCATTTTCTCAGCCTTCTTGTACCTTCTGCTACATTTCCAAGTTGAAGACCCTAAAGTCGACGACCCGGAAGACCACCCCGATGACGACGATGACGACGACCCGGAAGACCACCCCGATGACGACGACGACGACGGCGGAGACGACGACGGAGACGACGACGGCGGAGACGACGACGGCGGAGATGACGACACTGAAGACGACGACCCTGGAGACGACGACATGGAAGACCGAGAAGCAGAAGAACAAGAGGCTGCAGAACAAAGAGCAGAAGAACATTAAGCATAACACTTAATATCAGAGCAAAAGATATTATCTAAATTATATGCAGAAGAAGACTAAGCAGTGTATGGGGGTGAGTCCGTTCCTCCTCGTGGTGCCCCTGGATAAAGCCTGATGCTGCAGGCCAAACTGAACGCGGACAAATGTAACTTTTGTGACTGGCAGAACGGAAGGTGTAATCTTCCAACTTTTATAGATAACAACTACGGGAATGCCTGTCACAAATGAGAATATGATGAAGAAGTAGAATAGGAAGAATAATAACAGTGGAATAAAAAGAATATGTAGAATAGGAAGAATAATAATAGTTGAAGAAAATGAATATGAAGAATGTAATAAAAAAAAAAATAGGTAGAAGATGAAGAAGAAGATGAATAAGGTGAAGAAGTTGATGTCAAAGATGCTGATGATGATGAAGATGAAAGTGTGGGAAAAGGAAAAAAAAGTAGGGGAAGGTCGTGGAATAGTGAAACATCAATATCTGACAAAATAAAAAAAAATTTACATAGTCAATATCTTTTTCAATCCGAACGTCTTTAAAAAAAAAAAAAATCATGCTATTCTATTTGATTGGACTAATCCTCATTGCCTTTAATGTCTCCGCCACCTCCCCCATACATCCTACATTATTCTTAGTTGTTTTCCTTCATGTAGAATGAACCTACAAGGAAAGAAAGGGTTTATTTTAATTCCGATATTTTGGTCCCATTGACTTGCATTGGGATCGGGTATCGGTATCGGCGATATCCGATATTTTTTGAAAATCGGCCGATCCAAACCGATACCGATACTTTCCGATATCGGAAGGTATCGCTTAACACTAGTGTTGAGCGATACCTTCCGATATCGGAAAGTATCGGTATCGGATAGGAGCGGCCGATATTCAAAAAATATCGGATATCGCCGATACCGATACCCGATCCCAATGCAAGTCAATGGGACCAAAATATCGGAATTAAAATAAACCCTTTCTTTCCTTGTAGGTTCATTCTACATGAAGGAAAACAACTAAGAATAATGCAGGATGTATTTGGGGAGGTGGCGGAGACATTAAAGTCATAGAGGTTTAGCCCAATCAAATAGAATAGCATGTTTTTTTTTTTTTTTTAAAGACGTTCGGAGTGACAAAGATATTGACTATGTAAATTTTTTTTTTATTTTGTCAAATATTGATGTTTCACTATTCCACGCCCTTCCCCTTCTTTTTTTTTTTTACTTTTCCCACACTTTCATCTTCATCATCATCAGCATCTTTGACATCAACTTCTTCTTCACCTTATTCATCTTCTTCTTCATCCTTTACCTTTTTTTTTTTTAATACATTCTTCATATTCATTTTATTCAACTATTATTATTCTTCCTATTCTACTTCTTCATCATATTCTCATTTGTGACAG